>NC_057803.1:83008108-83354125 GCF_018294505.1 Triticum aestivum | reverse complement strand
AAAACTGATAAAAATTACAGTTTTGCTAAAGCACATCTAGATGTGCCATAAGTATTGCACATCTACGTCCTATGTCATTGATCTTACGCAGAGATTTGTGTGGGTAATTTCTTTTTTCTTTTCCTTTTTTCTTTTTATGCTTATAATTGGGTCACTTGGATGTGCAAGAACTAGGGCACATTTGGATGTGCCCTAGACAGACCTATAAAAATAATTGAACCGATCTATAAAATTGACATGCTGCTCACACAAATTGGCACCGAAAATATCCCCAAAGATCCGAATCGAACCTTCTTTCCCCGCGAAACCGGAGTGTACTCATCTGCAAAATCCTCGTCGTCGTCGTCTTCCTCCTCCTCCTCCTCGTACTCCTCCTCTTCCTCCTCGTACTCCTCCTTTTTCTCCTTCTTTGCACCCCCATTGCTCGCTTTTTTGGCCCGACGCGCAAGCGGAATGTTATCATCGTCGTCCTCCTCCTTCTTGACCTTGGTGGCGCTCGCCGCGCTCGCTTTCTTCTTGCCTCGAGAGAACGCCAGCGGCACGTCGTTTTCATCGTCTTCGTCGTACACCTCCTTCTTGGGCGGATTGTGCGGCGCCGCAGTGCCCGCGGAAACGGCGGCGTCTTCTCCGGCCATTGCTGCGGTGGGGTGAGGCGAGGGTTTCGGCTTTTCGGGGTCGGTTTTGGGGGGTAATGGGGGAGAGACCCGAGGGCCCGAGCTGGTGGACAAGGAGGAATAACGACAGAGGATTTAGACCGAGGGATGAAGGATGCCCTCACCAGCGCCGGCGGTCGGGCGGCGGCGCTGGGGCGCTTGCGCCTATCGGCCGATGGGGAAGAGGCAGAGGGCGGCGGCGCTTCCTTCTGTGGTCCGGACGAAGTTAGGGAAGAGCGGAAGGGGTTCAATCCCGGATGACCAAAGGCCGGTATTAGGCTGGGCTACTGAGAAACAGTCTGATTCCTCCCGGGCCGCCACTGTGATTCAAGTGGGGCCACGCGGGCTTCGTTGGACTGGACTGGGGAAGGGAAAGGCAAATCCCCGTGGCGCTGTTAGGCCGGCTCAGTGCGGATGGGGCCATTTTTCTTCCGTCTTTTTCTTCTTCTGGTTTTTCTGCGTTTTTTGTTTTTCGTTTATTCTTCCGAGTTTTCTGATGGTTTCTTTCTTTCTCTCTTACTTCTTATTATTTTATTCCTATTTTTATATACATATATAAATTTCTTATAATAAGCGATTAATATTTTATAAATATGCGATGAACATTTTTAATACATGATGAATATTTATAATGCACGATTAACATTTTTCAGATATACGAGCATGCATATTTCCCGTTTTACGTAATATAGTATATTTAAAATAAATAAAAATATTTCTTCATTATCTATATAAATATGTGAAGTATCCTTTTTAAATAACAAACCATGTAAGCACATGTGTTTCCTCTATAATTCCACGCTTAATTAAGGCATGGAATAGGAGGTCTTGGGAAGAAAGCGATGGGAATAGCTCGTTATGATTCTTCACATCTCGATGGGAATAGCTCGTTAGGCTAGTTTTTCCACAAATGTTTTTCTTCGTTTTCTTTCGGGTTTTTTGCATTTATGGTTTGGCATTTTATTTATGGGAGCCACTGATTGGTGGGTTCCCTCGCAGGGAACCACGAAGGAGCACCCGCGCTTGTCACATGGCGCTGGCTAGTAAGCCAAGTGAAGCAGGTGTACGGCGTCACAGTGTGTACAATAACCGGTTTCAACTCCCTTTTCTCATTTTTCCCTCGAGTTTGTGTTTTCTGGAGTGCAACATGTGATGTGTAAGGTGTGTTGCGGGGGAGTAAAGTCTAAAAAAAACCTTGAACTCGTATTTCTTGTCGAAATCGGACCCTCATCTTCTAGTCCCTGAAATCGGCACCCGTACTTATTGATCCCGGTTAATCCTGACCTTGTCCGAGCCTAGATCAGTTTGGTATCCTAGAAACACACAAGGAATGTGACTACAACCTCTAGAAATTTTAGGTCCAAACTCGAAATGCACATTGAGAAACAAAAAAGACAAATCCAAATGTGAAGTGTCAATGTTGCTTTTGTCTTTTTTACACTATTCATGCTAGATTTCACATTTTTGTTTCTCAATGTGTGTTTTGAGCTTGACCTAAAAATTTTAAGGGCTGTAGTCACATTCCTTGTGAACATTCGCATTTTTTCTGAAATTTTTTGAAACATTTTTAAAAATTGACATTGGAGCACTGGGAGTATCACAAGGCTAGGAGCACCCCGATACTTTCCCATTGCATGGTTCATAGGTACTCTGTGGTGCATGCGGTACATTGTGTGTTTCACGTGATAGCATATGTCTGCTTTGCCACTCGCGAAGCACATGTGTGCTATATGGTGAAGCACATGGAACACAACTTGCGCTACACGTGAATGCACTACATTATGGGAAAGTACAAGTACGTTGCCACGTGAAAATTTCATGGAGTACAAGTTAGTTATTGGTGTGAGAACAAATTGCATTCAAAAAATATTTGTCAAAATCTATCAACAATGAACCTAATTTTAAAGATCTCAACACGAGGAACACAATAATAAAAACAATTTAATTTGAACGCTTGGTTTAAGAGTTGTTTCATTATTAAAAAATTTGGCACACACAAAAAAGAACATGTGCAATCAACCATATCATCTTCTTGTTGGGAAACCAATCAAAATACTTTGGTGGCAATAAACTATGCACATGTGTCGCGCCGCTTGCGGCCACTAATAACTTTTGGGTAACCTTAACAAGGGTACACATGACTTCGTTGGTTTGTGCATATTTTTTAGTACTAAAAAGAAGGAAAATCTTTTTTTATCGGTTGATCAAAATGACAGGTCAGTCCAGTGTACATCCACTCAACCGCGGGTGATCAGAGTACCAGGCGAAGGAAATCGCGCATTTGCATGTTGTCCCGCTCATCTCTCAACCGTATTCTTACTGCCAGAAGCATCTTGTGACCGCCCGCTTCTTCCATCTATCTCCCTCACATGACCATCTTTTAGTATTTCCCGTCGCACTACTTACTCCTCCTCTGCCTATAGACCAATCGGCACAACCGCTTGCTACAAGCGAGAGACAAGGTGTGCAGCTACATCACCCCGTCGCTACATGCATATGCTAGTGTTGCAAAGGAGGGAATGAATGTTACAAGGTGCTAGGCGGCCACGCTTGGCGCTTGGAGCTGCAAGTCGATGCTGCAAGAGCGACAATGTCGGGTTGTGTGCGGCAATCATCTATGCTGCCACCATGGTGATGTTGTGACGGTACGGTAAGGGTACGTGCATTCAGTACTACAACGACATGATCTGGAGAGACAAAGAAAGATTACACAATCTGGGCTACAACCGTGTTGCTTTAGAAGATCCGGCGCGGCGGTCAGTCTAATCACTTCCCCTCACTTTAGGCCTAAATCAAGGCCGAGCCTTAAGCCTGAATTATTGGCCGTGGAATGATCCTTGTCGACTTGAATGGACAGTCCAGAAAGCTTCACTTTTAGATTCCGACTAGACTAAAGTATTGGACAGACCATTCTATGTACCGTCACCTTCTCACTTCACCAAGTATGTGGCTTCATCTCATCAATTAGGGCATGTACAATAGTGACATATGAATACACATGCCTCATAACAAAAAATAGTTTGACACATTTACATTTGTTTTTTCTCCTCAATGCAAGCTATCATTAGTGGGCCTCATCAATAAATAGAAAATAAAGACTCTAGTACATATGCATCCGTCTCCCGCTGAGGATCCCGCTTCTATGTCCAAACCCACTTTATTTGATATCCGATCCTACATGGCATCACCCTAAGATTATGGGTTGGCCATGCCTTTACTACTCTGCACATATCAGCATCACAAGTTATACTATGCCAAGAAAGAATATCATCGTGTTCCCAAACATACATCATGCTACACGTAAAGCTAATGATGATAGCTCTGCTTCCGAACCTCTCCCCGCCACGCGTACACCACCACCCGCAGCACAAAGACTTTTTTGAGGTGCTGTTTTGCTGACGGGGACGTCCACCGGGAGCTCATCGATCAGCTGTGATACCTGAAGCAGACAGCGCCAATCCTGGGTGCTGGGTCTAGGTGAATAATTTAGCCACCGGAAGTCCACAAGCCCACAGGCTCCACTCCACGCACGAACTTCCAATCCATCCGTCTCCTCGCCACGCGCGCCAGGCCACAGCCGCAACACGCTCGCTACTACTAGCAGTTACGCGCCCCTATCCCCCCACCTCTCCCTTCCACTTTCCCCACCTCGCAGGCCAAGCAAACGCACGCCAGGCGAGGCAGCACAAAGAAGCAGCGAGGCAGCCATGTCGTACTACGACCGGCGCGGGGAGTCGTCGGTGCTGGAGGCGTTCACGCTGTCGCCGCTGCCGTACCCGGTGATCCTGATCCTGATGATGGTGACGCTGCTGCTGGGGGCGTCGTGGTTCTTCTCCTACGAGGAGTTCATGGAGGAGGCGTCGGAGCAGTTCAGCTGGTTCCTGCTGGGCGTGCCCATCGCGCTCGTCCTCCTCATCCGCTGGATCTCCTCCGTCGACACCTTCGAGGGCTACTTCGGCTTCTACCCCACCGAGAGCCGCTGGCGGGGCTACCCGGCCGCGCCCTCCGAGGGCAGCTCCCCCTGGGGCGTCGCCATGGTCGTCCTCCTCCTCCTCGTCCTCGCCAGCTTCCACTCCACCTTCCAGGACATGTGGAAGGCTTGATGGAATGATCGGTTCTCCGATCCATACCTCGTACGTATGTGTGTATGTATGTGATTCCATCGTGTCGATCTGTAGTACGCCTATGAATGATTGATTGTTGCTTCCAGGCGGTTGCTGCACCTGCACGTATGTATGCCTTGCTTTTCCTCCTGTACTGTACATAGATGATGGAGGTTATATTCTGCTAGTAGCTAAAAACTATAGAGCTTGAGTGTTACCCCTCTGTACTGGTTCTTGTTCTGTGTCTTACTGAATGAATCAATAGGTTTCTGTTGGAAAATTTACTCTATCCACTGCACCTTATAATCAATCATTCTGTTGAAATATTTGATGTCCTTCGTTCTTCATCAACATACATGTTTCTTTTTTCTTTTCTTTTTTTCTGAAACTGGGTTGCAGTTGGTGGGAGCAATCATAGATAGAAGCTGCACAAAGGAAGATACGATCAGCGGGACACAGCGGGTAGATGAAACGCGATAGTAGGAGCATAGACTGGAGGGTTCTGGGACGCGGGCAATCATGACACTTGTTCGTTCTGGTATTATCCCTTTGCGAACGGATCTCGGCCCATGGCCAGAATCTTGTCCTCTCGTCCACCTGGTGCTTGCTGGTGGTGCTAGGACGGAAGGAAGGAAGATTGCCGACGCCACTGTGACCAACATGGGCAAAGATAGGGAGAGGTTGTTGGCCCGTCAATGGATATCACTTTGTACATATGTGCAATTCTGCATGATCCACAGAAACCTTATTCGACAGGAGAAAGATCCCGAAAAACCTGCAGGTTCCGGTGGGAAACTGTACTCGGGTCGTGGCTATTTTCCCGTCATCTTCGAACGGCGCTGCATCATTAATTAAGGCGGGCTTTTGGAGAGGGGGAGAAAATTACTCGATCTTTGCCGGTGCGGTTGTTGTTCCGACGACGGTGTCGGCCACGAAGATAGCAAAAAAAATTAAAGTAAGCGAATCTCTAGCCCCGGAAGTGCATCCTCTTGGCAAGGACACGGTGTATTCGGCTTTGCTAGATGCCTCCTTCTCGTGGCTTCCTGGAGCCGGGGAGTGTGATGTGAGTCTTGTTCAAAGTGTTTTATAATTCCTTGCTTGCGACCTTCCGCTGAGAATAAATTGCACCGACGGTCTTTTTATTCGTCGTCGTGTATGTGCACATCGGTCACGCAAGTTGAAATTGTGGTGTGCAGTGCAGGTCGAAATGTGTCTATGTCAGACCTGACAGCCAGGTGGTTGAATTCGCCACCTGCGCCTCCACCGACCGGTTGTGGGTGATAGTAACAAACACGAGAATGGATATCGGTAAGTTGCATGAATATGACCTAAATCATAATATAGCGCATAATTAGTGATGTGGGATCAAATGCCCATGTTTTCTCTTTAACGTAAGCACGAGTTCCGTATGTTCACGAAGTACGTGTATGTAGGGATCCCTTGTCTTCGTCGCTCTCGGACCATTGCCCTCTCTTGCTTGCCAATGATTGTGGCCCTAGAAGACCTCGAAGTTTTAAATTTGAAATTTTTTGGCCTTCCCTTCCACGTTTCAATGAGGTTGTGCATAACTTTGGAATGAGCATTCGATGCACACCGAACCTTATCAAGTATTGTTCCATAAGCTCCAAAAAAAACCGGTGTCCGGCTTTGCGAATGGAGTAGAAGCCTCTTCTCCAAGTCCAAACTCCATCTGCATGCTGCTCTTAGAATCATTCTTGAGCTTGATGTGGCACAAGAATCGCGCGCCTTAAGCCTTGCCGAGCATGATCTCCGGGCTCATCTCAAGAAAAGAGTGGTCAATTTGGCGGTCCTTGAGCGTTCAAACAAGAAACAATGTGCCCGCATTCCCAATTTGCAGGAGGGCGATGCCAATACCAAATACTTTCATAGGTGCATAAACGCTAGGAGGCGGGAAAAAAATCATATTCACCGTTTGGAGCACAATAATGGCTGGGTCACTGAGCATGAGAGAAAGGAGGAAATCATCCTTGACCACTTCTTCAACATCATCGGAAAGACTAATGCTAGGAAAAATGACTTCAATTGGGATCAATTTCACTTCGAAGAGTGCGACCTTGGTACGCTTGATGAGCCCTTCACGATGGAGGAAGTGCACAATGCCATCAAGCAAATGCCCAATGACAAAGCCCCAGGACCGGAAGGGTCCAACGGAAGTTCTTCAAGTCTTGTTGGGGCATTATTAAAGATGATGTCATGCGGGTCATCCACCAATTTGGTAACCTCCATGTTGCCAAACTCCATTGTCTTAACTCGGCGAACGTTGTGCTCTTGCCCAAAAAGGATGGGGTGGAGGGGATCGGTGACTATAGGCTTATAAGTCTAATCCATGCCATAGCCAAGATCATTGCTAAGTTGCTTGCGATCCATCTTGGGCCTCATACGGACAACCTTATCTCCAAGGCCCAAAGTGCTTTCATAAAAAAGAGAAGTATTCTTGACAATTTCATGTACGTGCGCAACCTCGCTCGTAGGCTCCACAAAAGCAAAACGCCATCCATCCTTCTCAAGCTTGACATCCGGAAGGCTTTTGACTCTGTGCGGTGGGACTACATTCTTGATCTTCTAGAACAGAGAGGTTTCCCTAGCAAGTTTCGTGAGTGGGTTGCGGCCCTACTTTGTGCATCTACCTCTCATATCCTACTCAATGGTGTTCCTGCCCCCCCCCATTAAGCACGACCAGGGCTTTTGTCAAGGAGACACACTCTCGCCTCTATTGTTTGTCATCGCCATTGACCCTCTCCAACAAGTTCTGGACCTGGCCACTAGGCATGGGTTGCCTCACAAGATCAGAGGCCATGGGGCTGTGTGTAGGACGCCGCTATATGCCGACGATGCAATGGTGTTCATGGCTCCCATCAAGCAAGATATTGATAACCTCTCGTCCACCTTGGGATGTTTTGGTGAGGTCGCCAGATTAGAGACAAACTTACAAAAGAGCTCCTTTGTCCCCATTGATACGTCTCCAACATATCTATAAATTTTTTATTATTCCATGCTGTTATATTATCATTCTTGGATGTTTTACAATAATTTTATAGCAACATTATATCATTTTTTGGGACTAACCTATTGACATAGTGCCAGTGCTAGTTGCTGTTTTTAGCTTGTTTTTTACTTTGCAGAAAATCAATACCAAACGGAGTCCAAACGCAGCGAAACTTTTTGGAGATTTTTTCTGGACCAGAAGACACCTGTTGGGCCAAAGAAGTACCAGAGGGGGGCTCCGAGGGAAGCACAACCCACCCGGGCACGCCTGGGGGCCCAGGCGTGCCCTGGTGGGCCGCCTCCTGCATCGCCTCTTTGCTCTATAAATACCCTTAAAATCAAAAAACCCTAGGGGAGTCGAGGAAACACAGTTCCAGCCACCGCAAGTTCTAGAACCACCAGATCCAATCTAGACACCATCACGGTGGGTTCACCATCCTCATTGGTGCCTCTCCGATGATGTGTGAGTAGTTCATTGCAGACCTACGGGTCCGTAGTTAGTAGCTAGATGGCTTCCTCTCTCTCTTTCGATTCTCAATACGATGGTCTCTTGGAGATCTATTTGATGTAACTCTTTTTGCGGTGTGTTTGTTGGGATTCGATGAACTTTGAGTTTATGATCAGATCTATTTTATCCATCAAAGTTATTTGAGTTTTGATCTCTTATATGCATGATTACTTATAGCCTCGTATTTCTTCTTCGAATCTTTGGTTTAGTTAGGACGACTAGATCAATTTGTTTTTGCCATGGGAAGAGGTGCTTTGTGATGGGTTCGATCATGTGGTGTTCTTTCCCAGTGACAGAAGAGGCGGCAAGACACATATTGATCGCTGCTATTAAGGATAACAAGATGGGGTCTATTCCTACATGAATAGATCTTGTCTACATCATGTCATCGTTCTTATTGCATTACTCCGTTTCTCCATGAACTTAATACACTAGATGCATGCTGAATAGCGGTCGATGTGTGGAGTAATAGTAGTAGATGCAGGCAGGAGTCGGTCTACTAATCTTAGACGTGATGCCTATATAATAATCATTGCATGGATATCGTCATAATTATTTGAGGTTCTATCAATTGTCCAACAGTAATTTGTTTACCCACCGTATGCTATTTCCTCGAGAGAAGCCACTAGTGAAATGTACGGCCCCCGGGTCTATTCTTTGTCATATTTGCTTCGAGATCTATTTTTATTTGCTTTTGTTTTCAGATCTATTATTCTAAAAACCTAAAAATACCTTGCTGCACTTTTTCTTTCTTTATTTTGTTTTGTTTTATCGCAAGATCTATTTATAAAAAATCATACGAACCTATCTACCTTTTACCCGAGAGGGATTGACAACCCCTCTTACGCGTCAGGTTGCAAGTATTTGTTCTTTGTGTGTAGGTACCATTTACATAGTGTTGCTTGGTTCTCCTATTGGCTCGATAACCTTGGTTTCATCACTGAGGGAAATACCTACCGTAGTTGTGCTGCATCATCCCTTCCTCTTCGGGGAAACACTAATGCGGACACGAGCCATCAAGAAAGGATTTCTGGCGCCGCTGCCGGGGAGACATCATCAACATCTATCAGGTTCCTAATCACAAATCTCATCTCCTTGCATTTTACATTATTTTCCATTTTCTTCTCATTTTCATCTCTCCCATTTCACAATTTTTTCGTTTTATTCGCCCTCTTTTTCGTTCGTCGTTTTCTCACCAGATTTGTTTTTGTTTATAATCCCGCTTGCTTTATCGTTATGGCTAGTTCTTCCTCTGTTACGTGTACCCTCAAGAATGAGGTTCTTAATTTTAAACAAAGGGGAGGGGAGAATCTAAAAGATGCTTGGTATAGAATTTGCAGTGCTCATAATAGATCTATTCATAAGCAATCTACCGTTGTTCTTCTTCGCAGTTTTTATGTGGGCATAACCACTTGGTATAGATTCGTCCTTGATATGATTACCGGTGGAAATTTCTTGATGTGTCCATCTTTGGATGCTTTTAATGCCATGGTAGATCTAGTGGGTGTTGGAAATATGCCCTGGAGGCAATAATAAAAGGATTATTATTGTATTTCCTTGTTCATGATAATTGCCTTTTATTCATGCTATAATTGTGTTATCCGGAAATCGTAATACATGTGTGAATACATAGACGCCAACATGTCCCTAGTAAGCCTCTAGTTGACTAGCTCGTTGATCAACAGCTAGTCATGGTTTCCTGACTATGGACATTGAATGTCATTGATAACGAGATCACATCATTAGGAGAATGATGTGACGGACAAGACCCAATCCTAAACATAGCACAAGATCGTATAGTTCGTTTGCTAGAGTTTTTCCAATGTCAAGTATTTTTTCCTTAGACCATGAGATCGTGTAACTCCTGGATGCCGTAGGAGTGCTTTGGGTGTACCAAACGTCACAATGTAACTGGGTGACTATAAAGGTATACTACGGGTATCTCCGAAAGTGTCTGTTGGGTTGACACGGATCAAGACTGGGATTTGTCACTCCGTATGACGGAGAGGTATCTCTGGGCCCACTCGGTAATGCATCATCACAATGAGCTCAAAGTGACCAAGTGTCTGGTCACGGGATCATGCATTACGGTACGAGTAAAGTGACTTGCCGGTATCGAGATTGAACGAGGTATTGGGATACCGACGATCGAATCTCGGGCAAGTAACGTACCGATTGACAAAGGGAATTGTATACGGGGTTGCTTGAATCCTCGACATCGTGGTTCATCCGATGAGATCATCGAGGAGCATGTGGGAGCCAACATGGGTATCCAGATCCCGCTGTTGGTTATTGACCGGAGAGCCATCTCGGTCATGTCTACATGTCCCCCGAACCCGTAGGGTCTACACACTTAAGGTTCGGTGACGCTAGGGTTGTAGAGATATGAATATGCAGTAACCCGAAAGTTGTTCGGAGTCCCGGATGAGATCCTGGACGTCACGAGGAGTTCCGGAATGGTCCGGAGGTGAAGAATTATATAGGAAGTGCAGTTTCGGCCATCGGGAGAGTTTCGGGGGTCACCGGTATTGTACCGGGACCACCGGAAGGGTCCCGGGGGTCCACCGGGTGGGGCCACCCATCCCTGAGGGCCCCATGTGCTAAGTGGGGAGGGGAACCAGCCCATAGTGGGCTGGTGCGCCCCCTTGGCCCACCCCATGCGCCTAGGGTTGGGAACCCTAGGGTGGGGGGTGCCCCACCTGGCTTGGGGGGCACTCCACCCCTTGGCCGCCGCCCCCCCCTAGGAGATCCCATCTCCTAGGGCTGGCGCACCCCCTAGGGGGGCCTATATAAAGGGGGGGAAGGGAGGGGCAACCGCACCCTTGAGTCTTGGCGCCTCCCTCTCCCCTGCTACACCTCTCCCTCTCGTAGTAGAACGGCGAAGCCCTGCTGCGGTGACCCCTGCATCCACCACCACACCGTCGTGCTGCTGGATCTTCATCAACCTCTCCTCCCCCCTTGCTGGATCAAGAAGGAGGAGACGTCACGCTGACCGTACGTGTGTTGAACACGGAGGTGCCGTCCGTTCGGCGCTAGGATCTCCGGTGATTTGGATCACGTCGAGTACGACTTCCTCATCCCCGTTCTTTGAACGCTTCCGCGCGTGATCTACAAAGGTATGTAGATGCAATCCGATCACTCGTTGCTAGATGAACTCATACATGGATCTTGGTGAAACCGTAGGAAAATTTTTGTTTTCTGCAACGTTCACAATAGTGGCATCATGAGCTAGGTCTATGCGTAGTTCTCTTTGCACGAGTAGAACACAATTTGTGTGTGGGCGTAGATGTTGTCAACTTTCTTGCTGCTACTAGTCTTATTTTGCTTCAGCGGTATTGTGGGATGAAGCGGCCCGGACCAACCTTACACGTAAGCTTACGTGAGACCGGTTCCACCGACTGACTTGCACTAATTGCATAAGGTGGCTGGCGGGTGTCTGTCTCTCCCACTTTAGTTGGAGCGGATTCGATGAAAAGAGTCCTTATGAAGGGTAAATAGAAGTTGACAAATCACGTTGTGGCTTTCACGTAGGTAAGAAAACGTTCTTGCTAGAACCCTATTGCAGCCACGTAAAACTTGCAACAACAATTAGAGGACGTCTAACTTGTTTGTGCAGCAAGTGTTTTGTGATGTGATATGGCCAAAGTTGTGATGAATGATGAATGATATATATGTGATGTATGAGATGTTCATGCTATTGTAATAGGAATCACGACTTGCATGTCGATGAGTATGACAACCGGCAGGAGCCATAGGAGTTGTCTTTATTTTTTGTATGACCTGCGTGTCATTGAGAAACGCCATGTAAATTACTTTACTTTATTGCTAAACGTGTTAGCCATAGTAGTAGAAGTAATAGTTGGCGAGCAACTTCATGGAGACACGATGATGGAGATCATGATGATGGAGATCATGGTGTCATGCCGGTGACAAGATGATCATGGAGCCCCAAGATGGAGATCAAAGGAGCTATGTGATATTGGCCATATCATGTCACTATTATTATTTGATTGCATGTGATGTTTATCATGTTTTTGCATCTTGTTTACTTAGTACGACAGTAGTAAATAAGACGATCCCTCATAATAATTTCAAGAAAGTGTTCCCCCTAACTGTGCACCGCTGCGACGGTTCGTTGTTTTGAAGCACCACGTGATGATCGGGTGTGATAGATTCCAACGTTCACATACAACGGGTGTAAGACAGATTTACACATGCAAACACTTAGGTTGACTTGACGAGCCTAGCATGTACAAACATGGCCTCGGAACACAGAAGACCGAAAGGTCGAGCATGAGTCGTATAGAAGATACGATCAACATGAAGATGTTCACCGATGTTGACTAGTCCGTCTCACGTGATGATCGGACACGGCCTAGTTAACTCGGATCATGTTATACTTATATGACTGGAGGGATGTCTATCTGAGTGGGAGTTCATTGAATAATTTGATTTAGATGAACTTAATTATCATGAACTTAGTCTAAAATCTTTACAACATGTATTGTAGATCAAATGGCCAACGTTGTCCTCAACTTCAATGCGTTCCTAGAGAAAACCAAGCTAAAAGACGATGGCAGCAACTACACGGACTGGGTCCGGAACCTGAGGATCATCCTCATAGCTGCCAAGAAAGATTATGTCCTACAAGCACCGCTAGGTGACGCACCTGTTCTCCCTGCAGAACAAGACGTTACGAATGCTTGGCAGACACGTACCGATGATTACTCCCTTGTTCAGTGTGGCATGCTTTACAGCTTAGAACCGGGGCTCCAAAAGCGTTTTGAGAGACACGGAGCATATGAGATGTTCGAAGAGCTGAAAATGGTTTTTCAAGATCATGCCCGGGTCGAGAGATATGAAGTCTCTGACAAGTTCTTCAGCTATAAGATGGAGGAAAACAGTTCTGTCAGTGAGCACATACTCACTATGTCTGGGTTACATAACCGCTTGACTGAGCTGGGAGTTAATCTCCCGGATGACGCGGTCATTGACAGAATCTTTCAATCGCTTCCACCGAGCTACAAGAGCTTTGTGATGAACTTCAATATGCAGGGGATGGAAAAGACCATTCCTGAAGTATTTGCAATGCTGAAATCAGCAGAGGTAGAAGTCAAAAAGGAACATCAAGTGTTGATGGCGAATAAAACCACTAAGTTCAAGAAAGGCAAGGGTAAGAAGAACTTCAAGAAGGACGGCAAGGGAGTTGCCGCGCCCAGCAAGCAAGCTGCCGGGAAGAAGCCAAAGAATGGACCCAAGCCCGAGACTGAGTGCTTTTATTGCAAGGAAAGTGGTCACTGGAAGCGGAACTGCCCCAAATACTTAGCGGACAAGAAGGCCGGCAAAATGAAAGGTATATGTGATATACATGTAATTGATGTGTACCTTACCAGTACTCGTAGTAGCTCCTAGGTATTTGATACCGGTGCAGTTGCTCACATTTGTAACTCAAAGCAGGAGCTGCGGAATAAGCGGAGACTGGCGAAGGACGAGGTGACGATGCGTGTCGGGAATGGTTCCAAGGTCAATGTGATCGCCGTCGGCACGCTACCTCTACATTTACCTACGGGATTAGTTTTGAACCTCAATAATTGTTATTTAGTGCCAAGTTTGAGCATGAACATTGTATCAGGATCTCGTTTAATACGCGATGGCTACTCATTTAAATCCGAGAATAATGGTTGTTCTATTTATATGAGAGATATGTTTTATGGTCATGCTCCGATGGTGAATGGTTTATTCTTAATGAATCTCGAGCGTAATGCTACACATATTCATAGTGTGAATACCAAAAGATGTAAGGTTGATAATGATAGTCCCACATACTTGTGGCACTGCTGCCTTGGTCACATAGGTGTCAAACGTATGAAGAAGCTCCATGCAGATGGACTTTTAGAGTCTCTTGATTACGAATCATTTGACACGTGCGAACCATGCCTCATGGGTAAAATGACCAAGACTCCGTTCTCAGGAACAATGGAGCGAGCAACCAACTTATTGGAAATCATACATACTGATGTGTGCGGTCCAATGAGTGTTGAGACTCGCGGTGGCTATCGTTATGTTCTCACCCTCACTGATGACTTGAGTAGATATGGGTATGTCTACTTAATGAAACACAAGTCTGAGACCTTTGAAAGGTTCAAGGAATTTCAGAGTGAGGTTGAGAATCAACGTGACAGGAAAATCAAGTTCCTGCGATCAGATCGTGGAGGAGAATACTTGAGTCACGAATTTGGCACACACTTAAGAAAATGTGGAATAGTTTCACAACTCACACCGCCTGGAACACCTCAGCATAATGGTGTGTCCGAACGTCGTAATCGCACTCTATTAGATATGGTGCGATCTATGATGTCTCTTACCGATTTACCGCTATCATTTTGGGGCTATGCTTTAGAGACTACCGCATTCACTTTAAATAGGGCTCCGTCGAAATCCGTTGAGACGACACCATATGAATTATGGTTTGGGAAGAAACCTAAGCTGTCGTTTCTAAAAGTTTGGGGATGCGATGCTTATGTCAAGAAACTTCAACCTGAAAAGCTCGAACCCAAGTCGGAAAAATGCGTCTTCATAGGATACCCTAAAGAAACTATTGGGTATACCTTCTACCTCAGATCCGAAGGCAAGATCTTTGTTGCCAAGAATGGATCCTTTCTAGAGAAGGAGTTTCTCTCGAAAGAAGTAAGTGGGAGGAAAGTAGAACTTGATGAAGTATTACCTCTTGAACCGGAAAGTGGCGCAACTCAGGAAAATGTTCCTGTGGTGCCTACACCAATTAGAGAGGAAGTTAATGATGATGATCAAGATACTTCTAATCAAGCTCCTACTGAAATTCGAAGGTCCACAAGGACATGTTCGACACCAGAATGGTACGGCAACCCTGTCTTGGAAATCATGTTGTTAGACAAAGGTGAACCTTCGAACTATGAAGAAGCGATGGCGGGCCCGGATTCCGACAAATGGCTGGAAGCCATGAAATCTGAGATAGGATCCATGTATGAAAACGAAGTATGGACTTTGACTAACTTTCCCGTTGAGCGGCGAGCCATAGAAAATAAATGGATCTTTAAGAAGAAGACAGACGCGGATGGTAATGTGACCATCTATAAAGCTCGGCTTGTCGCGAAGGGTTATCACAAGTTCAAGGGGTTGACTACGATGAGACTTTCTCACCGGTAGCGAAGCTGAAGTCCGTCCGAATCATGTTAGCAATTGCCGCATTCTATGATTATGAGATATGGCAAATGGATGTCAAAACGGCATTCCTTAATGGTTTCCTTAAGGAAGAATTGTATATGATGCATCCGGAAGGTTTTGTTGATCCTAAGAATGCTGACAAGGTGTGCAAGCTCCAACGCTCGATTTATGGGCTGGTGCAAGCATCTCGGAGTTGGAACATTCGCTTTGATGAGATGATCAAAGTGTTTGGGTTTATGCAGACTTATGGAGAAGCCTGCGTTTACAAGAAAGTGAGTGGGAGCTCTGTAGCATTTCTCATATTATATGTAGATGACATACTTTTGATGGGAAATGATATAGAGCTTTTGGACAGCATTAAGGCCTACTTGAATAAGAGTTTTTCAATAAAGGACCTTGGAGAAGTTGCTTATATATTAGGCATCAAGATCTATAGAGATAGATCAAGACGCCTCATAGGTCTTTCACAAAGCACATACCTTGATAAGATATTGAAGAAGTTCAATATGGATCAGTCTAAGAAGGGGTTCTTGCCTGTGTTGCAAGGTGTGAAATTGAGCTCAGCTCAATGTCCGACCACGGCAGAAGATATAGAAGAGATGAGTGTCATCCCCTATGCCTCAGCCATAGGTTCTATTATGTATGCCATGCTGTGTACCAGACCTGATGTAAACCTTGTCGTAAGTTTGGTAGGTAGGTACCAAAGTAATCCCGGCAAGGAACACTGGACAGCGGTCAAGAATATCCTGAAGTACCTGAAAAGGACTAAGGAAATGTTTCTCGTTTATGGAGGTGATGAAGAGCTCGTCGTAAAGGGTTACATCGACGCTAGCTTTGACACAGATCTGGATGACTCTAAGTCACAAACCAGATACGTGTATATTTTGAATGGTGGGGCAGTAAGCTGGTGCAGTTGCAAGCAGAGCGTCGTGGCGGGATCTACATGTGAAGCGGAGTACATGGCAGCCTCGGAGGCAGCACATGAAGCAATTTGGGTGAAGGAGTTCATCACCGACCTAGGAGTCATACCCAATGCGTCGGGGCTGATCAAACTCTTCTGTGACAACACTGGAGCTATTGCACTTGCCAAGGAGCCCAGGTTTCACAAGAAGACTAGGCACATCAAGCGTCGCTTCAACTCCATTCGTGAAAATGTTCAAGATGGAGACATAGATATTTGTAAAGTACATATGGACCTGAATGTAGCAGATCCGTTGACTAAACCTCTCCCTAGAGCAAAACATGATCAACACCAGAATTCCATGGGTGTTCGATTCATCACAATGTAACTAGATTATTGACTCTAGTGCAAGTGGGAGACTGTTGGAAATATGCCCTAGAGGCAATAATAAAAGGATTATTATGGTATTTCCTTGTTCATGATAATTGTCTTTTATTCATGCTATAATTGTGTTATCCGGAAATCGTAATACATGTGTGAATACATAGACACCAACATGTCCCTAGTAAGCATCTAGTTGACTAGCTCGTTGATCAACAGATAGTCATGGTTTCCTGACTATGGACATTGAATGTCATTGATAACGAGATCACATCATTAGGAGAATGATGTGACGGACAAGACCCAATCCTAAACATAGCACAAGATCGTATAGTTCGTTTGCTAGAGTTTTTCCAATGTCAAGTATTTTTTCCTTAGACCATGAGATCGTGTAACTCCCGGATGCCGTAGGAGTGCTTTGGGTGTACCAAACGTCACAACTAACTGGGTGACTATAAAGGTATACTACGGGTATCTCCGAAAGTGTCTGTTGGGTTGACACGGATCAAGACTGGGATTTGTCACTCCGTATGACGGGGAGGTATCTCTGGGCCCACTCGGTAATGCATCATCACAATGAGCTCAAAGTGACCAAGTGTCTGGTCACGGGATCATGCATTACGGTACGAGTAAAGTGACTTGCCGGTAACGAGATTGAACGAGGTATTGGGATACCTACGATCGAATCTCGGGCAAGTAACGTACCGATTAACAAAGGGAATTGTATACGGGGTTGCTTGAATCCTCGACATTGTGGTTCATCCGATGAGATCATCGAGGAGCATGTGGGAGCCAACATGGGTATCCAGATCCCGCTATTGGTTATTGACCGGAGAGCCATCTCGGTCATGTCTACATGTTTCCCGAACCCGTAGGGTCTACACACTTAAGGTTCGGTGACGCTAGGGTTGTAGAGATATGAATATGCAGTAACCCGAAAGTTGTTCGGAGTCCCGGATGATATCCTGGATGTCAAGAGGAGTTCCAGAATGGTCCGGAGGTGAAGAATTATATATAGGAAGTGCCGTTTCGGCCATCGGGAGAGTTTCGGGGGTCACCGATATTGTACCGGGACCACTGGAAGGGTCCCGGGGGTCCACCGGGTGGGGCCGCCCATCCCGGAGGGCCCCATGGGCTAAGTGGGGAGGGGAACCAGCCCATAGTGGGCTGGTGCGCCCCCCTTGGCCCACCCCATGCGCCTAGGGTTGGGAACCCTAGGGTGGGGGGGCGCCCCACCTGGCTTGGGGGGGCACTCCACCCCTTGGCCGCCGCCCCCTAGGAGATCCCATCTCCTAGGGCCGGCGCACCCCCTAGGGGGGCCTATATAAAGGGGGGGAAGGGAGGGGCAGCCGCACCCTTGAGTCTTGGTGCCTCCCTCTCCCCTGCTACACCTCTCCCTCTCGTAGTAGAACGGCGAAGCCCTGCTGCGGTGACCCCTGCATCCACCACCACGCCGTCATGCTGCTGGATCTTCATCAACATCTCCTCCCCCCTTGCTGGATCAAGAAGGAGGAGACGTCACGCTGACCGTACGTGTGTTGAACACGGAGGTGCCGTCCGTTCGGCGCTAGGATCTCCGGTGATTTGGATCACGTTGAGTACGACTTCCTCATCCCCGTTCTTTGAACGCTTCCGCGCGTGATCTACAAAGGTATGTAGATGCAATCCGATCACTCGTTGCTAGATGAACTCATAGATGGATCTTGGTGAAACCGTAGGAATTTTTTTGTTTTCTGCAACGTTCCCCATCAGTGGGTGCACCACCTATCGTTATTAATGGAACAATCTTAACTCTTGATCATGTTATGCAAAGATTAGATGCTATTGAAAAGAAGATGGTCACCTTAGAGAAAATTGAAAATTTGCATAAAAAGATGCAGAATCTTGCTAATAAATTTGGTTCAAAAGCGGGTGATGTCTTCAAAATTCTAAGGGAGAAGAAAATCATAGTCAACGAAAGAATTGAAGAAATCCCTTCTCGAATCGATAATTGGAAGAAATTTTTTAGTAACTTAAGCTTGGCTTTTTCTCCAGTTAATATTATTGAAAAAACTCCCATAAAAGTTAGCAAGACTACTCAAGATACTAAGAACAAGGGTGCAACTCCAAATAAAGAGGATCTTAAAATGATTAGTATTCATCCCAACTTTGTTAAAGTGATAAAAGATCCTACATGCAAAAATGAACTTTTCAATCTTATCCCTAGAAGTATTGTTATTGAAAGTATGCATGCTAAATCATTGAATAATTCTAGTTGTGTGATTGAGGAGTTGGAAGCCAAAGATCACAAGAATCTATGCATTATTCCTAGCTAGGAGCATAAAACGATAGCGCTTTGTTGGGAGGCAACCCAATGAATAATTTTTTTGCCTTTTTATTCCCGTTCTTGAGTGCTTGCACAATTATGCTACTGTTATGATTGTATTTTTATGTTTTAGTTAGTGTTTGGGCCAAGCAAAGCCTTTGGGATCATGTTGGGTGATAGTTGATTTGATCTTGTTGAAAAACAAGAACTTTTGCACCCAGTAAAATAATTTTCAATATTCACAGAAGCGCGATAAAATCCTGATTTTTGTACACAAGATTAATATGCAAATTCATATTTCCCACATTGTCCTAATTTTTCAGAATTTTTGGAGTTACAGAAGTATACGGAGTTTTCAGATTATGTTTTCTTTATGTTGTGTGCTTATTTTGATTAATCTATGGTCTGTATCGAGGGGTATGAGCCATGGAGAAGTTGAAATACAGTAGGCATAATGCGAAAAATAAAATATGAATGGGTTTGCAAGAGTAATTATAGTGGTGATTTGAAGGAAATATGCCCTAGAGGCAATAATAAAGTTGTTATTTATATTTCCTTATATCATGATGAATGTTTATTATTCATGCTAGAATTGTATTAACTGGAAACTTAGTACATGTGTGAATACATAGACAAGCAGAGTGTCACTAGTATGCCTCTACATAACTAGCTCGTTAATCAAAGATGGTTAAGTTTCCTAGCCATAGACATGAGTTGTCATTTAAAGAACGGGATCACATCATTAGAGAATGATGTGATTGAGTTGACCCATCCGTTAGCTTAGCACTATGATCGTTTAGTTTATTGCTATTGCTTTCTTCATGACTTATACATGTTCCTATGACTATGAGATTATGCAACTCCTGAATACCGGAGGAACACTTAGTGTGCTATCAAACGTCACAACGTAACTGGGTGATTATAAAGATGCTCTACAGGTGTCTCCGATGGTGTTTGTTGAGTTGGCATAGATTGAGATTAGGATTTGTCACTCCGATTGTCGGGGAGGTATCTCTAGGCCCTCTCGGTAATGCACATCACTATAAGCCTTGCAAGCAATGTAACTAATGAGGACAAAGGGAACAACGTATGTTGTTATGCGGTTTGACCGATAAAGATCTTTGTAGAATATTGTCAGGACCCCGACTCGATGTCACATCGATCTAGCCGGTAACACCTCATATCACTTTGCGGCCTCACGCACGGTATCCCCACGGGTGTCGCCTTACCTTTGCCCGGGACCGTTTGCGCCTTTTGGCTCACGTATATGATAGTGTCGCTAGCATCCATATGATAAAGAGCCTGGGCTGACATGACTAGTCGTAAACCCAAAGTGGCACAGACTTACAGGGACAGGCATCCATGACCCAGCTTCGAACGTGTCGGTCATCAGCAAGTGGGTCCGGGCTGTAGCACTGGGCTAGCAGGACTCCGGTAAACCGGGCTGTAGCGGGCTAACAGGACTCCGGTACTCAAAGCGTGACATTTCCCCGAAGGGACAGACACAGGAACGAAGAAGGACACATGCCGGCCAGCCTAAGTGTTCCGGAGCAGTAGCAAGCTACCATGGCTCAGTGAAACACTAGGAGACATTTCCCGGTAAGAGAGGCTACTAAAGATAAACAACTAGATGGTCAGATCCCACACATAACAGGCATTTCAATAACATACACACAATATGCTCGATATGTGCAATACAACATGGCATCACAAAATGACTCTACGACTCAAGTAATTTATTCAATAGGCTCCGAGGAGCGAGATATTACAATCATGGGTCTCATGACCCAACAATCAGAGCATACAAGTCAAAACACAAGCGGAAGCTATCATGTCTGAGTACAGACATCTATAAATGAAAAAGGCTGAGAAGCCTGACTATATATCAGATCCTGCCGAGGGCACAAGATCGTAGCTGAGGTAACAAGCTAAACGTCGAAGTCCACGCGAAACTACTAGTGAGACCGAAGTCTCTCTGCAAAACATAAAATAGGCAAACGTGAGTACAAATGTACCCAGCAAGACTTACATCAGATCTATCTACATATGCATCATGATCAACAAGGGGGTGGAGGGGTTTGACTGCAGCAAGCCAGTTTTGACTCGGTGGCTATCCTAAACTACGACTGCAAGCGACTCTTTTGAGGTGGCGCACACGAGTCCACATATTCACCAACCAATACACCACTATGGATCCGCTCCCGTCTCCCTACGAGAACGCCATCCATAGCACTCACGCTTATCTTGCGTATTTTAGAGTATCCACTTTCACTTGTCTATGAACTGATATAAGCAACCCAGAGGTCCTTTTCCGTGGACACGGCTATTCGAATAGATTAGGTTAACCCTGCAGGGGTGTACTTCTTCACACACGCTCTCACCACTTACCGCCGTTTACACGACATGTACTCGGCAACCTTCAAGCGGAAGCCCAACGTGGGTGTCGGCCACGGCCTGCCTAAACACTCAAGTCTCTAGTCCAGGTTTATCGCCTATTCGGGTTCCATCCATGAGGAGATCCGGCCGGAGTTTCGCTCACAGCCCCAAACGATGTGAACAGGGTTCCGTGACACCAAACGGGCGCCCGGTTTACCCGGCCACGTGCCTACCGCATCACAGCCCACCCCTACGGTCAGCGCTGCGTACGGCCTCCAGCATACTACAAACACCAGAAACTACTTGCAACTCCTGGACAGAGGACAAGGGTGATTAAGAAGCCGAGAGGGTCCATTGGTTTCGGGCCCAATGCGTGGTAGTAGCTGAATCATGGATCACAAACACAGAACTCAGTTCCTGAGGACGGCTGCAATGAGACAACCCACCATGTACTCCTACATGGCCTCTCACCGCTACCTTTACCAAATCGTGTTCACACGCTTAGCTCACACACCGTAGGACATGTTCACACACCTCTGATTCATCCCCGATGAATCAGACCCGACTCAACTCTAAGCAGTAGCAGGCATGACAAACAAGCATGAATGAGTAGGCACAACAGGGCTCAAACAACTCCTACTCATGCTAGTGGGTTTCATCTATTTACTGTGGAATGACAGGTCATGCAGAGGATAAAGGGGTTCAGCTACCGCAGCAAGTAACAGATGAATCGGTGTTGTCCTAATGCAGTAAAAGAGAGCAGGAGCGAGAGAGTAGGATTGTATCGGAATGAACAAGGGGGTTTTGCTTGCCTGGCACTTCTGAAGATAACATTGAGTCTTCATCAGTGTCAACGATCACATCATCGGTATCACGTCTATCGAGAGGGGACAAATACCGGTAAATACAGAAAAACACGATCAATGCAATGCACAATATGATGCATGCTATGACATGGCAATATGAATGTGTTTTGGGCTAATGCACCTAAAACCAGATTAAATGAAGTTGGTTTGAATATAAAATTCAAATTCAAACTCCATATGTGAATATTCAAATGCCATTTAATTGATTTGTGCTAAACAGCAGCTATAAGTTGTTCTAACATGCATGAAAATGGTACAGATGGATTCCTTGAATTTTTCTGATAATTTTTCATATATAATTTATTTAATTTGGAGTTACGGTTAATTTTCTATGATTTATTGAAGTTTTAGTTATTTTCTGGAATTTCAGAATTAAGTTAAATCCAGAAAATGAGTTATGACATCAGCACTGCGTCATGCTTGCATCAGCAAGTCAACAGGGCTGCCCCGGGTCAAACCTGACGTGTGGGGTCCACACGTCAGTGACACAGGGACTAATCCCGCGTTGACCCGGGCTGGTTAGCTTTGACTAAGCCCTGGGGCCCACTTGTCAGCGTCAGTAGGTGGGGGTTAGTGACTAATTAACTAAGCCACGTCGACTTCGCCGGAGTTCGGCCGGCGACGACCAAAACTGCGGCGGGAGCTCGCCGGACTTGAGCTACAGGCGGCGGCTGGACTCGCGGAGACCACCGGGGCGTAGCCCGTGCTCTTCCGCATCCAACGGAGCAGGAAGGAACGGACGGGGTGCGCTGTACTCGCCGGAGTCGAGCTCGCGGCGGCGGCCGGAGCTCGGGGTTGGTGCGGGTTGGCGCTAGGGGGCACGGCAGGTCGCACGGGTGGGCGCGCTCGGCTCCTGGAAGGGTGCTGAGCACGTTGCCGTGCTCGGGAGTTAGCTACGGTGGCTCTAGCACCGACTGCGTCATCGCCGGCGGCGAGGAACTGTCGGCTCCGACAGTCGGGGTGGTTAGAAGGCACGGACGGGCACGGGGAGAGAGGGGAAATGGACAGGGGCTCACGAGGGGTCGGGAGAGAAGCTCGGTGGGCTCGGGGAGGCCTCTGCAACGGCGAATTGAGGACGGCGATCTCCGGGCACGGGAGATGAGGACGACGACGCTCCGGTCGACTGCGGCCTCCTCTGGTCGCGTGCGTCGCGTGTGTAGCTCCACGGGGTCAGGGCGGAGCTCAGAGATCCATAGTGGGAGCGAGGGAGTGGCTGGCCGCGGAGTTTCTCAGCGGAGTGGCCATGGCGGCTTCGGCCATGAGGGGAAAAGGAGCAGGGGAGTGAGAGGGAGAGAGCAGGGAGGCAAGGGAGCGGACGAGGGGGTTCCAGGGGGGGGGGGGGGTTCGTGGCATCCTTAGCCGATCCGTGGCGGGGCGGCAAGCAGGAGGTGGCCGGCGCGTGCGCGCGCGCGTCGGGCACACGCCCTCCTGCCTACTGGCAGGAGGTTGAAGACGGTGGCGACTGCGGTGGGCTGGACCGCACAGTAACGGGCCGCGCAGAAACTGGGCCGGCTACAGGTAAGTGGCCCAGGTACGGGTCTTTCTCTCTCTCTCCTTTTCTAATTATCTCAGTTTTCTATTATTCTGTAAATTTAGGGCTTTATTAAAAATACTCAAACACTTTCAAAAATCATGAAACTAATCATGGCTACTGTTTAGAATATATCCAACAGTAAACATTTTAGTTTATGATTATTTGAGCATTTGAAATATTTAATAGCATTTAAATGCCCAAATGAAAATACTATATGATTTAATTCAGTGACCAAATATGTCCTGCAAAAATATAAACCATTTTTGGTAGATGCTTCCACCTCAAACCAGAAATGTTGAACATTTTTAGAGGACATTTTGAGTTCAATGAAAAAGGTTTTATTTTGACCCTAGTTGAATTCATTTGGTGCTAGGGCTTAGTCAATCCCCATCTCAGGTTTAAATGAAATTTAAACATGATGTAACACTCTAATGCATGCACTAGGCATTGTCAGAACTAGGGATGTGACAACTCACCCCCACTAAACAAGAATCTCGTCTCGAGATTCAAGCGTAGGGTAAGGTGAAAGGTAAACGCAACTAGTATAATCTTCACGATCCAGGGTGCACTTCAGTTGAACGTTGATTCATTCACCATTATTGTCTTGAAGTCTTGCTCTGAGAACTCCAACTAACATGACAATGAGAGGAAAGGAAAGATCCTAAAAGAATGGTTCTTCTCGAAGGTCGAACAACTCAGGATTAACTCGCGGAATGAGACATAGCAACATCGCTCGAGCTGAGAGGCGAAGCACACATCCATAGGAATGGAGTGAAGCAGATGACGAAGGTTCACTAGGTAGACCACAATTTCACGCTTAAAAAGGTGGTAAACGATTGTCAACGTAGCGAGGAGTTAAGTTGACATGACACCATAATGATGCACCTTAGGGAAGGTGACTCGAAGATATATCCCCTTAAGTGGCAAAAAGAATTACCTTTGATATAGAGATCATTGAGACTCTCTATATCAGCCTAAGGCAAATCACAGCAATCGATTGGCGGGGGTCGGTAGAATGGCATACTCGGACTTGGATGATGTGGATTACCTTGTTGAAGACAACGTAATGGATGAATTTGCTTATCACCGGAAATGGAAGAAACCCATGGTAGAATGGCACATTGGCGGTGCAAGCTAGGAACAAAATGCAAATGCTGGGAATGATTCTGGTAACTGGGGAAGAACCCAACAATAGAAAGTGAATTCACTGTTTGAAAAGATCATAGCATTGCCGAGGAAACTGAGAGCAAACCCAGCTAGTGCCGATGATAACACATAGCACTTGTGCGCGCTCTCAAGAACTTGAGCATTTCCATATTCATCAAGGTTTTACCAACATCCGTGTCAAGGGTCCGGTAACACAACTTACTACCATGATGAATGGTGATGGAGGATGCAGATGCAAAGGAAGATAACACCTTCTCAAATTTCACCCTTGGCGGGGCCAAGGAAATAAAATCTGGATGATCGACCGAGAGACATTTAGCACTCCGCTTCTAATGTTCTCCTTGATGTGCTAGCGTAATCCACCCATAGATATGGGTTGATATCTAGAACATCAAGTAAAAGGTCGGACTTCGGGAGCAATAGAATCCATAAGGAACAGTTTCGGAGGTAAATCCTACGAAATCCTTATGGGGAGGTGGCCAACTTCCTCAAACAAGATACTACAATGATAGGTCTTCCGGCTGGGTGTGTTGGCCACGACATCCACTTTACCGGTTATCGAGGGACCAATATTATAGTTCTTGGGAAATGTTCCAACCATCATAACTGCCTGAGATTCAGATCTGGTTGGTGTCAGGATATTCCAGACTCATCGAGTCTAGGAAGGAAAACGAAAGTTTGCAACACAAATCGACGAGATGACGTTGCGAGATTCTCGGGAAATGAACTACGATAGTAAGCTCCAAAACATGAGCTGGTTCTGCTACAAACATGTGAATACGTTGTCCCAGACAAGCATGACCACGTGGTAGTCTTATAATAAAACACTACCGAGTTCAGGAGGGGAACCATCATCGAGGATATCAAAATCCTTGCATAAGGTATACTCTTAAGAAGGAACTTCTTCTCCTTGAACAAATCAATCAGTGGCTTGGTGTGCTAGGGATACATATAGATTGAAGGTTGCAAGTCTTCAAACCACAGAATTCTTCGCACGTGTGCATGACTGACTTGCGATGATTCCAGAGGAAGCAACATTGACTTTCTCGAGTCCACGGCGGCAACTTGCATCATATGCACATGAATTAAAGGAAGTCACTGTTGGGTTTCGTAGTAATTTCAAAAATTTTCCTACGCGCACACAGGATCATGTGATGCATAGCAACGAGAGGAGAGTGTTGTCTACGTACCCAACGCAGACCGACTGCGGAAGCAATGACACGACGTAGAGGAAGTAGTCGTACGTCTTCACGATCCAACCGATCAAGCACCGAAACTACGGCACCTCCGAGTTCGAGCACACGTTCAGCTCGATGACGATCCCCGGACTCCGATCCAGCAAAGTGTCGGGGAAGAGTTTTGTCAGCACGACGGCGTGGTGACGATCTTGATGAACTACAGCAGCAGGGCTTCGCCTAAACTCCGCTACAGTATTATCGAGGAATATGGTGGCAGGGGGCACCGCACACGGCTAAGGAATCGATCACGTGGATCAACTTGTGTCAACTTGTGTGTTCATGGGATGCCCCTTGCCTCAGTATATAAAGGATGGAGGAGGAGGAGGCCGGCCAAGGCAGAGGTGCGGCCAGGGTGGGGAGTCCTACTAGGACTCCAAGTCCTAGTAGGAGTCCACCAAGAGGGGAGGAAGGGAGAAGGAATAGGAGGAGAAGGAGAGGTGGACGGCCCCCTTTTCTCTAGTCCAATTCGGACTAGAGGGGAGGGGGGGCGCAGCCTTTTTCTCCTCTTCCCACTAAAGCCCATCAAGGCCCAATACTCTTTCCCGTATTCCCGTAACTCCCCGGTACTCCCGAAAATACCCGAATCACTCGGAACCTTTCCGAACTCCGAATATAGTCGTCCAATATATCGATCTTTACGTCTCGACCATTTCGAGACTCCTCGTCATGTCCCCGATCTCATCCGGGACTCCGAACTCCTTCGGTACATCAAAACTCATAAACTCATAATATAACTGTCATCGAAACCTTAAGCGTGCGGACCCTACGGGTTCGAGAACAATGTAGACATGACCGAGACACGTCTCCGGTCAATAACCAATAGCGGGACCTGGATGCCCATATTGGCTCCTACATATTCTACGAAGATCTTTATCGGTCAGACCGCATAACGACATACGTTGTTCCCTTTGTCATCGGTATGTTACTTGCCCGAGATTTGATCGTCGGTATCCAATACCTAGTTCAATCTCGTTACCGGCAAGTCTCTTTACTCGTTCCGTAATACATCATCTCACAACTAACATATTAGTTGTAATGCTTGCAAGGCTTATGTGATGTGTATTACCGAGAGGGCCCAGAGATACCTCTCCGACAATCGGAGTGACAAATCCTAATCTCGAAATACGCCAACCCAACATCTACCTTTGGAGACACCTGTAATGCTCCTTTATAATCACCCAGTTACGTTGTGACGTTTGGTAGCACCCAAAGTGTTCCTCCGGTAAACGGGAGTTGCATAATCTCATAGTCATAGGAACATGTATAAGTCATGAAGAAAGCAATAGCAACATACTAAACGATCAGGTGCTAAGCTAATGGAATGGGTCATGTCAATCAGATCATTCAACTAATGATGTGACCTCGTTACTCAAATAACAACTTATTGTTCATGGTCAGGAAACATAACCATCTTTGATTAACGAGCTAGTCAAGTAGAGGCATACTAGTGACACTTTGTTTGTCTATGTATTCACACATGTATTATGTTTCCGGTTAATACAATTCTAGCATGAATAATAAACATTTATCATGAAATAAGGAAATAAATAATAACTTTATTATTGCCTCTAGGGCATATTTCCTTCAGTCACTACCTTCATCCAAACATATGCTTCATGAGCTAGCATGAACAAATGCTTTCAAAAGTTTCCAACACTAGCTTAATGTTCAACAAAATTATGGAGGAGATAAGGATGTTGTCAATGGGCTCAACAACAATTCATCTAGGTTTCCTTTTAAAAGGAATTCCATAGTTAAGTGAACACGGTGATAGCATTGGTCAGACCAAAGATATAATGGTGTATGCTCGAGGGGTCAACCACGAGTAAGACAACATTACGAGCATCGTTGGTACTGATTTGATTTGATGATAGCCCACACTCAAATCAAAGGATTGATAAGACAATAGGTCCAACAACTGATCACAAGGACCAATCGATGAAGATATCATCTTTCTTCAACACACACTACACAAGAATATCCCTTTGGAATGAACTAAGTCAGACAAGCTTTTATCTTCCAACTCTCCAAGTTGTTGTCTAGCTTAACCAACTAGCTCAGGGATATCTAACACCGATTCTTGGAGATAAGGTGGTTCACAAGAAAACAACTTGATCACGAACTCAACATAGCGGTCAGGTGACAACCCGGTAACACCTCCAAGAAGATATTTGGAAAGTCACGAACCACCGGTATGTTACTAAGCTCGAGAACAATCTTGCTTTTGAGGGCAAGACGATATGATCAAATGAGTGAGGACTTGACAAGATCCTAACTCATCAATCGAAGGGTGCACCGAAATAAGGACTAGGTAGCACGATCAGTCTTAGAAGGATGATTCGGAAACCAACATACTAAGAATGAAATTATTATCCTTTAACTACCGAGCAACAGAGTTGCTAGCAGTATTGATTTCACACATCACAATTCATTTGTCGGTATTCCGGTTGCATCAACACGAGGGCCGAGGAATGAACAGTGATGGCGAGAAGTATCACTATGTCAAGAATTCACAAAAGGTGGTGCAATTCTCATGAAATTCCTGTCATAAAGAAGGTAATACTTCAGGGTAGAACAGAACCAAAAGCTGGATTGGCATTTGATATGCGGAATACAACTACTTTGACCCAATCCTAGATATGGATGAGGTACTGGAGTTTGTTTCTCCAAGTCATTCAGGACAGAATGGCTTGACGGACCACAAGAGTAATAGGCATCGATGAACGAATGCACACATAATCTTGACTATCAATTGATAGACGAGGGTCAGAAGACAACTAAAGAGGGACAACTCAAGGAACACACGATTTTCTGAGTTGTGGGTGCATGGTTTAGCATGTCGAACGAATTCCACATATTTCTTCCGGATAACCCATACAGAAAGGTAGAACTGGCAGAGTCACAATATAGAGTCGAGAACCCATCGAGAGCACTCTGATTGTGATCTTTCGATCAGCGAGGAACATCTGCCATAAGCGGTTCATAGTATTTGGAAGAAAGGAATACCACGAACATCGAGGACTAATGCAAAGGTTGCTAATAACCTTAAGGAACGAGCAAAACTATCAACATGAAGCAAGTAGGGTGAATCTCGGGTTCAAAACCCAGGGATAGAATACCTACTACTAAGTAGCATCACGGGATGCTTCCGAGAATAAAGGCCAGAATCTTCACACTAGGACACAAATCATGGCTAAATTACTAGATGATCCCCTAAGACACCTAGGGTCATAATAATATCTCCAACATATATGTCAAGGTAACGGAGTACCTCAACTCACTGATTAGTGTGGTTAATCTGGCCCATGGGAACATTGAAACGGGAAGAAAGGATTTGCAAATGCATCAGACTACTTAGAAACCTGGGATGACTCGGACAGCATAACGGCTATAATTGCTCAAAAAGATTTGAGACAATCACAAAAATGGTGGCATAACCACTCAGAAGCACAATATCAAGGTTCCGAGATCAACAATTAACATATGGAAGTAGTAGGAACTGAACTGAGACTTAATCCAACAATCTTATAAGTCTACGGATTAGTAACACGTGATCCTAATAGAAAGAAGAGATAGCCTAGTTCTTAATCCCCGCAGGAAAGATAAGATGACTCAGATCAGAAGGGCATGAGGTATAAGGAGTAAAAAGAGCCTTACGTTCCATCCCACAATCAATTCCCTTATATAACTAAAGAATTCCTAGACTCAACTTCGACCAGTTTGGCTTGGTAATCCTACAGGCAGTCAAGCTCTGATACCAATGCTGTCAGGACCCCGACTCGATGTCACATCGATCTAGCCGGTAACACCTCATATCACTTTGCGGCCTCACGCACGGTATCCCCACGGGTGTCGCCTTACCTTTGCCCGGGACCGTTTGCGCCTTTTGGCTCACGTATATGATAGTGTCGCTAGCATCCATATGATAAAGAGCCCGGGCTGACATGACTAGTCGTAAACCCAAAGTGGCACAGACTTACAGGGACAGGCATCCATGACCCAGCTTCGAACGTGTCGGTCATCAGCAAGTGGGTCCGGGCTGTAGCATTGGGCTAGCAGGACTCCGGTAAACCGGGCTGTAGCGGGCTAACAGGACTCCGGTACTCAAAGCGTGACATTTCCCCGAAGGGACAGACACAGGAACGAAGAAGGACACATGCCGGCCAGCCTAAGTGTTCCGGAGCAGTAGCAAGCTACCATGGCTCAGTGAAACACTAGGAGACATTTCCCGGTAAGAGAGGCTACTAAAGATAAACAACTAGATGGTCAGATCCCACACATACCAGGCATTTCAATAACATACACACAATATGCTCGATATGTGCAATACAACATGGCATCACAAAATGACTCTACGACTCAAGTAATTTATTCAATAGGCTCCGAGGAGCGAGATATTACAATCATGGGTCTCATGACCCAACAATCAGAGCATACAAGTCAAAACACAAGCGGAAGCTATCATGTCTGAGTACAGACATCTATAAATGAAAAAGGCTGAGAAGCCTGACTATATATCAGATCCTGCCGAGGGCACAAGATCGTAGCTGAGGTAACAAGCTAAACGTCGAAGTCCACGCGAAACTACTAGTGAGACCGAAGTCTCTCTGCAAAACATAAAATAGGCAAACGTGAGTACAAATGTACCCAGCAAGACTTACATCAGATCTATCTACATATGCATCATGATCAACAAGGGGGTGGAGGGGTTTGACTGCAGCAAGCCAGCTTTGACTCGGTGGCTATCCTAAACTACGACTGCAAGCGACTCTTTTGAGGTGGCGCACACGAGTCCACATATTCACCAACCAATACACCACTATGGATCCGCTCCCGTCTCCCTACGAGAACGCCATCCATAGCACTCACGCTTATCTTGCGTATTTTAGAGTATCCACTTTCACTTGTCTATGAACTGATATAAGCAACCCAGAGGTCCTTTTCCGTGGACACGGCTATTCGAATAGATTAGGTTAACCCTGCAGGGGTGTACTTCTTCACACACGCTCTCACCACTTACCGCCGTTTACACGACATGTACTCGGCAACCTTCAAGCGGAAGCCCAACGTGGGTGTCGGCCACGGCCTGCCTAAACACTCAAGTCTCTAGTCCAGGTTTATCGCCTATTCGGGTTCCATCCATGAGGAGATCCGGCCGGAGTTTCGCTTACAGCCCCAAACGATGTGAACAGGGTTCCGTGACACCAAACGGGCGCCCGGTTTACCCGGCCACGTGCCTACCGCATCACAGCCCACCCCTACGGTCAGCGCTGCGTACGGCCTCCAGCATACTACAAACACCAGAAACTACTTGCAACTCCTGGACAGAGGACAAGGGTGATTAAGAAGCCGAGAGGGTCCATTGGTTTCGGGCCCAATGCGTGGTAGTAGCTGAATCATGGATCACAAACACAGAACTCAGTTCCTGAGGACGGCTGCAATGAGACAACCCACCATGTACTCCTACATGGCCTCTCACCGCTACCTTTACCAAATCGTGTTCACACGCTTAGCTCACACACCGTAGGACATGTTCACACACCTCTGATTCATCCCCGATGAATCAGACCCGACTCAACTCTAAGCAGTAGCAGGCATGACAAACAAGCATGAATGAGTAGGCACAACAGGGCTCAAACAACTCCTACTCATGCTAGTGGGTTTCATCTATTTACTGTGGAATGACAGGTCATGCAGAGGATAAAGGGGTTCAGCTACCGCAGCAAGTAACAGATGAATCGGTGTTGTCCTAATGCAGTAAAAGAGAGCAGGAGCGAGAGAGTAGGATTGTATCGGAATGAACAAGGGGGTTTTGCTTGCCTGGCACTTCTGAAGATAACATTGAGTCTTCATCAGTGTCAACGATCACATCATCGGTATCACGTCTATCGAGAGGGGACAAATACCGGTAAATACAGAAAAACACGATCAATGCAATGCACAATATGATGCATGCTATGACATGGCAATATGAATGTGTTTTGGGCTAATGCACCTAAAACCAGATTAAATGAAGTTGGTTTGAATATAAAATTCAAATTCAAACTCCATATGTGAATATTCAAATGCCATTTAATTGATTTGTGCTAAACAGCAGCTATAAGTTGTTCTAACATGCATGAAAATGGTACAGATGGATTCCTTGAATTTTTCTGATAATTTTTCATATATAATTTATTTAATTTGGAGTTACGGTTAATTTTCTATGATTTATTGAAGTTTTAGTTATTTTCTGGAATTTCAGAATTAAGTTAAATCCAGAAAATGAGTTATGACATCAGCACTGCGTCATGCTTGCATCAGCAAGTCAACAGGGCTGCCCCGGGTCAAACCTGACGTGTGGGGTCCACACGTCAGTGACACAGGGACTAATCCCGCGTTGACCCGGGCTGGTTAGCTTTGACTAAGCCCTGGGGCCCACTTGTCAGCGTCAGTAGGTGGGGGTTAGTGACTAATTAACTAAGCCACGTCGACTTCGCCGGAGTTCGGCCGGCGACGACCAAAACTGCGGCGGGAGCTCGCCGGACTTGAGCTACAGGCGGCGGCTGGACTCGCGGAGACCACCGGGGCGTAGCCCGTGCTCTTCCGCATCCAACGGAGCAGGAAGGAACGGACGGGGTGCGCTGTACTCGCCGGAGTCGAGCTCGCGGCGGCGGCCGGAGCTCGGGGTTGGTGCGGGTTGGCGCTAGGGGGCACGGCAGGTCGCACGGGTGGGCGCGCTCGGCTCCTGGAAGGGTGCTGAGCACGTTGCCGTGCTCGGGAGTTAGCTACGGTGGCTCTAGCACCGACTGCGTCATCGCCGGCGGCGAGGAACTGTCGGCTCCGACAGTCGGGGTGGTTAGAAGGCACGGACGGGCACGGGGAGAGAGGGGAAATGGACAGGGGCTCACGAGGGGTCGGGAGAGAAGCTCGGTGGGCTCGGGGAGGCCTCTGCAACGGCGAATTGAGGACGGCGATCTCCGGGCACGGGAGATGAGGACGACGACGCTCCGGTCGACTGCGGCCTCCTCTGGTCGCGTGCGTCGCGTGTGTAGCTCCACGGGGTCAGGGCGGAGCTCAGAGATCCATAGTGGGAGCGAGGGAGTGGCTGGCCGCGGAGTTTCTCAGCGGAGTGGCCATGGCGGCTTCGGCCATGAGGGGAAAAGGAGCAGGGGAGTGAGAGGGAGAGAGCAGGGAGGCAAGGGAGCGGACGAGGGGGTTCCAGGGGGGGGGGGGGTTCGTGGCATCCTTAGCCGATCCGTGGCGGGGCGGCAAGCAGGAGGTGGCCGGCGCGTGCGCGCGCGCGTCGGGCACACGCCCTCCTGCCTACTGGCAGCAGGTTGAAGACGGTGGCGACTGCGGTGGGCTGGACCGCACAGTAACGGGCCGCGCAGAAACTGGGCCGGCTACAGGTAAGTGGCCCAGGTACGGGTCTTTCTCTCTCTCTCCTTTTCTAATTATCTCAGTTTTCTATTATTCTGTAAATTTAGGGCTTTATTAAAAATACTCAAACACTTTCAAAAATCATGAAACTAATCATGGCTACTGTTTAGAATATATCCAACAGTAAACATTTTAGTTTATGATTATTTGAGCATTTGAAATATTTAATAGCATTTAAATGCCCAAATGAAAATACTATATGATTTAATTCAGTGACCAAATATGTCCTGCAAAAATATAAACCATTTTTGGTAGATGCTTCCACCTCAAACCAGAAATGTTGAACATTTTTAGAGGACATTTTGAGTTCAATGAAAAAGGTTTTATTTTGACCCTAGTTGAATTCATTTGGTGCTAGGGCTTAGTCAATCCCTATCTCAGGTTTAAATGAAATTTAAACATGATGTAACACTCTAATGCATGCACTAGGCATTGTCAGAACTAGGGATGTGACAAATATGTAGGAGCCAATATGAGCATCCAGGTTCCGTTATTGGTTATTGACCAGAGATGAGTCTCGGTCATGTCTACATAGTTCTCGAACCCGTAGGGTCTGCACGCTTAACATTCGATGACAATCGGTATTATGAGTTTATGTGTTTTGATGTACCGAAGGTAGTTCGGAGTCCCGGATGAGATCACAGACATGACGAGGAGTCTCGAAATGGTCGAGACATAAAGATTGATATATTGGATGACTATATTCGGACACTGGAATGGTTCCGAGGTGTATCAAATATTTACCGAAGTGCCGGGGAGTTACCGGAACCCCCCAGGGGGTTATTGGGCCTCATGGGCCTAGTACTGGAAGAGAGGAGGAAGGCCAAGAGGTGGCGCCCCCCCCTAGCCCAAACCAAATTGGACTAGGGGGGCCGGGCCCCCTTTCCTTCTCTCCTCCCTCTCCTTCCCCATTCTCCTAGTTGGAATAGGAAAGGGGGGGGGGCAAATCCTACATGGAGTAGGATTACCCCACCTTGGCACACCTCCTTCCCTTGGCCGGCCTCCTCCTCCCTCCCCCCTTTATATACGTGGGAGGGGGGCACCCCAAAGGCACACCAAAGTTTCTTTTAGCCGTGTGCGGTGCCCCCCTCCACAGAAACACACCTCGGTCATATCGTTGCAGTGCTTAGGCGAAGCCCTGCGCCGGTAACTTCATCATCACCATCACCACGCCGTGGTGCTGAAAAAAATCTCCCTCGGCCTCAGCTGGATCAAGAGTACGAGGGACGTCATCGAGTTGAACGTGTGCAGATCGCGAAGGTGCCATGCATTCGGTACTTGATCGGTTGGATCACGAAGACGTCCGACTACATCAACCGCGTTATTTAACGCTTCCGCTTTATGTCTACGAGGGTACGTAGACACACTCTCCCTTCTTGTTACTATGCATCCCTAGATAGATCTTGCGTGATCGAAGGAAAATTTTGAAATATTGCATTCCCCAATAGTGGCATCGGAGCCAGGTCTATGCGTAGATGTTATATGCACGAGTAGAAAACAAAGGAGTTGTGGCGTGGGTATATACATATTGCTTGTCGTCACTAGTTGTTTCTTGATTCGGCGGTATTGTTCAATGAAGCGGCTCGGACCAACATTACATGACCGCGTTCATGAGACTGGTTCTATCGACGTGCTTTGCACAAAGGTGGATGGCGGGTGTCAGTTTCTTCAACTTTAGTTGAATCAGATTCAATGAACAGGGTTCTTTCTGAAGATCAAAAAGCAATCACTATATCACATTGTGGTTTTTGATGCGTAGGTAAGAACGGTTCTTGCTAAGCCCGTAGCAGCCACATAAAACTTGCAACAACTAAGTAGAGGACGTCTAACTTGTTTTTGCAGGGCATGTTGTGATGTGATATGGTCAAGACGTGATTATATAAATTGTTGCATGAGATGATCATGTTTTGTAGCACAGTTATCGGCAACTGGCAGGAGCCATATGGTTGCCGCTTTATTGTATGAAATGCAATCGCCATGTAATTGCTTTTCTTTATCACTAAGCGGTAGCGATAGTCGTGGAAGCAATAGTTGGCGACACGACAACGATGCTACGATGGAGATCAAGGTGTCAAGCCGGTGACAATGGTGATCATGATGGTGCTTTGGAGATGGAGATCAAAGGCACAAGATGATGATGGCCATATCATATCACTTATATTGATTGCATGTGATGTTTATCCTTTATGCATCTTATTTTGCTTAGTATAGCAGTAGCATTATAAGATGATCTCTCACTAAATTTCAAGGTATAAGTGTTCTCCCTGAGTATGCACTGTTGCTACAGTTCATCGTGCCGAGACACCACGTGATGATCGGGTGTGATAAGCTCTACGTTCACATACAACGGGTGCAAGCCAGTTTTGCACAAGGAGAATACTCGGGTTAAACTTGACGAGCCTAGCATATGCAGATATGGCCTCGGAACACTAAGACCGAAAGGTCGAGCGTGAATCATATAGTAGATATGATCAACACAGTGATGTTCACCATTGAAAACTACTCCATCTCACGTGATGATCGGACATGGTTTAGTTGATATGGATCACGTGATCACTTAGATGATTAGAGGGATATCTATCTAAGTGGGAGTTCTTAAGTAATATGATTAATTGAACTTTAATTTATCACGAACTTAGTACCTGATAGTATTTTGCATGTCTATGTTGTTGTAGATAAATGTCCCGTGCCGTTGTTCCGTTGAATTTTAATGCGTTCCTAGAGAAAGCTAAGTTGAAAGATGATGGTAGCAACTAAACGGACTGGGTCCGTAACTTGAGGATTCTCCTCATTGCTGCACAGAAGAATTACGTCCTGGAAGAACCGCTAGGTGCCAAACTCGCTGCAGGAGCAACTCCAGATGTTATGAACACTTGGCAGAGCAAAGCTAATGACTACTCGATAGTTCAGTGTGCCATGCTTTACGGCTTAGAACCGGGACTTCAATGATGTTTTGAACGTCATGGAGCATATGAGATGTTCCAGGAGTTGAAGTTAATATTTCAAGCAAATGTCCGGATTGAGAGATATGAAGTCTCCAATAAGTTCTACAACTGCAAGATGGAGGAGAATACTTCTGTCAGTGAGCACATACTCAGAATGTCTGGGTACCACAATCACTTGACTCAGCTGGGAGTTAATCTTATGGTTGATAGTGTCATTGACATAGTTCTTCAATCTTTGCCACCAAGCTACAAAAGCTTCATCATGAACTATAATATGCAAGGGATGGATAAGACAATTCCCGAGCTCTTCGCGATGCTAAAGGCTACAGAGGTAGAAATCAAGAAGGAGCATCAAGTGTTCATGGTCAATAAGACCACCAGTTTCAAGAAGAAGGGCAAAGGGAAGAAGGGGAACTTCAAGAAGAACGGCAAGCAAGTTGCTGCTCAAGTGAAGAAGCCCAAGTCTGGACCTAAGCCTGAGACTGAGTGCTTCTACTGCAAAGGGACCAGTCACTAGAAGTGGAACTGCCCCAAGTATTTGGCGGATAAGAAGGATGGCAAAGTGAAAGGTATATTTCATATACATGTTATTGATGTGTACCTTACTAATGCTCGCAGTAGCGCCTGGGTATTTGATACTGGTTCTATTGCTAATATTTGCAACTCGAAATAGGGGCTATGGATTAAGCGAAGATTGGCTAAGGACGAGGTGACGATGCGCATGGGAAATGGTTCCAAAGTCGATGTGATCGCCGTCGTCACGCTACATCTACATCTACCTACCTTCGAGATTAGTTTTAGACCCGAATAATTGTTATTTGGTGCCAACGTTAAGCATGAACATTATATTTGGATCTTGTTTGATGCGAGACAGTTATTCATTTAAATCAGAGAATAATGGTTGTTCTACTTATATGAATAATATCTTTTATGGTCATGCACCCTTGATGGGTGGTCTATTTTTACTAAATCTTGATAGTAGTGATACACATATTCATAGTATTGAAGCCAAAAGATATAAGTTTAATAATGATAGTGCAACTTATTTGTGGCACTGCCGTTTAGGTCATATTGGTGTAAAGCGCATGAAGAAACTCCATGCTGATGGGCTTTTGGAATCACTTGATGCTTGTGAACTGTGCCCCATGGGCAAGATGACTAAGACTCGTTCTCCGGAACAATGGAGCGGGCAACACACTTGTTGGAAATAATGCATACTGATGTATGCAGTCCAATGAGTGTTGATGCTCGCGGTGGGTATCGTTATTTTCTGACCTTCACAGAAGATTTGAGAAGATATGGGTATATCTACTTGATGAAACATAAGTCTGAAACATTTGAAAAGTTCAAAGAATTTCAGAGTAAAGTGGAAAATCATCGTAACAAGAAAATAAAGTTTCTACGAACTGATCATGGAGGAGAATATTTGAGTTACGAGTTTGGTCTTCATTTGAAACAATGCGGGATAGTTTCGCAACTCACGCCACCCGGAACACCACAGCATAATGGTGTGCCCGAACGTCGTAATCGTACTTTACTAGATATGGTGCGATCTATGATGTCTCTTACTGATTTACCGCCATCATTTTGGGGTTATGCTTTAGAGACGGCTGCTTAACGTTAAATAGGGCACCATCGAAATCCGTTGAGACGACTCCATATGAACTATGTGTGAGGGATATTACTACTGGACGTAAACCGGCCAGGAATAGCCGGATTAGCTTTATAAAGATTAGAAGCCCATGAAGACATAAGAATGATGATGCTTTATGAAGGCCCAAGGCCCAGAGATGAGTTAAGGCCTGTAGATGTAAACTGACTTAATTGTGTAACTTGGTTTGTAAGATAGGAAGTGTGGAGACCGAACCGGACACGTTTATGATCCGGCTTCGGGACTCTGTAAACCGGCGGGCGTCAACCTGTGTATATAAAGGGACGGCCCGGCGGCGGTTGAGGGACGACAACTCGAGAGCCAGACAAAGCGGATTCGCTCCCTGACCTTCGAAACCCTAGCAATACCAATCACAACTAGACGTAGGCTTTTACCTTCATCGAAGGGGCCGAACTAGTATAAACTCCCCGTGTCCCCTTGTCTGGTTTAACCCCTTTAAGCTAACCCGTTGCGATGGCTCCACGACTAAGTCCTTTCACAAGGACATCTGTCGTGACAAACCCACGATAGTTGGCGCCCACCATGGGGCTATTGCATGATGGTTTTGAGTTCTTAAAGGGCAGCTTTGATGGACTCAAGGGATACGCTGTGGGCCGGATGACAAAGAGTCGTCACAGCAAGCTCTACATCGACAACACAGGATGGGGTCCCGAGGCCGATTCAATCGAATACGGGTACCGGGTCCCCTTTGGTGGGATTCACGTCTTCATCGGCAAGATTGGCGAACCGGACCCTAAGCCGGGCATCTGCACCGACTCTTCGCCGGTTCAGCCCATGGCGAAGCATGTTTTCGTAGGCATCATCCATGGAGCGGAATACGAGGATGGACCGGCGTCCGATGGAGAAATCGTTGTCTGTTCCGATGACGAGTCTTCTGGAGAGACCGAATCGCTCTATCAGTTGCAGGATGGCCGGATTAGTGGAGGATCCGAGGGCAATAGTATTTTGGACTCCCCTGATCTGCCAAACCGGGCCGCTATCTTCATGGCCGGTACACAGTCGGTGCCTCATTCTTCAGCTGCCGCAGCAATACTCTCCGGTTCAACAGCGGCCACGCCGGCGGGGGCAGGAAGCTCTGCGCCGCCTCTGGCTCAAGTCCTGTCTGACTTGTTCGACGCTTTGGCAATATTGATGGCCGCAGAGGTGGATGCAACAGCCTGGGATCATCACAACACGGAGATTGCAAAGGTAAAGGATCAGATAGCTCAGGCTAAAGCGGACCTAGCGGCAGAGAACGCTAGGATGGCTACAGAACGGGCCGAGTTGGAAGCTCAGGCCTACCGGATTAGGCTGGATCAGAACACTTCCAAAGAAGTCATGAGAAGAAGGTACCGATCGCATCTCCCGTCGGGTTATGAGCCACGAAATCTCTTCAATACGCCAGGAGAAGGAACTAGTAACCAGCCAATATTAAACCGGACAGAGGCACCAGGAACAGGAGCGCCGGTTCAGCCGCGCACGATGGACCCGCCTCGTCAGAATAACATTGTGCCACAATATGTTCCAACACCTCCCGGGCATTACTCCAACCCGTTGGACAACATTGTGGCCGCCGCTTCACGGTTAGCAGCCCTCCCAACCGACGGCGAGTCACCAGTTGCGGTTGAAGCACGACGGGCCAGAGATCTCCTTCAAATAGCTCTAAATCAGCAGCAGGCATATTCGCACAGTCGTGAGAGGATTCATTCCACCCCACGTCCAAGCCGGAGCTACAGCAGGCATGTTGAGGATGAACCGGCCGTGTCAAGCAGTGCACGTCGCTGTAACTCGCTGCGAGGACACAACCCGGCAGGGGGTGGTGCCAATGCGCAGGATGTGGTGGATCATGGTCATGCATGTCGGGAGGCCGAGTTAGCGGCTCTGCACAGGGCCCGTCAACCTACTCCGGTTCGCCCCACCGCTTTAGTCGAACCAGGGGTAGTATTCAGTTCCTTAGGGGTGTCGTGCCTTACCCCCGCTTTGCGTAATGTGAGACTGCCCAAGGATTTCAAAGGACCTCGTAAGGTACCCAATTATACCACCGATCTGCAGCCAGAGGCGTGGGTTGAAAGCTACGAGATGGCAATGGAGATGTTGGATGTGGATGAAGCAGTATGTGCTAAATATTTCACCATGATGTTGGAAGGAACAACTCGTACTTGGTTGAAGAGCTTACCAACTAACTCTGTTGGATCATGGGCCAAATTGAAGCACCTTTTTATCCAGAACTTCAAAGGTACTTGTAAGCAGCCCATGTCAATTGTGGATCTGGCCGCTTGTGTCCAAGAGGAGGGGGAGTCCACGACCCATTGGGTAAAGCGGGTCTCAGCAATTTTGCATTCATCGGATCGTATCAATGCAGATACCGCAGTACTAACATTGGAGGGCAATTGCCGTTTTTTGCCGCTCAAACAGAAGTTAGGAAGGCTCAAACATCACTGCAATGGTATGTCGATGCTTATGGCCGCTTTGGTTAAATACGCCGATTTGGATACTACTAAAGACCCTGACTCAGAGGAGGACAAACCGGGGAAAGGGAAAAAGAACGGCAACACCAAGGGGCAGCAGCATAATCCGGACAGCCATGGCAACAATGGTAAGCGCAAGACCGACAACAGTTTGGACTTTGTGGCTAACACCAACGCTCAGGAGAATGGTCAGCACCGTAAGGGTAAGCAGCCCCAGAGAGGCAGCGGTTCAGGCCCCAATTTGGAGCGCCTGTTAAATCAACCCTGTCCAAAGCATGGATCCATGGAGAAGCCAACATCGCATCTTTGGAAGGATTGCTATATCATGCGAGATTTTAAGAACTCCAATATGTTTCAGTATGACAATGGCCCGCCCGGCGGTTCAGGAGGTGGTTTCCACGGGCCGGGTTACGGAGGTGGCAGTTCCGGTTCAGGATTTCAGGGCAATCAAACCGGATACAACAATCAAGGGAATCAGGGCAACCAGGGAGGTTACAACCATCAGGGGAGCCAGCAGCAGCAACAGTCGGGTTATTAGAGCAATCCTAAGCAGTTAAATAGTGGGAAGTATCATGTCTTCACCACTAGCTTCTGTAAGCATGACCAGAAGCTTCACAAGAGGGCAGTAAACTCTGTTGAACCGACGGTGCCTCAATATTTGCACTGGTCCGAGCAACCCATTTTGTGGAGTAGAGAGGATCACCCCCCGGGTCGACAATCTGGGTCATCTGGCTTTAGTGGTGGCCCCTCAAGTTGGGGGATACAAGTTCACTAAGGTACTCATGGACGGGGGAAGTAGTATCAATATTCTATATTATGATACCTTCCGCCGCATGGGGTTGACAGATAAGAATCTTAAACCGTCAAATACCGTTTTTCACGGTGTGGTGCCTGGTAAGTCTGCATATCTAGTGGGCAAAATAGCCTTAGAAGTGGCTTTTGGAGATGATCATGATTCAAGATCAGAAACATTAACCTTTGAGGTGGTGAAAATCAAAAGTCCGTATCACGCTTTGTATGGGCGGCCGGCTTACGCTAAGTTCATGGCAAGGTCGTGTTATGTTTATCTGTAGCTTAAAATGCCAGGTCATAAGGGGACCATCACAGTACATGGGAGCAGGAAGAACACTTTGGAATGTGAGGAAGGTGATGCGGCTTATGCTGAGTCGGTTTGTGCCACGGAGGAGCTGAAGTTTTATAAAGACCAAGTTGATCCGGCAGACATGACTTCTTTAAAAAAACCAACTACGGAACACGATCCAGCATTAAAGTTTAATTTGGCCACAAATACTGAGATGGTTGATTTTGTTCCTGGCGATTCATCCAAACAGTTCAGTATCAGCGCTAACCTGGATCCTGTAGCGACACGACCTGAATGGATCAAGTCTCTGTGCTTAAGTGTCATCCCTAGATCGGTATGCTGACACACACAGTACTCGAGGATTTATAACAGAGGTAAATCACATGTATAAGTAACGTAAGATACTATTACCTCAATCCAAAATAGCGGAAGTAACAAGGTTGTAGATTCCCATCAACACCAACGGCAAAGTTGAGTGTAGAAATCGTAACCCTAACGTATCACTTACTCGTCGTAAGATAAACCTGCAACATGAGACGTTGCAGCCACAAAGGGTCAGTGCATTGAATGTACTGGCAAATTCACACCATAGAGAGAAATGATGAACAATGGCTATCACTACATGCATATATGGCTGGTGGAAAAGCTCTATGGTTATAAGGTTTTTGCGAAAAGCCAATTTTTCCTTACTGCAACAGAATACATTTTAATTAACTATCATGGTGGTTGTTGAACATTGAGAATGGTTGACAGCATTCTCAATCCCAATTAAGTAACATCATTAAACCCAACAAAATTAATTTAAAGTAACGTGATGAGATTCACATGATAATCCAAGTACTAGATACCCAAGACGTCCATAACCGGGGACACGGCTAATCATGATTAGTTTATACACTCTGCAGAGGTTTGCACACTTTTCCCCACAAGACTCGATCTCCTCCATTGAATTTCTCGCACTACATGGTGTTTGAGAAACGGATGACCGAGATATAGTTTTTCAGAAGCGTTTGCACCTTACAATGGGTAGACCGTACCACCTACAACCCCTACATCTGCTAGTCTACCACTGTAAGAGTTCACACGACTTAATCAACTATGCAAGAGCCCATAATAGCTTGTGGCTGCACACGGAAGTTTTTAGTATGAATAATCTCATGATCCCTTTGAGCATGGGTGGCGGTCCATAAAAAAAGAGGCAATCCTGGAATACCCAGGTGCCTCAATCCACCCAGATGTGTGTGAAAGTTGCCACCTTAAGTAAACCATTAATTAACAATCTCACATCTGTCGTGAAATACTCTCAAACCCAATCCACGTCTACGAGCATGACATGGCAATATAAGCATAACGTAATAGTAACTCCCAAGGTTTGAATAAAGGGTAGTAGGTTCCTACCTCATCAACTACTTCCCAATACCCACATGTTATCAATCCTACTCATGCAATGTTTGAGGGTGAAACGAATGCATAAAAACTGGGTATGAAAGGGATATGATCAAAGTGTGAACTTGCCTGCAATGTTGATGAAGATGATTGGCACTCAAAACTCTTAATAGTTCTACTCGTCACACTCCGGTCAATCTATCGTAAGCAAGCAATAGTAACCACAAATAAGCAATCACTCAAAGATCGGAGAGAACAAAGAAAACATTTCGGAAAACATCAAAACCAAGCAAATAACACTTGCATCATAAAACAATTTATAACAGTACCAAAATTAAGTGAATTTGGCCTTATCAAAAAGTTTAGGTCAAGAGCTTCGATTTGCAAAAAGAATCAACTAAATCGGAGTTACGAAACTCAAGTTATGTTCAAAAAAAGTTTGAATATGAATCTGAACAAAATTTGAAATTTAAAAATTTCAAAAAGTTGATGTGACAGGTTCACTGGATAGGTGAAAACAAGGCGAAGCTATAGGCGCTGGTTTCATCTAATTTGAATAAACGAGTGAAAAATTATGGCTATTTGAAAAATCAGGGCCAAGCTGTTTTACGAAAGAAAAATAGCTACGGTTAAGGTTTAACGTATAAATACGTAGACTAATTTATAATCTAATTATTCTATCGTATTAGTCTAAAAATAATAAACTACGGAAGTATAAGAAGAAGAAAAAACAAAGAAAGATACATTTATAAGGCAAAGAAAAATGACTTTGGAAAGAAGAGACAATTTCCAGAAGTTGCGTCGGAGAGGAGAAATATATTTTTCTTAAATGAATCTATTAAACTAAAATATTGATTTAACCCGAATCGGATGATTTTTTGGAGGCTCTATGGGTCTATATTTATTGGTGAAAAAGAGGCTTAGAAGTCAAAGGCTAGGCAATGTGGGACTAAACCTAGACGAAAATATACGAAACAGAGATGAAAAGAGATGAGCGGCTCGCATGGGCTAGGCCTTCGGCCGGCCACGTGCACGCTGCGGCCGTAGTTTTTTTTATAAAATTCGGCCTAAGAGAAAATGAAAAGGCTGACTGGGCTTGGCCTATTTAAGAGAGAAAAAAACAATGGAGCGCTAGAAGCTACTATACTGCGCATGTAGGCGGTAAATAAATATGGGTCGCACGTACAGTTTTAAAAAAAAATAGAAACAGAAGGAAAACCGAATAACAGAAATGAAATAAAAATTTTATATAGGCATATTATATATCAAAATTTTCAGAAAAAGATTTTATACGACGTGAACATTTTTCTAGCATTAAATAAAAAACACACAAATTCTAATAATTCCAACAGTGCTCCTGCTCTAATAAGATCCAACAAAATCATTTTAAAAATACCAAAATGAAATCAAATTTATTTCTCTCCAATTTTCTGTTGTAGGGAATCATGTTACCCTATTTTCCATGTATTTTATTTTTGGAGAAAAATAATTTGAATAAAATCGAAATAACTCCAACTTGAAAAAATAGTTTCAAAAAGACTTTGAATTTGATCCTTTGAAACTCCCAACTCATATTTCATATAATTTGAAGAAGTCATTTTATCTCCTCTCATGAAAATCATTGAGTTGCATAAAGTTTCAGAATTGGAAATATTTTCCAAATGAAATTCAAATATTTTCAAGACCCCTTGTCATTTAAATAAATGGAAGAAGTCATGTCATCTTCTCTCCAGGGTTTCGTGGTGAAAAGAATTTGAATTCACGGAGATCACGAATGCAAAATGAAAGTTTGGGAAAGTCCTTTTATTCCCTCTCATTTAACTTTCAAAAAGGTTTCGAATTTCACTCAATTTCACACAATCAATCAATCAATCAATCAAATCTATCTATTTATTATAACATTCCAAAATTTAGAATTTTGGGATGTTACAAACCTACCACCCTTAAAAGGAATCTCGTCCTCGAGATTCAGAGAGGCTAGAAAGAAATAGGTTAGGTTCGGGGTCTCTTCAAAATTTCATCAATCGTCTCTGGGGTCTGGGGTGCTACCATCCTTAGAAGCATGGTTATGGTTCCATCAAAACTCATATACTCCATTTTTATTGTTAACAATGTCGGTCTTCTTGGATCTTCAGGATAATTCCTTATCCGGGCTCTTCCGGTAGTGGCATAACATTTACCACAATTCTTCCATCCTTTCATCTTGGTAAGGTTCTTCCATGACTGGGTCTTCTTAGCTGATGGGTCTGGCGCCAATACTAAACAACTATCGATATCTCATGGCGGTCAACAATTTAGGGTTTCTCCTACAGGAAATGGGTCTGGGTTGATCCTCACTGTATAACCTACGGTTGGCAAAGCTGCCTTGTACAAGGGGAAAATACCTATACCATTCTAAGGCTTAAACAAGGTTTTGATCGTCGTCTCTCTACTATAGGTAAGTCACTCAGATTTACCATCCCATATATCAAGGCGAACAATAAGAGTAAGTCGGTATGGTGATCAATTCATCCCGCACCCAAATCATTACCTTGTATACGGTTTAGCGAATCTCGCATTCTATTCCTCGGTCATCCTCACAAGCATTGCAGAATTTCTCTTGTTGACGAACCAAGTTCGGATATATCCATAGATTCTGCAAGCTGAACAAACATCTATCGTTCCTTCACAACTCTCATGTTTTGCGTTACTCCTATAAAATTGTTTGCCGATAAACATCGTATCTTCCTCCAGGGTTTTTCCTTCAGCAATAATGTGCTTGCTTCTTGGCAGGTCCTGGGCCTGTGGGTTATGTCCCATCTCATCACTTGTAGTCCTTGAAATTATCATCGGGCAACTGATCATTATTCCAACTTCCAACTTCCTAGTATTCTTAAATCCATCCAATTATACTGTCTTACTTCCTTCTATTGGCACCAAACTAGGACATGCACGAGTACTCAGACTCATCATGGAATTTCTATTGATCCATATTTCCGACATCATACCTCCTTTATATCCAATAGTAATTTATCTCTTCATCCTCGTGGGATATCCCACATGCCGAGATAAAAACTTATACTTATGGAGTCCATATTCCACTTCGTGGAACATCATTATCCTTTCCAGGGTCAAGCGACCTTACAGGGGAATATTGGCCATCTCTGCATGGCACTTCTTCAACTGGGAAACGTGAAACACATCTTGAACTCCTGACAGTCCTTCGGGTGACTCCAACTTGTTGGCCACTTCTCCCATACGCTCCAAAACTTGGTATGGTCCTACAAATCTCGGGGCTAACTTTCTCTTAACTACAAATCGTTTAACTCCTCGCAGAGAGGTCACACGAAGACATGCTCTGTTTCCAATTTCATAGACTACCTCCTTGAGTTTTTGAGTCTGCATAACTCTTCTGCTGGACTGTGCTACCTTCAGTCTATCTCGAATCAACTTAACATTCTCTTCTGACTCCTTGATCATATTTGGTCCAACAACTGATGGTCTCCAACTTCATCCCACATACTCTTGGGGTATCACACATATCGAGACAAAACTCGTATTCATTTTGTCCGAAATCCACTCAGTGGAGTATCCTTATCTTTTCCAGGGTCAACGGTTCTTACAGGGTACTACCACCCTTAAAATGCACAAATCTTCCATAAACCATATTTCTCATATCCTCAGAATGGCCAAAATTCTTCTTCATAAAGTAACAACTCATAAAATCCATATCAGTACCAACGATGCTAACTTTATTCATTCTCAAGTGATTACAATCTCTCGCTTTTCCATTACATGTCTCAACTAAACACCTCAATATAAAAGAAAATGTTCTCACTTCTACTACTCCATTTCTTTTTTTGCAAACTCAACTATCTAGTACAAGTTTCCTTCTCCTTGGGGCATTCTCTGGCAAAGTGCCCTGCTCCATTACAACTAAAACATATTACTTCTGACAAGTATCGAGGTTTCCTTTTTGGGCAATTGTTGAGGTAGTGCCCTGACTCCTTGCACCTGTAATAGGTGATATGACTCAGGTCCTTCCTGGAATCCAATCTACTTCTCTTCCTGGACCTTTCCATGCCAATCATGGCTTCTATTTCTTGTGGGTCATATTCTACTTCCTCTGTCGGGAATTATACTAGATCCCCATTCAAACAATTTTGGGAGATGTGTCCTTCTTCTCCACATGAATAGCAAGACTTAGTGCAGGGTTTACTCGGGTCTTTTTAGGCGTGTCCTCCATCTCTTCCTTCATCACAACTTCTTCTAAAATTTCCATGAGGGCTCCTTTCATTACTTCTTTCTTCTGCTGGATGGTTTGTTGTACCATGGGGTAAATGTGACACTGAGGAGGATAGTGGGTAGTCCCTTCACACAAGAAACAAGTAATCTGCCTAATTGGGCATTCTTCAACTGGGTGACTTCCTTCACAATTAGGGCATTCATCCTTGTGTTCTTTATGGGTGTGTCCTATTTCTCCACAAATCTTGCATGCACAAGGTTTCTTCATATCCTTTCCATAAGGCTTCAACTTCTGGGACACAAGCCGAGACTTTGGCAGAGTCAACTTAAATTCTTTCCATGTGGTTACTCCTTGCCATCCATTGATGGTTTGGTACATCCTCCACCAAGTAGCAGCACCTCTTTCAAAGCACTGAAGAGCATGTTGGGTCATATCCTTTCCGACTATAGGGTTATTCTCCATGTGATCCTCCATGTTCTGAATCCATCAGTCTGTCTCCAACTGACTCATCGGTCCAGAAAATACAAGCTCATCTCCATTCATCCTCTATTGGGTCCATGTGGGTTTGGGGTAAGATAAGAGAGAGGGAGAGGGATACACACAATACAAACAAAAGTTTTGAAAAGATAGATTTTATTTGTGGCCGTCGGAAAAAACATCAAACAAATGACAGCTCACAAACGTCGCATCTAACGTAGGTATATAACAGGGGTTTGGTCTTTTAAAGGTCAATAAATCTTCAACTCTCCAAACTCTTCAAGCCTTGTTCATGCCTCCAATGGCTTCTTCCGATCATGCTTGTCTTTCTCAAGTTCTTTTGCCAGATCAACTCTGTTGACACGAAGTCTCTCGTGACGTCCTTTAATATTCTGGAGTTGCGTTCCAAACTTCTGGTTTCAACATCCTTCACATGAACCATGGTCATACTGTCCTTCAGTTCCTGACAAATCTCTGGTATCTCGAGGTTGTAGCTCCTCCACCTTGGCTACTTTCAGCTTTTGGTTCCTGAGTTCTTCACGAAATGCTTCCTTGTCTAATACAGCTTCATGGAGCTCCACCTTAAACTTCTTGATGTACTACTCCAGATCCTGGTGATACACCGGCTAAGGTTAAAACTTCATCTTACTAATAGGTGCTCCATCAGCCTTCTTCCATCAAATCCATTCTGAAGAAATGCATCCTTAACTCAGCACGGTGACAATAGCATCAACGGGCGATGACATCACCGATAACCGTGTTTCTGCTCTTGTCATTCCCATGAGCTATCATTCCATAGTTGATATCTCCTGCCTTAGGGTTTTCTTTGACAAAACTTTGAGTTCTCATGCTCCTTGTTTCAGTCTTTCTCTGATACACCTTGATCTCGGGTATTGACAACTTTCATAGTCTGCCAAGTTTTATAAGGGTAGCCTTCCTAGGTCATACAAATCTGGGAATTCTTCAGAGCCTTCAGATTCTCCTAGTCTTCGGAGTCTTCAACCGTTGTAGTTTCCATTATTATAATGTATGGTAAAATCCTCTTCATTCCGAATGGTCTCAATTGTCCGATATCTTGTACTTCTTGGAGTGGCCTCATCAGTCGAATCTTCGAGTGGTCAAAAGGGGAAAAGGGTATAGTCTCACTAAAAAGTAATTTTTGAATAAGCTCAGAAGAGAAGAGGAGTAAAAGATCTTTTGAAAATGAAGTTGTAGAGAAAATCTTTCCTATGGGCTTGCCAATTTCTAGGGTCGCGTCCTACAGTCAACATGTGCTCTGATACCATCTTGTAGCGACCCGACCCGGATGGATCAAGTCTCTATGCTTAAGTGTCATCCTTGGATCGGTATGCTGACACACACAGTACTCGAGGATTTATAACAGAGGTAAATCACATGTATAAGTAACGTAAGATACTATTACCTCAATCCAAAATAGCGGAAGTAACAAGGTTGTGGATTCCCATCAACACCAACGGCAAAGTTGAGTGTAGAAATCGTAACCCTAACGTATCACTTACTCATCGTAAGATAAACCTGCAACATGAGACGTTGCAGCCAGAAAGGGTCAGTACATTGAATGTACTGGCAAATTCACACCATAGAGAGAAATGATGAACAATGGCTATCACTACATGCATATATGGCTGGTGGAAAAGCTCTATGGTTATAAGGTTTTTGGGAAAAGCCAATTTTTCCCTACTGCAATGGAATACATTTTAATTAACTATCATGGTGGTTGTTGAACATTGAGAATGGTTGACAGCATTCTCAATCCCAATTAAGTAACATCATTAAACCCAACAAAATTAATTTAAAGTAACTTGATGAGATTCACATGATAATCCAAGTACTAGATACTCAAAACGTCCATAACCGGGGACACGGCTAATCATGATTAGTTTATACACTCTGCAGAGGTTTGCGCACTTTTCCCCACAAGACTCGATCTCCTCCGTTGGATTTCTCGCACTACATGGTGTTTGAGAAATGGATGACCGATACATAGTCTTTCAGAAGCGTTTGCACCTTACGATGGGTAGACCGTACCACCTACAATCCCTACATCTGCTAGTCTACCACTGTAAGAGTTCACACGACTTAATCAACTATGCTAGAGCCCATAATAGCTTGTGGCTGCACACGGAAGTTTCTAGTATGAATAATCTCATGATCCCTTTGAGCCTGGGTGGCGGTCCATAAAAAACAGGCAATCCTGAAATACCCAGGTGCCTAGACAGGCAATCGCTGGAATACCCAGGTGCCTCAATTCACCCAGATGTGTGTTAAAGTTGCCACCTTAAGTAAACCATTAATTAACAATCTCACATCTGTCATGAAATACTCTCAAACCCAATCCACGTCTACGAGCATGGCATGGCAATATAAAATAATGTAATAGTAACTCCCAAGGTTTGAATGCAGGGCAGTAGGTTCCTACCTCATCAACTACTTCCCAATACCCACATGTTATCAATCCTACTCATGCAATGTTTGAGGGTGAAACTAATGCATAAAAACTGGGTATGAAAGGGATATGATCAAAGTGTGAACTTGCCTGCAATGTTGATGAAGATGATTCGCACTCAAAACTCTTGATAGTTCTACTCGTCACACTCCAGTCAACCTATCGTAAGCAAGCAATAGTAACCACAAATAAGCAATCACTCAAAGATCGAAGAGAACAAAGAAAACAATTCGGAAAACGTCAAGACCAAGCAAATAACTCTTGCATCATAAAACAATTTCTAACAGTACCAAAATTAAGTGAATTTGGCCTTATCCGAAAGTTTAGGTCAAGAGCTTCGATTTGCAAAAAGAATCAACTAAATCGGAGTTACGAAACTCAAGTTATCTTCAAAAAAAGTTTGAATATGAATCTGAACAAAATTTGAAAATTGAAAATTTCAAAAAGTTGATGTGACAGGTTCACTGGATAGGTGAAAACAAGACGAAGCTATAGGCGCTGGTTTCATCTAATTTGGATAAACGAGTGAAAAGTTATGACTATTTGAAAAATCAGGGCCAAGCTGTTTTACGAAAAAAATAGCTACGGTTAAGGTCTAACGTATAAATACGTAAACTAATTTATAATCTAATTATTCTATCGTATATCGTATTAGTCTAAAAATGATAAACTATGGAAGTATAAGAAGAAAAAAAACAAAGAAAGATACATTTATAAGGCAGAGAAAAGATGACTTTGGAGAGAAGAGACAATTTCCAGAAGTCGCGCCGGAGAGGAGAAATATATTTTTCTTAAATGAATATACTCAAACCAAAATATTGATTTAACCCGAATAGGACGATTTTTTGGAGACTCTATGAGTCTATATTTATTGGTGAAAAGAGGGTTAGAGGTCAAAGGCTAGGCAATGTGGGACTAAACATAGACAAAAATATTAGATACAGAGATGAAACGAGGTGAGCGGCTCGCATGGGCTAGGCCTTCGGTCGGCCGCGTGCACGCTGCGGCCGCAGTTTTTTTTACAAAATTTGGCCTAAGAAAAAAATAAAAAAAATGAAAAGGCTGGTTGGGCCGGGCCTATTTAAGAGAGAAAAAACAATGGGGCGCCAGAAGCTATTATACTGCACATGTAGGCGGTAAATAAATATGGGTCGCACGTACAGTTTTTTTTAAAAATAGAAACAAAAGGAAAACCGAATAACAAAAATAAAATAAAAATTTTATATAGGCATATTATATATCAAAAAAAAGGGCAACCTGGTGCATGTAGCTCCCGCTTGCGCAGGGTCCAAGGAAGGGTCCGACCACTTTGGGTCTATAGTACGCAGCCTTTCCCTACATTTCTGTAAGAGGCTGTTTCCAGGACTTGAACCCATGACCTCATGGTCACAAGGCAGCAGCTTTACCACTGCGCCAAGGCTCCCCTTCGCATATTATATATCAAAATTCTCAGAAAAAGATTTTCTACGGCATGAACATTTTTCTAGCATTAAATAAAATATGCACAAATTCTAATAATTCCAACAGTGCTCCTGCTCTAATAAGATCCAACAAAATCATTTTAAAAATACCAAAATGAAATCAAATTTATTTCTCTCCAATTTTTTGTTGTAGGGAATCATGTTACCCTATTTTCCATGTATTTTATTTTTGGAGAAAAATAATTTGAATAAAATCCAAATAACTCCAAATTGAAAAAATAATTTCAAGAAGACTTTGAATTTGATCCTTTGAAACTCCCAACTCATATTTCATATAATTTGAAGAAGTCATTTTATCTCCTCTCGTGAAAATCATTGAGTTGCATAAAGTTTCAGAATTGGAAATATTTTCCAAATGGAATTCAAATATTTTCAACACCCCTTGTCATTTAAATAAATGGAAGAAGTCATGTCATCTTCTCTCCAGGGTTTCATGGTGAAAATAATTTGAATTCACGGAGATCACGAATGCAAAATGAAAGTTTGGGAAAGTCCTTTTATTCTCTCTCATTTAACTTTCAAAAAGGTTTCGAATTTCACTCAATTTCACACAATCAATCAATCAAATCTATCTATTTATTATAACATTCCAAAATTTAGAATTTTGGGATGTTACAGATCCCAAATAGGAAAGCGCGCTCATCAAGTTCATCCGTGAGAACCGGGACATCTTTGCATGGAAACCTTCTGACATGCCAGGTGTACCGAGGGAACTCACTGAGCACACACTTAAAAATTGATCCTAAGTTTAAACCGGTCCGACAGTTTCTCCGCTGCTTCAATGGAGAAAGGCGTAAGGCTATCGGTGAAGAGGTAGCTCGGTTGTTGGCCGCAGGTTTTGTTGTGGAGGTCTTTCACCCAAAGTGGTTGGCTAATCCGGTGCTGGTTCTTAAGAAAAATGGCACTTGGCGTATGTGTGTAGATTACACAGACTTGAACAAAGCTTGTCCTGCAGACCCCTTTGCCCTCCCTCGTATTGATCAGATCATTGATGCTACGGCGGGTTGTGACCGTTTGTGTTATCTGGATGCTTACTCTGGTTATCATCAGATCAAAATGGCAGTTAAGGACCAGGAGAAGACAACTTTCATCACTCCCTTTGGAGCCTTTTGTTATGTCTCCATGCCCTTCGGGCTTAAGAGTGCCCAGGCGACTTATCAACGTTGTGTTCGGAATTGTCTTCATAAGCAAATTGGGTGTAATGTTCATGCATATGTGGATGATATTGTGATAAAATCCAGAAAGGAGGAAACATTGATAGATGATTTGAGAGAAACCTTTGACAACCTCTGGGTTTACAAGATGATGCTCAATCCGGAAAAGTGTGTCTTTGGTGTCCCGGCAGGCAAACTCTTGGGATTTCTGGTATCGAACAGAGGTATTGAGGCTAATCCGAAAAAATCTCAGCAATCACATCTTTGGCTAAACCGACGTGTATCAATGACGTTCAATGTTTGGCCAGCCGGATTGCGGCTTTGAGCCAGTTTATCAGTCGTCTTGGGGAGAAGGCTATTCCTTTATATCAGATGCTGAAGAAAACAGATGATTTTGTCTGGAGCGAGGCGGCTGATAAAGCGTTTGAGGATCTGAAGAGGTAGCTAGTTGAACCGCCTGTGCTTACAGCCCCGATCGATAAAGAGCCGTTATTGCTATATGTGGCTGCTAATGCCCGAGCTGTTAGTGCGGCTATTGTGGTGGAGCGCAAGGAAGTTGGAAAGGAGTATCCGGTTCAACGGCTGATTTATTATATCAGTGAAGTGCTCATTGAATCAAAGGAGAGGTATCCATATTGGCAGAAGCTGGTATATGGAGTGTTTATGGCAAGCTGGAAGCTTAAACATTATTTCCAGGGCCATCCTATCACAGTGGTCAGTTCAGCACCTTTGGGAGATATCATTCAAAACAGAGAGGCAACTGGCCGGATTGCCAAGTGGGCTATTGAGCTTGGACCTCACGGGCTCAAATATATACCTCGCACAGTGATCAAATCCCAAGCACTCGTGGACTTCGTCAATGATTGGATGGAGTTGCAGGTACCAGAGGAGAAGCCAGATAATACGTATTGGACTATTCACTTTGATGGATCCAGACAGTTGGAGGGCTCGGGGGCTGGAGTCATACTAACTTCCCCAAGAGGTGACAAGTTTTGTTATGTCCTCCGTTTACTGTTCCCTTGTACTAACAATGCAACTGAGTATGAGGCTTTGCTCCATGGTCTTCGGATGGCTAAGGAAATGAACTTAAGCCGGGTCAAGTGCTTTGGGGATTCAAATCTGGTGGCTCAACAGATGTCTGACACTTGGGATTCTAAAGACCCACTCATGGCCGCATATCGGCGAGAGGTGGACACAGTGGCTGGTCACTTCAAGGGTTATCAGGTGGACCATATAGACCGGCGAAAGAACAAAGCGGCGGACGCTTTAAGTCGCCTTGGTTCTTAGCGCAAATCGGTTCCACCAAATGTCTTTCTGGACGTGTTGCATAATCCGTCAGTCAAGGTACCAACAGAGGAAGAGTTGGCTATTCCTGATCCGAAGGCTCAATTGGTGGCGGCTTTGCATGTCATACCGGATTGGACAATCCCATATCTGGCTTACATGAACCGGGGCGAGTTACCGGACGATGAAACCTTGGCCTGACAGGTAATCCGGCGTTCCAAGTCCATGACCATAGTCAACGGGGAGTTACATCATTATAGTGTCTCAGGAGCAATTCAGCGTTGTGTCTCTCCTCAAGAGGGTTGTGAGATTTTGCGAGAAATCCATGAAGGGGATTGTGGTCACCATGCCGGTTCCAAGTCTTTGGTTGCTAAAGCTTTTCGCCACGGTTTTTACTGGTTAACAGCTCATGCTGATGCGTAGGATTTAGTCAAGAGATGTGAGAGTTGTCAAAATTCGCACGCCGTGCTCACATTCCGGCTCAGGAGTTGAGGATAATTCCAATAACTTGGCCGTTTGCAACTTGGGGGCTTGATATGGTTGGACCCTTCAAGCGATCCAAGGACAAAAGACCCATTTGTTAGTGGCAGTTGATAAATTCACCAAATGGGTGGAAGTAGAGCCAGTCAATAAGTGTGATGCGGCCACGGCGGTTCAATTCATCAAAAAGGTGATATTCCGGTTTGGTTTTCCACACAGCATTATAACTGATAATGGTACTAACCTGTCAAAGGGAGAGATGGAGGAATTTTGCCAACGTGAGCACATTCGGCTTGTTATAGCATCGGTGGCTCACCCCCAGTCTAATGGTCAAGCAGAGAGGGCAAATCAAGAAATTTTATGAGGTATCAAACCCCGGCTTATGGTTCCTTTGAAACGGACACCGGGTTGTTGGGTTGGGGAGTTACCTTCTGTGTTATGGAGCATCAACACCACACCCAACAGGTCTACGGGTTACACACCTTTTTCATGGTTTATGGAGCAGAGGTAGTTCTTCCTAGTGACATCCGTCATGACTCGCCCCGTGTCACAGCTTATGTTGAAGCTGACAATGAGAAGGCACGTCAGGATTCTCTGGACCTGTTAGATGAAGAGCGTGATCTTGCAGCAGCACATTCGGCGATTTATCAACAAGATCTCCGACGTTATCACAGCCGCCGGGTTAAGACCAGAACCTTTCAAGAGGGCGATTTGGTGCTCCGGCTCATCCAGGATCAGACCGATATGCACAAGTTATCCCCACCTTGGGAAGGACCATTTATGGTCAGCAAGAATCTGCACAACGGGTCATACTACCTCATTGATGTTCGAGAGCACAAAGACTCACGTAAATCGGAGGAGGAGACCAAGCGGCCGTGGAATATAGCTCTTCTTTGGTCTTACTATACTTGAGCCACAGGCTCTTCATATGTACATATTTATGACAATGTATATATTATATAATAAACCGGAGCCTCGAATAAAGCGGGGTCTCTGTTCTTTTTACATCATGTGTGTGCCCATAAGGGTTTCTGCTAACAAAACATAATTTTGTTAAACCGGTCTCTGCAGCCGCACGGATACAAAGGGAAATCACTAGGGGGCTAGGTTGTTATCACACCATAGCTACACCTCTTGATAGGCGTTAAGCCACAAAGGAAATTATGTGGGGCCAAAGAGAGTGTTGCACAAAGCACAAACTCAAACATGGGCACCCACTGAGCACAACTCAGAATGTTACTTGGGGGCTCTTTGTGCAAAGCAACAGATAGTTTGAAAGGACCCTTGTAATTGGCTATCAAGCCACGACTTGGAAGCCTGGTGTATTCACCTAAAGCCCCGGGTTAACCTGCCTTCATCAAGTAAGCCACTCCTATCCAGGTAATCCTGGTATGACCCGCCGAACGTTTGATAAGTCAATCTTCTACAGACCCTGAACTTGTCAAAGTTAAAACAACGATTGGTTAATTGGAGGCCCATCTTAAAAGGCTTTGCTAAACGGTTTAACTCAGAGGCCTGGCAGCCCATGAAAAGCCGCGATTTGGAGCTTGGCAGCTGGTAAAAAGCCTCGCATATTTCTTTTTTGAGTCCTATTTGCTAAGTTTTCTGCCTTTATTGAGGTTCATAATATGTTCTGATAAACCGGTGTCCTTGGCCCGGCTTGACTTTCAACTACACGTTGTCAGTACATGATCAGTTACAAGCCGGCGTTCCTTACCCCGGTCTGGTTTGACTAAATCACCAGTGCTATAAAGAAAACCCGGTGGTTATTATATCCCGGTACGGTTTATTATGATAATCCAGCAAAATAAGGACGGAGTTATCAACACTCCGGATTAGTGTTGACACCTTTACCATACAAGCAGTTGGTCAACCAACAAGGTATGTTGCACATATTACTTTTTATACAAAAACTTTGATTATTAATCTAAGTATTGTATATTTGTTGAGCATCATAACCCGTCCAGTGGTAAACCACTAGGATACTTTCAAGTTCTTGTATCCAGGAACACAACTCATCATGGGCTATGCATAAATAGATCCCAAAAAGTGAAACAAATTTTCACGAAGTGTCACAAAACATGCTCGATGGCATGACAGATAAAGGAGTTTTTGCTATCCTATTACAAGAAGCTTCAAAGCGGCTACAAGTGCATAATTGTTTTTTGGCATTGGCATACAATATCTGGTAAACCGGCTGCCGGTTTAAGACGCTTCATCTGGACGGTTTGACGTTTGAGGGTCAGTTGGTGCGATCACTTCTTCTTCATCCCTTCCCAGACGCTGGAAATCAACCGTCGACCAATCGATTCCAGTTAAAGCTTGAAACACGGCCTCTTCATGGATAAGGCTGGAGGGGTTAATATCAGGAGCAAAGGTATACTTACGGATTGGAGGCACAAGTTCTTCGACTTCATGGATTTTGGCAGGCTGTCTCTTCCATTTAGCGTCATAAGCTGGTTGGAAATGAGACAAGTATGTGTCCTCTGCCAGTTTGCTGGCTATTGGCCGCGTTTCTTTGGTTAGCCTTCGGAGGTCATCATTGTCAAAGTTTGAACCGTCCTCCTTTACACCTGGATATCCTTTAATAATGTCCTCCACTTCAAGATCTGGGATCCATGCCTTGGCTTGGATTAGTGCGGTTAATGCGCCTGCTCTTGCAGCTGCCTTCTTTAGTTCGGTAATCCGGGATGGTAACATGGCCAGCTTCTCAAGAGTTTCCTTTATCAGTGATGGTGCCGGTTTATTGTAAGCTGCAGTGCAAATAGCCCGCTGGGACCCAGAGTACAACTGTTCAATCAAGGTATACGCCACTTTAAGCTTCATCCGCATATCTATGCCCAGATGAGCAATACGAGTGCCTGTTACGGTTTAAAATTAGCGTTCTGGTCAATGATAAGGTTCCATGAATTGGACAAACTGCACAAGGAGATACTTACCAAAGACAACAGAAGTCATGGCGTTGATTTGCCGTTTCAAACAAGCCAATTCATCTACAACCGGTTTCAGGGCTACTTCGGCATCCTCAGCTCTTTTGGTTAAACCGATTTTCTTGGTTTCCCAGTCAGCATGATCTTTGTTAAAAGGCTCTTTCAGCTTTTCCATCGCTGCCAGGGCTTTGGTTAGCTCCTCTTTGGCTTTCGCAGCTTCTGCTTGTTGGGACTTCACATTCTCTTGCAAATCAGCGGTCTGGGCATCTCTATTGCTTAGTTCGGCCTACAACAGTGGAGAAATGTCAAACAACAGGATATATATTTTCTAAGTACAAAGCGTATAACAAGTTATGCACTTCATACTTGGGGGCTAATGCCTATTTGCTCTGATTCCCTACATCTTTAGTAAAGTCTCCAGAACAATGCAAGCATTATCCTTGACACTTGGGGGCTAATGTACATCTGTTCAAAACGGACGCATGGATTAAAACCCGGATTACCTTGCAAAGCTAAACCGGCCTTCGGGGGCTACGCTGAGGAAAGCTATATCATTACATTGGTAAAGTATCGGCCTTGGTTTTCACTAAGGACCTAACATTTTAACGGTCAGTGGGAGAGACTTAAAGTGTTACAAAGACCCCGTTTATGATTAACATCATAAAACGGCCCTCGGGGCTGTGATGCTTATGTGAAAAAGCTTCAACCTGATAAGCTCGAACCCAAATCGGAGAAATGTGTCTTCATAGGATACCCAAAGGAGACTATTGGGTACACCTTCTATCACAGATCCGAAGGCATGATATTCGTTGCTAAGAATGGATCCTTTCTAGAGAAGGAGTTTCTCTCGAAAGAAGTGAGTGGGAGGGAAGTAGAACTTGATGAGGTAACTGTACCCGCTCCCTTATTGGAAAGTAGTTCATCACAGAAATCAGTTCCAGTGATTCCTACACCAGTAAGTGAGGAAGCTAATGATGATGATCATGAAACTTCTGATCAAGTTACTACTGAACCTCGTAGGTCAACCAGAGTAAGATTCACACCAGAATGGTATGATAATCCTGTTATGGAGGTCATGTTACTTGAGCATGATGAACCTACGAACTATGAGGAAGTGATGATGGCCCAGATTCCACAAAATGGCTTGAGGCCATGAAATCTGAGATGGGATCCATGTATGAGAACAAAGTGTGGACTTTGGATTGACTTGCCCGATGATCGGCAAGCTATAGAGAATAAATGGATCTTCAAGAAGAAGACTAATGCTGACGGTAATATTACTGTCTACAAAGCTCGACTTGTTGCGAAAGGTTTTCGACAAGTTCAAGGAGTTGACTATGATGAGACCTTCTCACTCGTAGCGATGCTTAAGTCCGTCCGAATCATGTTAGCAATTGTCGCATTTTATGATTATGAAATTTGGCAAATGGATGTCAAAACTGCATTCCTTAATGGATATCTTAAAGAAGGTTTTGTCGATCCAAAAGGTGCTAACAAAGTGTGCAAGCTCTAGCGATCCATTTATGGACTGGTGCAAGCCTCTCAGAGTTGGAATATACGCTTTGATAGTGTGATCAAAGCAAATGGTTTTATACATACTTTCGAAGAAGCCTGTATTTACAAGAAAGTGAGTGGGAGCTCTGTAGCATTTTTGATATTATATGTGGATGACATATTATTAATCGGAAATGACACTAAATTTCTGAATAGCATAAAAGGATACTTGAATAAGAATTTTTCCATGAAAGACCTCGGTGAAGCTGCTTATATATTAGGCATTAAGATCTGTAGAGATAGATCAAGATGCTTAATTGGACTTTCACAAAGCACATACCTTGATAAAGTTTTGAAGAAGTTCAAAATGGATCAAGCAAAGAAAGGGTTCTTTCGTGTGTTACGAGGTGTGAAGTTGAGTCAGACTCAACGCCCGACCACTTCAGAGGATAGAGAGAAAATGAAGGTCATTCCCTATGCTTTAGCCATAGGTTCTATCATGTATGCAATGCTGTGTACCAGACCTGATGTGTGTCGTGCTATTAGTTTAGCAGGGAGGTACCAAAGTAATCCAGGAGTGGATCGCTGGACAGTGGTCAAGAACATCCTGAAATACCTGAAAAGGACTAAGGATATGTTTCTCATTTATGGAGGTGATAAAGAGCTCGTCGTAAATGGTTACATTGATGCAAGCTTTGACACTGATCTGGATGACTCTAAGTCACAAATCGGATACATGTTTATATTGAATGGTGGAGCTATCAGTTGGTGCAGTTCCAAGCAGAGCGTCGTGGCGGGATCTATGTGTGAAGCGGAGTACATAGCTTCTTCGGAAGCAGCAAATGAAGGAGTCTGGATGAAGGAGTTCATATCCGATCTAGGTTCATACCTAGTGCATCGGGTCCAATAAAAATCTTTTGTGACAATACTGGTGCAATTGCCTTGGCAAAGGAATCCAGATTTCACAAGAGAACCAAGCACATCAAAAGGTGCTTCAATTCCATCTGCGATCAAGTCAAGGAGGGAGACATAGAGATTTGCAAGATACATACGGATCTGAATGTTATAGACCCGTTGACTAAGCCTCTCTCACGAGCAAAACATGATTAGCACCAAGACTCCATGGGTGTTAGAATAATTACTGTGTAATCTAGATTATTGACTCTAGTGCAACTGGGAGACTGAAGGAAATATGCCCTAGAGGAAATAATAAAGTTGTTATTTATATTTCCTTATATATATGTTTATTATTCATGCTAGAATTATATTAATCAGAAACTTAGTACATGTGTGAATACATAGACAAACAGAGTGTCACTAGTATGCCTCTACATGACTAGCTCGTTAATCAAAGATGGTTAAGTTTCCTAGCCATAGACATGAGTTGTCATTTGATGAACGGGATCACATCATTAGAGAATGATGTGATTGAGTTGACCCATCTGTTAGCTTAGCACTATGTGAAGGAAATATGCCCTAGAGGCAATAATAAAGTTATTATTTATTTCCTTATATCATGATAAATGTTTATTATTCATGCTAGAATTGTATTATCCGGAAACATAATACTTGTGTGAATACATAGACAAACTAAACGTCACTAGTATGCCTCTACTTGACTAGCTCGTTAATCGAAGATGGTTATGTTTCCTAACCATAGACATGTGTTGTCATTTGATTAACGGGATCACATCATTAGGAGAATGATGTGATTGACATGACCCATTCCATTAGCTTAGCACCCGATTGTTTAGTATGTTGCTATTGCTTTCTTCATGACTTATACATGTTCCTATGACTATGAGATTATGCAACTCCTGTTTGCCGGAGGAACACTTTGTGTGCTACCAAACGTCACAACGTAACTGGGTGATTATAAAGGAGCTCTACAGGTGTCTCCAAAGGTACATGTTGGGTTGGCGTATTTCGAGATTAGGATTTGTCACTTCGATTGTCGGAGAGGTATCTCTGGGCCCTCTCGGTAATGCACATCACATAAGCCTTGCAAGCATTGCAACTAATGAGTTAGTTGCGAGATGATGTATTACGAAACGAGTAAAGAGACTTGCCGGTAACGAGATTGAACTAGGTATTGAGATACCGACGATCGAATCTCGGGCAAGTAACATACCGATGACAAAGGGAACAAAGTATGTTGTTATGCGGTCTGACCGATAAAAGATCTTCGTAGAATATGTGGGAGCCAATATGAGCATCCAGGTTCCGCTATTGGTTATTGACCGGAGACATGTCTCGGTCATGTCTACATTATTCTCGAACCCGTAGGGTCTGCACGCTTAACGTTACGATGATAGTTTCATTATGAGTTTATATATTTTGATGTACCAAAGTTTGTTCGGAGTCCCGATGTGATCACGGACATGACGAGGAGTCTCGAAATTGTCGAGACATAAATATTGATATATTGGAAGCCTATGTTTGGACATCGAAAGTGTTCCAGGTGAAATCGGCATTTTACCGGAGTACCGGGAGATTACCGGAACCCCCCCGGTAACCTAATGGGCCTTAATGGGCCTAGTGGAGGAAGAGGAGAGGAGGCCTAGGGGCTGCCGCGCGCCCCTCCCCCCCAAGTTCGAATTGGACAAGGAGGGGGGGGGGGGCGCCCCCTTTCCTTTCTTCCCTCTCCTCCTTCCCCCAAGTCCTAATTCAACTAGGGAAAGGGGGGGAGTCCTACTCCCGGTAGGAGTAGGACTCCTCCGGCGCGCCTCCTCCTAGGGTCGGCCGCACCCCCCCCCTTTGCTCCTTTATATACGGGGGCAGGGGGCACCTCTAGACACACAAGTTGATCCTCGTGATCGTTTTCTTAGCCGTGTGCGATGCCCCCTTCCACCATACTCCTCGATAATATTGTAGCGGTGCTTAGGCGAAGCCCTGCGACGGTAGAACATCAAGATTGTCACCACACCGTCGTGCTAACGAAACTCTTCCCTGACACTTTGCTGGATCAGAGTCCGGGGATCATCATCGAGCTGAACGTGTGCTAAAACTCAGAGGTGCCGTAGTTTCGGTGCTTGATCGGTCGGGCCGTGAAGACGTACGACTACATCAACCGCGTTGTCATAACGCTTCCGCTGTCGGTCTACGAGGGTACGTAGACAACACTCTCCCCTCTTGTTGCTATGCATCACCATGATCTTGTGTGTGCGTAGGAATTTTTTTGAAATTACTACGTTCCCCAACAGTGGTATCAGAGCCCAGGTTTTATGTGTTGATGTTATATGCACGAGTAGAACACAAGTGAGTTGTGGGCGATATAAGTCATACTGCTTACCAGCATGTCATACTTTGGTTCGGCGGTATTGTTGGATGAAGCGGCCTGGACCGACATTATGCGTACGCTTATGCGAGACTGGTTCTACCGACGTGCTTTACACACAGGTGGCTGGCGGGTGTCAGTTTCTCCAACTTTAGTTGAACCAAGTGTGGCTACGCCCGGTCCTTGCGAAGGTTAAAACAACACCAACTTGACAAACTATCGTTGTGGTTTTGATGCGTAGGTAAGATAGGTTCTTGCTTAAGCCCGTAGCATCCACGTAAAACTTGCAACAACAAAGTAGAGGACGTCTAACTTGTTTTTGTAGGGCATGTTGTGATGTGATATGGTCAAGACATGATGCTAAATTTTATTGTATGAGATGATCATGTTTTGTAACCGAGTTGTCGGCAACTGGCAGGAGCCATATGGTTGTCGCTTTATTGTATGCAATGCAATGCAATGCAATTGCACTGTAATGCTTTACTTTATCACTAAGCGGTAGCGATAGTTGTGGAAGCATAAGATTGGCGAGACAACAACGATGCTACGATGGTGATCAAGGTGTCGCGCTGGTGACGATGGTGATCATGACGGTGCTTCGAAGATGGAGATCACAAGCACAAGATGATGATGGCCATATCATATCACTTATATTGATTGCATGTGATGTTTATCTTTTATGCATCTTATCTTGCTTTGATTGACGGTAGCATTTTAAGATGATCTCTCACTAATTATCAAGAAGTGTTCTCCCTAAGTATACACCGTTGCGAAAGTTCTTCGTGCTAAGACACCACGTGATGATCGGGTGTGATAGGCTCTACGTTCAAATACAACGGGTGCAAAACAGTTGCACACGCGGAATACTCAGGTTATACTTGACAAGCCAAGCATATACAGATATGGCCTCGGAACACGGAGACCGAAAGGTCGAGCGTGAATCATATAGTAGATATGATCAACATAGTGATGTTCACCAATGAAACTACTCCATCTCACGTGATGATCGGACATGGTTTAGTTGATTTGGATCACGTGATCACTTAGAGGATTAGAGGGATGTCTATCTAAGTGGGAGTTCTTTAGTAATATGATTAACTGAACTTAAATTTATCATGAACTTAGTACCTGATAGTATCTTGCTTGTTTATGTTTGATTGTAGATAGATGGCCCGTGCTGTTGTTCCATTGAATTTTAATGCGTTCCTTGAGAAAGCAAAGTTGAAAGATGATGGTAGCAATTACACGGACTGGGTCCGTAACTTGAGGATTATCCTCATTGCTGCACAGAAGAATTACGTCATGGAAGCACGCTGGGTGCCAGGCCTGCTGCTAGAGCAACACCAGATGTTATGGACATCTGGCAGAGCAAAGCTGATGACTACTCAATAGTTCAGTGTGCCATGCTTTACGGCTTAGAATCGGGACTTCAACGACGTTTTGAACGTCATGGAGCATATGAGATGTTCCAGGAGTTGAAGTTAATATTTCAAGCAAATGCCCGGATTGAGAGATATGAAGTCTCCAATAAGTTCTATAGCTGCAAGATGGAGGAGAACAGTTCTGTCAGTGAGCATATACTCAAAATGTCTGGGTATAATAATCACTTGATTCAATTGGGAGTTAATCTTCCAGATGATTGCATCATTGACAGAATTCTCCAATCACTTCCACCTAGCTACAAGAGCTTCGTGATGAACTATAATATGCAAGGGATGGTTAAGACAATTCCCGAGCTCTTCGCAATGCTGAAAGCTGCGAAGGTAGAAATCAAGAAGGAGCATCAAGTGTTGATGGTCAACAAGACCAGTAGTTTCAAGAAAATGGGCAAAGGGAAGAAGAAGGGGAACTTCAAAAAGAACAACAAGCAAGTTGCTGCTCAGGAGAAGAAACCCAAATCTAGACCTAAGCCTAAAACTGAGTGCTTCTACTGCAAGCAGACTGGTCACTGCAAGCGAAACTGCCCCAAGTATTTGGCGGACAAGAAGGATGGCAAGGTGAACAAAGGTATATATGATATACATGTTATTGATGTGTACCTTACTAATGCTCGCAGTAGCACCTGGGTATTTGATACTGGTTCTATTGCTAATATTTGCAACTTGAAACAGGGACTACGGATTAAGCGAAGATTGGCTAAGGACGAGGTGACGATGCGCGTGGGAAATGGTTCCAAAGTCGATGTGATCGCGGTCGGCACACTACCTCTACATCTACCTTCGGGATTAGTATTAGACCTAAATAATTGTTATTTGGTGCCAGCGTTGAGCATGAACATTATATCTGGATCTTGTTTGATGCGAGACGGTTATTCATTTAAATCAGAGAATAATGGTTGTTCTATTTATATGAGTAATATCTTTTATGGTCATGCACCCTTGAAGAGTGGTCTATTCTTATTAAATCTCGATAGTAGTGACACACATATTCATAATGTTGAAGCCAAAAGATGCAGAGTTAATAATGATAGTGCAACTTATTTGTGGCACTGCCGTGTAGGTCATATCAGTGTAAAACGCATGAAGAAACTCCATACTGATGGACTTTTGGAACCACTTGATTATGAATCACTTGGTACTTGCGAACTATGCCTTATGGGCAAGATGACCAAAACACCGTCCTCCGGTACTATGGAGAGAGCAACAGATTTTTTGGAAATCATACATACAGATGTATGTGGTCCGATGAATGTTGAGGCTCGTGGCGGATATCGTTATTTTCTCACCTTCACAGATGACTTAAGCAGATATGGGTATATCTACTTAATGAAACATAAGTGTGAAACATTTGAAAAGTTCAAAGAATTTAAGAGTGAAGTTGAAAATCATCGTAACAAGAAAATAAAATTCCTATGATCTGATCGTGGAGGAGAATATTTGAGTTACGAGTTTGGTGTACATTTGAAACAATGCGGAATAGTTTCCCAACTCACGCCACCCGGAACACTACAACGTAATGGTGTGTCCGAACGTCGTAATCGTACTTTACTAGATATGGTGCGATCTATGATGTCTCTTACTGATTTACCGCTATCATTTTGGGGTTATGCTTTAGAGACGGCCACATTCGCGTTAAATAGGGAACCATCAAAATCCGTTGAGACGACACCTTATGAACTGTGGTTTGGCAAGAAACCAAAGTTGTCATTTCTGAAAGTTTGGGGCTGCGATGCTTATGTGAAAAAGCTTCAACCTGATAAGCTCGAACCCAAATCGGAGAAATGTGTCTTCATAGGATATCCAAAGGAAACTATTGGATACACCTTCTATCACAGATCCGAAGGCAAGACTTTTGTTGCTAAATTCGGAAACTTTCTAGAGAAGGAGTTTCTCTCGAAAGAAGTGAGTGGGAGGAAAGTAGAACTTGATGAGGTAACTGTACCTGCTCCCTTATTGGAAAGTAGTACATCACAGAAACCGGTTTCTGTGACACCTACACCAATTAGGGCCGGTCGCACCCCCCCTTTGCTCCTTTATATACGGGGGCAGGGGGCACCTCTAGACACACAAGTTGATCCTTGTGATCGTTTTCTTAGCCGTGTGTGGTGCCCCCTTCCACCATACTCCTCGATAATATTGTAGCGGTTCTTAGGCGAAGCCCTGCGACGGTAGAACATCAAGATCATCACCACGCCGTTGTGCTGACGGAACTCTTCCCCGGCACTTTGCTGGACCGGAGTCCGGGGATCATCATCGAGCTGAACGTGTGCTAAAACTCGGAGGTGCCGTAGTTTCGGTGCTTGATCGGTCGGGCCGTGAAGACGTACGACTACATCAACCGCATTTTCATAACGCTTCCGCTGTCGGTCTACGAGGGTACGTAGACTACACTCTCCCCTCTCGTTGCTATGCATCACCATGATCTTGCGTGTGCGTAGGAATTTTTTTGAAATTACTACGTTCCCCAACACTATGATCGTTTAGTTTATTGCTATTGCTTTCTTCATGACTTATACATGTTCCTATGACTATGAGATTGTGCAACTCCCGAATACGGAGGAACACTCAGTGTGCTATCAAACATCACAACATAACTGGGTGATTATAAAGATGCTCTACAGGTGTCTCCGATGGTGTTTGTTGGTATAGATCGAGATTAGGATTTGTCCGTCCAATTGTTGGAGAGGTATCTCTGGGCCCCTCGGTAATGCACATCACTATAAGCCTTGCAAGCAATGTAACTAATGAGTTAGTTATGGGATGATGCATTACGGAACGAGTAAAGAGACTTGCCGGTAACGAGATTGAACTAGGTATGATGATACCGACGATCGAATCTCGGGCAAGTAACATACCGATGACAAAGGGAACAACGTATGTTGTTATGCGGTTTGACCGATAAAGATCTTTGTAGAATATGTAGGAGCCAATATGAGCATCCAGGTTCCACTATTGGTTATTGACCGGAGATGAGTCTCGGTCATGTCTACATAGTTCTCGAACCCGTAGGGTCCGCACGCTTAACGTTCGATGATGATCAGTGTTATGAGTTTATGTGTTTTGATGTACCGAAGGTAGTTCGGAGTCCCGGATGAGATCAAGGACATGACGAAGAGTCTCAAAATGGTCGAGACATAAAGATTGATATATTGGATGACTATATTCGGACACCGGAACGGTTCCGAGGTGTATCGAATATTTACGAGAGTACCAGGGAGTTACCGGAACCCTCCGGGGGGTTATTGGGCCTCATGGGCCTAGTAGTGGAAGAGAGGTGGAAGGACAAGAGGTGGCGCGCGCCCCCCTAGCCCAAACCAAATTGGACTAGGGGGGCGGCCCCCCTTTCCTTCTCTCCTCACTCTCCTTCCCCCTTCTCCTAGTTGGAATAGGAAAGGGGGGCCAAATCCTACTTGGAGTAGGATTCCCCCCCCTTGGCACGCCTCCTCCCCTTGGCCGGCCTCCTCCTCCCTCCCCGCTTTATATGCGTGGGAGGGGGCACCCCAAAGGCACACTGAGGTTTCTCTTAGCCGTGTGCGGTGCCCCCCCTCCACAGAAACACACCTCGGTCATATCGTTGCAGTGCTTAGCCAAAGCCCTGCGCCGGTAACTTCATCATCACCGTCACCACGCCGTCGTGCTGACGAAACTCTCCCTCGGCCTTAGCTGGATCAAGAGTATGAGGGACTTCATCGAGCTGAACGTGTGCAGATCGCGGAGGTGTCATGCATTCGGTACTTGATCGGTTGGATCGCGAAGACGTTCGACTACATCAACCGCGTTATTTAACGCTTCCGCTTTCGGTCTACGAGGGTACGTAGACACACTCTCCCTTCTCGTTGCTATGCATCCTAGATAGATCTTGCATGATCGTAGGAAAATTTTGAAATATTGTATTCCCCAACATGATTTGCTTTCTTATACTAACGGATCTCACGAAGGTTTTGTTGAGTTTTGTGTGATTGAAGTTTTCAAGTTTTGGGTGAGATCATGATGGATGAAGGAATAAGGAGTAAGAAGAGCCTAAGCTTGGGGATGCCCCATGGCACCCAAAGTTATTATCTGAAGACAAACAAGCAACTAAGCTTGGGGATGCCCCGAGTGGCACCCCCTCTTTCTTCTAACGACCATCGGTATTTTACTTGTAACTATATTCTTATTCATCACATATCATGAGTTTTGCTTGGAGCGTCTTGTATTATATGAGTCTTTGCTTGGTTTGCTTTTTAGTTTGTGTCATCTATCCTATTGGACACACGTATTGAGAGAGCCAAAATTATGCTATGATTTGTTAGAATTGCTTTATATGCTTCACTTAAAAAAATTGAGCTATGTAATTGCTCTAGTGCTTCACTTATTTATTTTTGAGCATGGTGTGCTTTAGTATTTTTGAAGAAACTCTCTCATGCTTCACTTTTATTATTTTGAGAGATGAAAAAAATTATGCTCATGTTCTTCACTTAGATTTGTTTGAGCTTATCAAAAGCAACATATGGAATTAGTCCCAAAGTGATAGATATTCAAGAGGGATATAATAAAAACTTTCATGAAGATCATTGGACAAAATAAACTTGATTCTTTGTAATAGTTTTCACATATTATGATAGTGATATGTGAGTCATGTTGGTGAGTAATTATGCTTTAGTAAGAATATTGGTGTTAAGGTTTGTGATTCCCTATGCAAGCATGAAAGTCAATAGTTATGCAATGAAATTACATCCTACTTGTGGTGCATTATTTGGTGTTAGTTCGTGTTAGTTATGCTTAATGCTCGCTTATGTGATTTTTCGTTTCTTGGTTGGTTGCTTCTCAATATTTTTCTAGCCTCCACTTATACTAAGTAGAAATACTACTTGTGCACCCAAAATCCTTTAAACCAGTTTTGCCACATGAGTCCACCATATCTACCTATATGTGGTATTTCTGTGCCATTCTAAGCAAATTTGTATGTGCCATATTGATACGTCTCCAACGTATCTATAATTTTTGATTGTTCCATGCCATTATATTATCTATTTAGGATGTTAATGGGCTTTATTTTACACTTTTATATTATTTTTGGGACTAACCTATTAACCGGAGGCCCAACCCAAATTGTTGTTTTTTGCCTATTTCAGTGTTTCACAGAAAAGGAATATCAAACGGAGTCCAAACGGAATGAAACCTTCGGGAGAGTTATTTTTGGAACAAACATGATCTAGGGGACTTGGAGTGGACGTCAAGAAACAATCAAGGAGGCCACGAGGCAGGGGGCGCACCCTCCACCCTCGTGGGTCCCTCGTTGCTCCACCGACCTACTTCTTTCTCCTATATATATATCCATGTACCCCGAAAACATCTAGGAGCACCACGAAACCCTATTTCCACCGCCGCAACCTTCTGTACCCAAGAGATCCCATCTTGGGGCCTTTTTCGGAGCTCCACCGGAGGGGGCATTGATCACCGAGGGCCTCTACATCAACTCCATGGCCCCTGTCGGTGTCAAAACCGGCGGATCTCGGGTAGGGGGTCCCGAACTGTGCGTCTAAGGCGGATGGTAATAGTAGGCAGGGGACATGATGTTTACCCAGGTTCGGGCCCTCTTGATGGAGATAATACCCTACGTCCTACTTGATTGATATTGATGATATGAGTATTACAAGAGTTGATCTACCACAAGATCGTAGAGGCTAAACCCTAGAAGCTAGCCTATGGTATGATTGTATGTTGTCCTACGGACTAAACCCTCCGGTTTATATAGACACCGGAGGGGGCTAGGGTTACAAAAAGTCGGTTACAAGGAAGGAGATCTACACATCCGTATCGCCAAGCTTGCCTTCCACGCCAAGGAGAGTCCCATCCGAACACGGGACGAAGTCTTCAATCTTGTATCTTCATAGTCCAACAGTCTGGCCAAAGGATATAGTCCGGCTGTCCCGAGACCCCCTAATCCGGGACTCCCTCAGTAGCCCCTGAACCAGGCTTCAATGACGATGAGTCTGGCGCGCAGATTTGTCTTCGGCATTGCAAGGCGAGTTCCTCCTCCGAATATTCCATAGAAGATTTTGAACACAAGGATAGTGTCTGGCTCTGCAAAACAAGTTCCGCATACCACCGTGGAGAAAATAATATTTCCACAAATCTAATCTGCTGACACGTTTAGCAGCATGACATTATGCCACGGCCCGGTCTTTATTCGAACCATTTTTCTCAACCAACATTGCACATATCGCGAGGCGGTTTTCTTGACACGTCTTGTCAAAGCAGAGATCGTGTCCCCCTTATTACGGGATTCTCATCAATACGGACGTGGGAAACCCAATCGTGTCCGTTGGCATGACTCCTCGATTTTAGGCAAGTCCCAAACGGCCACGAGGAGGACGCTTGATATTCACCCTCTTTATAAAGAGGCCAAGGCTTGCCCTTTTTCCCTCTCGTGCTCAATTGAATCCTTCCCCCGCCTCGAGTTCCAACACCCAAGGCTCAGGTCAGGCGCTTTGGACCTTCAACCATGTCCGGATCCAACCTCCAAGGTCAGTGGATGCCTTCCTCTGTCATAGAGGAAGACATCAAGAAGCTAAGAGAGGCCAGGTATTTGACCCTCGAAATTTCGCACAGGCTGCCTGCTCGAGGGCAGGTCATTCCCACTCCTGAACCCGGTGAGAGCGTTGTATTTATCTCACACTTCCTCCGAGGGCTAGGCCTCGCTCTAGATCCCTTTGTTAGGGGGCTCATGTTCTATTATGGGCTGGATTTCCATGACCTGGCCCCGGATTCCCTCCTTCACATCTTGTCGTTCATCGTCGTATGTGAGGCCTTCCTCCGCATTACCCCACACTTCGGCCTGTGGCTCAAGACTTTCAATGTGAAGCCGAAGATGATCGAGGGGCGACACGCAGAGTGCGGAGGTGCCGTGATAAGAAATAATGCTGATGCTCCGTGGCCAGAGGATTCCTTCCCAGAGGTGTCCGGTTTATGGCAACGGGAGTGGTTTTATATCACAGCTCCCTGAAGTGCCAAGTGGGTGGCCGCCCCTGCCTTTCGCTCAGGCCCCCCACCACAACTGACGTCATGGATCAACAAGGGGCTGAACTGGGGGCCAGTAAATGATGTGCCGATATTGCAGAGTCGCATCTGAGATCTCCTCGAGAGAGATGTCAGCCTGGTCTCGGTAATGCAATTCATGCTAGTTCACCGGGTCCCGCCTTGCAAACGTCGACCCCTCCGTATGTGGGAGTTCAACCCGGAAGGACCGTGAATTATTCAGCACTTCCTCGGCATGATGCTCGAAGAGATGTACAAATTGTTCTTCGGACCACAAATAAAGTGTCCAGACACCACCGAGGATGCGGGTCTGAGCTATAATCGCCTAGATACCCAAGTAAGTAATCTCGTGACCGAACACACTGTCTTTTTATTTATGATAACATCATTCTGAAAAATTGCTCTTTGACCAGGACTGGGTAACAAAGGCGAAGATGATCAGGTGTTCGGCCCCCCTTCCCGAAGGTTCAACAAATCCAGTACTAGCCAGAATGCTCGAGCCGGCGCCTTATCAGGCGCCTCAGGGGAAGATAAAGGGGAGAATAAAGAGGCTGAAAGCATGCCTCGCTCATTATTTATCCAAACCAGGGGAATTAGCGCCTCCACGAAGGAGGATAACCAGGGAGAAGAATCTGAAATTCCCTCTCCCCAAGGAAGGAAGAGGACCACCTCTGAAGACCCGGAAACAAAGGTTTCCAAATGGGGGAAGAAATCTTCACCAGGGGGTCCTGCCTCGGAGGGTACTCTTGCCGCATAGTGTCTGCAAGGGGATCAGCCCTCTACCGAGCTGTAAGTAAACAAAAGGTACTTAATAGTAAAAATATCCTACATTACTTCTGAAGATAATAACCGAAGCTTATATCTTGCAGTTCAGATCGTAGCCCTTCTCGACAGAGTTCGTCTTCGGGGGATCTTCTTCCGGAGATGATGGAGAGCGAAACACCTCCCCCTGCCACCCCGCCTCATGAGGCGGGCGAACCTGAAGTGTCGTCGCAGAGGGTTTCTCCTGATCCGCCAAGGCCAGAGGGTAATCCTTTGGCCACGCAAAGTCCTTAGTGTCTGGCTCCTAAAGAGAGCAACAAAAAGAGTCCGAAACCATACAGTGTGCGGTCAGACGCACTGAAGGATCTTCTGGAGCAAGCAGCCATCTCAGAAGCGCACAGTATGCTAATGGGTACGGTGATTGAGAGGATTTCATCCACCGAAAGCGGATTGCACGAAGCTTTTATGAGTCTACTGAAAGGCTTTGATGTACGTGAAATAGTGTATGTTTTTGACAGTACCGCACGCGTTAGGTGTGCCTTATGCAGATAGTAGCCCCTGAGACTCTGGTTGCCGTCGAGGACGGCGGCAAACATAGGATCATAGTCCCAGGTAATAATCAGGCTGCCTTCATGTGCAGGTGGCTGAAGGTACGGTGGCTAGCCGCACTGATGAGTTTGCCGAGATGAAGCGGCAATTTGATACGGCAGATGCCGACATCGTGCTTGTCAACAAGCGGCTCGACGAGGCATAGGGTATGTGATTTCTCCGGTAATCGACACATAGTAAGAGGAGCATGATGCCAACATCTTTAATATGTTTTGACTGCAGATGGAGCTGCCTCCATGGAGACCCTTCGGGCGGAACTTTCCCGAGCCAAGGAACAAGCCAGGAATAGTAATGTGGCCGCTCTAAAGGCGGTCAAAGAGCTGAGGGCTGAACAGGCTGCGCATTGCCAAAGCAAGGAAAAAATAGCCAAGATGGCCGTTGAGTTGAAAGATGCCGCTGACCGTTACCAACTTCTTGAAAAAGAAAGCCGAGCGAAGGCGACGGACCTGGAGAAGGCCATGGTAGCAGCCAAGGAAGCCTGCTCCAAAATCAGAGCGGCGAAGGAGGAGCTGCGTCAAGCTGGGGATATCGCGGCTGGGAAGCCCTTTTTGGTGCGGACCAAGTTCGGAGATCCGAAGTATGCCCCTCTTGAGCACCTATGGAGTTTTGCAGACGCATACGTGGATTTGGCAGCAAGTGCTGCTGATGCGGCAGTCAGGACCCCGATCCTAAGTCACACCGATCTAGCATGTAACACATCATATCACTTTGCGGCCTCACGCACGGTATTCCCACGGGTGCCACCTTACCTGGCCCGGGACCGTTTGCGCCTTTTGGCTCACGTATATGATAGTGTCGCTAGCATCCATATGACGGAGAACCCGGACCGACATGGCTAGTCGTGAACCCAAAGCGGCACTAACCCATGGGGACACGCATACATGAATCAACTTCGAGCATGTCGGTCAGCAGCGTGTGAATCCGGGCTGTAGCACTGGGCTAACATGACTCTGGTAACCCGGGCTGTAGCAGGCTAGGCAGGACTCCGGATGTCACCGCGTGACATTTCCCCGACGGGACAGACACAGGAACAAAGTGAAACACATGCCGGCCAGTCAAGTGTCTTGAGCAGTAGTGCTGGGCTAGCAGGACTCCGGTGAACCGGGCTGTAGCGGACTACTATGGCTCATGGAAGCACTAGACTACATTTCCCCATAAGAGAGGCTGCCAAGGATAAACAACTAGATTGTCGGATCCCACACATACCAAGCATTTCAATCATACACACAATATGCTCGATATGTGCAAATACAACATGGCATCACAACATAACTCTACGACTCAAGTATTTATTCATTAGGCTCCGAGGAGCGAGATATTACAAACATGGGTCTCATGACCCAACGTACAGAGCATACAAGCAACAAGCACATGCGGAAGCTTAACTTGTCTGAGTACAGACAACTACAAATTAAGAAGGCTCAGAAGCCTGACTATGTACAAGATCCTACCAAGGGCACAAGATCGTAGCTGAGGTAACAAGCTAAACGTCGAAGTCCATGCGGAACAACTAGCGAGACTGGAGTCTCTCTGCAAAACATAAATTAAGCAAACGTGAGTACAAATGTACCCAGCAAGACTTACATCAGAACTAACTACATATGCATCGGTATCAACAAAGGGGGTGGTGGAGTTTAACTGCAGCAAGCCAGCTTTGACTCAGTGGCTAACCTGAACTACGACTGCAAGTAACTCTTTTGAGGTGGCGCACACGAGTCCACAAATTCACCATACCAATACACCACTATGGATCCGCTCCCGTCTCCCTGCGAGAACGCCATCCATAGCACTCATGCTTATCTTGTGCATTTTAGAGTATCCACTTTCACTTGTCTATGAACTATGCAAGGGGTCCAAGTTTCCATATCCGAGGAATCCGGCTATTCGAATAGATAATGATAACCCTGCAGGGGTGTACTTCTTCACACACGCTCTCGCCACTTATCGCCCTGTACACGTCATGTACCTCGGCAACCTTCAAGCGGAAACCGGGTGAGGGAGTCGGCCACGACCTAACTAACCACACAAGTCTCTAGTCCAGGTTTATCGCCTATTCGGGTTCCATCCGCAAGGAGATCCGGCCGGGGTGTCGCTCACGGCCCCAAATGATGTGTGCAGGGTTCCCAAGCCCACCATCCGGGTGCCACTTGGTACACCGTGCCACTATGCCTAGTCTGTCCCAAGCCCACCTGTACCGGGTGCCACTTGGTAGACTACTAACACTACCTACAAACAACAGAAACTAGTTGCAACTCCTGGACAGAGATCAAGTGGATTAATAAGTCGAGAGGGGCACTTAAGCATTCCAATGCATGGTAGTAACTGTTCATGGATCACAAACACAGAACTCGGTTCCTGAGAACGGCTGCAATGAGACAACCCACCATGTACTCCTACATGGCCTCTCACCGCTACCTTTACCAAATCGTGTTCACACACTTAGCTCTCAACGGTAGGACATGTTCACCACATTCTAGTTCATCCCCGATGAATCAGACCCGACTCAACTCTAAGCAGTAGCAGGCATGACAAACAAGCATGAATGAGTAGGCACATCAGGGCTCAAACAACTCCTACTCATGCTCGTGGGTTTCATCTATTTACTGTGGCAATGACAGGTAATGCAGAGGAAAGGGGTTCAGCTACCGCAGCATGTAACAGTTGAAACGTTGTTGTCCTAATGCAGTAAAAGAGAGCAGGAGCAAGAGAGTGGGATTGTATCGGGATGAACAAGGGGGTTTTGCTTGCCTGGCACTTCTGAAGATAGTATAGCTCTTCATCGGTGTCATCGATCACATCGTCAAAACCACGTCTACTGAGAGGGGGCAATTACCGGCAAACAAGGAAGAATACAATCAATGCAATGCAACAATATGATGCATGATCATGACATGGCAATATGTTGTGATTTGGGCTAATGCAACAGAAAGTCATTTTAATTGAAGTGGAATTCAAAACTATATCAAATTCCAACTCCAAACCTATTATGAAATTTTCCCTAATCATGTTTCATCCTAAACAGGGGGTATAAGTTGGCTGAACATGCATGAAAGTAGCATAAATGGATAGATTGGATTTTTCTGATAATTTTTCATATATAACTTATTTCATTTGGAGTTACGGTTGAATTTCTATGAATTTTTGAAGTTCAAATCATTTTCTGGATTTTCTAGTTATTTAGAATTAAACAAAATCCAGTAAATGATTTACTGCGTCATCATGACATCACGCTGACATCAGCGGTCAACGGAGCGGCCTAGGTCAAATCTGACCACTGGGTCCCGCGGGTCAGTGAGTCAGGGGGAAAGTCAAACCCTGGTCAATCGGGGTCAAACCCGCCGGACCAGGTCAACGGCTCGTCGCCGGCGACGACAGAGACGGCGGAGGGCTTCGGGAATCGCCCACAGGCGACTAAATCGACCGTGGTTTGGTCCTACGCGTAGCTGGGGCTCGCGCGCATCTAGTGGGGCAAGCGGGAGGAGCTGGGGTGGAGCGACCTCACCGGAGTCGAGCTCGTGGCGGCGGCCGGAGTACGGGCGAGCTCGGGTTCGGTGTTAGGGAGCACGGCAGGAGGAGCTGGTGCATGCGTTCGGCTCCTGGGAGCACGGTGAGAATGGCGACACGCTCAAAAGAGGGCGGAGGCAGCTCTGGCCGCAGCAGCGTCATGGCACGGCGGCGGCGAGATTCGGGCACGGCGGTGAAGCTAGTTGGGGGCGCAAAAAAGCAGAGAGAGGAGATGGGGGAGACGCAGTAGCTCACAGGGAGGACGGGGAGGGGGTCAGCGTGCTCGAGGAAGGCTTGACGGCGTCGGAATCCCGGTTGCGATCTCCCGTGGTCGAGGAAGAAGATGAGGTCGAGGACGACGCGTCGGGGCTCTTCCGGTCGCCTGAGCCGACGGAGAGGGCTACGGCGATGATTCAGAGCTCCTGGACTGCTCAAGGGGAGGAGGGAGAGGCGGTGGCCGCGGCTATGGCGGCAGCGAGCTCGCGGGCGTCTCGGCCATGGAGGAGAGGGCGAGAGGGAGACGAGGGGGAGAATGGCGGGGCGGTCAGAGCGATCCAGACGGCTCTCGCGGGTCTGTCCGCGGCGCCACGCAAGCTAGCAGGCAGGAGGTGGCACGGGCGCGTGTGTGCGCACGGCGAGCACACGCCCAGCGTCCTTCTGGCGCGGTGGAGACGACGACTGGTAGCGCCAGTCAGCTGGGCCAGTGCAGATGGGCCGCCAGGTAAGTGGCCCATGTAGGTTCTCTCTCTCTCTATTTTTTTTTCTATTTATTAATGTTTTCTATTTTCTGCAATTGGTTTTGATTTGATTTAAAACATCAAATCATTTTTTTAACTTTTTGTAAATTGTTATGTGAGCTCGGGAACTAGTCCAAGGTCACAGGCAACTTACAAAAATATTTGAACTTTATTTCTTATATAACAGAAATAAATTCAACCCAAATATGTCATTGGTTTAAGTCAAAGGCCCAAAATAAATATTTCTGTGATTCCAAAAATATTGGTTTGAATTTTACCTCTTACCAATATTTTCACAGAGTAACAGGAACATTTTTTTGGACTCATTTGATGAGATTTAAATGTTGGTTATTTTTAAAAGGTTTCTGAGGCTTTTAAAATTCCCTCAATTCAAATTTCAGAATTTAGACATGGTGATCATGCAAGGACAGGCAAAGGCTAAACTAGGGCTGTGACAACTCACCCCCACTAAACAAGAATCTCGTCCCGAGATTCAAGACGTGAGGTAAGAGGTCAAAGGGGGACACAAACTAACACAATCTTCATGATCCAATTATGCTTCTCGAAGATGTTGGTTCATTGCTTCAAGTTGATCTTGACGTCTTTGCTTTCAAGATCTTCATCCAACATGATGACGACAGAAGGAAACTCTATAGAAAATGATCTTCTCAAAGATCAGGCGATACACGATCAACTCATGGAAATGAGACGTTGAATCATCTCTTGATCCAAGACACAAACACACATCAAAAGGGATGGAAAGAACAAATGATGAAAGTTCAATTTGGTAGAAAACACTCCCATGCTTAAGTAGGATGGTGCATAGGTTTCAAGGTAGCGAGGAGTTGATTGCCATGATTCCATAACGGGGCACCTTAGGGAGGGCGACTCGTAGAGTTATTCCCTTAAGTGGAAAAAAGAATTACTTTTGATGCATAGATCATTGAAACTCTTCATACCAGCCTAAGGAAAATTCACAAAGAATCGTTTGAAGGAGTTCGAAGAAATGGCATACTCCGACAAGGATGGATGATGTGGACCACCTTGTTGAAGACAACACAATGGATGATTTTGCTTGCGCGTGCTCTCAAGAACTTGAGCATTTCCATATTCATCAAGGTTTTACCAATATCCGTGTCAAGGATCCTGGCAACACAACATACCACCATGATGAATGGTGATGGATGATGCAGATGCAAAGGAAGATAACACTTTCTTAGATTTCACCTTAGCGAGGCCAAGGGAACAAAATCTGGATGATCGACCGAGAGACATTTAGCACTCTGCTTCTAATGTTCTCCTTGATGTTCTAGCTTCCACGGTCATGTTCAAAAACATCAACATGGCCGTCAAGAAAGGTCGCACTTCGTGAGCACGAAATCCATAAGGAACAACTTCTAGAATAAGTCATGCGAAATCCTCATGGGGAGTGACCAAACGACTTAATCAAGATACTACAATAATAGTGCTTCCAGCTAGGTGCGTCCACTTCACTAGAACCTATATCATAGTTCTTGGAAGAGGTTCCAACCATCATATCTGCCTGAGATTCAGATCTGGTAGGCAGCAAGATATTTCAAACATCAGCATGTCTGGAAAGAAAGTTTGCAACACAAATCGATGAGATGATATTGCGAGAATCTCGGGAGATGAACTACGATAGCATGCTCCAAAACATGAGCGGGTTCCGCTACAAACATGTGAACACGCTGTCCCAGACAAGCATGACCACATGGTAGTCTTACAATGAAACACTACCGAATTCTGGTTGGGAACCATCAACGAGGATATTGAAGTCCTTGTATAAGGCATGCCTTAAGAAGGAACTTCTTCTCCTTGAACAATGCAATCAGTGGCTTGGTGTGCTAGGCATACATATAGAATGAAGGTTGCAAGTCTCCAGACCACAGAATACTTCGCACATATGCATGACTGACTTGGGATGATTCCAGGAGAAACAAAAACAATCTTTCTCGAACTCACGGTGGTAACTTGCAACAAATGCACATGAATTCAAGGAAGTCACTTCTTCCATCCAAGCATAAGCTTCATGAACAGAATACGAAGGCATTGCTTATAAAATTTTCAACACTAGGTTGATGTTCAGCATGAATCATGGGGGAGACAAAATGCTGCTGATGGGCTCAACAACAACTCATCGGAATTTCCATATCACTGGACTTCCACCATCATGTGAACACGGTGATAGCATTGGTCAGACCAAAAGATATAATGGTGTATGCCCGAGGGATCAACCACGGGTAAGACACCATTACGAACATCGTTGGCTCTGATTTGACTTGACGATAGCCCATACTCAAGTCAAAGTTTTGACAAGGCAATAGATCCAACAACTGATCACGAGGACCAATCGATGGAGATATCATCTTTCTTCAACACACACACACACACACAAAAAGATATCCCTTGACATGAACTAAGTCAGACAAGCTTTTATCTTCCAACTCTCCAAGTTGTTGTCTAGCTCAACCAACTAGCTCAGGGATATCCAACACAGATTCCTGGAGAAGGAGTGATTTATAAGAAAATCAACTTGATCACGAACTCAACATAGCGGTCAGGTGACAACCAAGTAATACTTCCGAGAAGATATTCGGAAAATCATGAACCACCGATATGTACTAAGCTCGAGATCAACCTTGCTTTTCAGGGCAAGATGATATGATCAAAAAGAGTGAGGAATTGACACAATCCTATCTCATTGATCGAGGAGTGCACCAGGAAAAATGGACTAGGTAGCACGATCAATCTTAGAATGATGATTCAATAACCATCATGCTAAGAATGAAATTATTGTCCATTAACTATCAAGCAACGGAGTTGCTAGGAGTATTGATGTCACACATCACGATTCACTTGTCGGCATTCTGGTTGCGACAACACGACACCGAGGAATGAATAATGATGGCGAGAAGTATCACTGTAACAAGAATTTATAAGAGTTGGTGCAATTATCATGACATTCCTAGCATCAAGAGGGCAATACTCCAAGGTAGAACAGAATCAAAAGCTGGATTGGCATTTGATTTGCGGATTACAACTGCTTTGACCCAATTCTAGATATGGATAAGGTGCTGGAGTTTGTTTCTCCTAGTCATTCTGAATAGGATGGCTTGACGGACCACAAGAATAGTAGGCATCGATGAACACAAATGCACACATACTCTTGGCTATCAACTGATAGAGGATGGTCGGAATACAACTGAAGGGAAACAACTCAGGGAACATATAATTTTCTGAGTTGTGGATGCATAGATTAGCATGTCAAACCAAGTTCAACAGGTTTCTTCCAGATAACCCATGCAGAAGAAGAAGGATTGGCAGATTCACAATTATGGATGGAGAACTCCTCAAGAGTACTCTGATTGTGAGCTTTTGGTTCAAAGAACACCTGCCTTAATGGTTCATGGTATTTGGAAGAAGGAAATACCACGGACCTCGAGGACTAATGCAAATGTTACTAATATCCTAAAGGAACTAGCAAGCACTATCGACATGAGGTAAGTAGGGTGAATCTCGGGTTCAAAACCCAGGAATAGAATACCTACTACTAAATGGAATCACGGGATGTTTTCGAGAATGGTGGCCAGAATCATCACACTGGAACACAAAACATGGCTAAATTACTAGGTGACTCCCTAAGACACCTAGGGTCATAATAATAGCTCCAACATATATGTCGAGGCAATAAAGTACCTCAACTCACGGATTAGTGTGGTTGAACTGGCCCAAAGGGACGTCGGAAATGGGAAGAAGGGATTTGCAAATGCATCAGATTATCTAGAAACCTGGGATGACTCGGACAGCATAACGGCTGTAAATGCTCAAAATAATTTGAGACATCCTGCAAAATGGTGGCATAACCACTCAACATCACAATATCAAGGTTCTGAGGCCAGCTATGAACATATGGAAGTAGTAGGAACTGAACTGAGGCTTGAACTCAACAATCCTAGGCAACTACGGTTTAGTAACACGTCATCCTGAGAGATAGAAGAGAAGCCTAGTTCTTAACCCCCGTAGAAAAGAAGAGGATGACTCAGATCAGAGGCATGAGGTATAAAGAGTAAAAAGAGCCTTACGTTCCCTTCCACAATCAATTCCCTTACATAACTAAAGTATTTCTAGACACGACTTCGACCAACTTGGCTTGGTAATCCTACAGGCAGTCAGGCTCTGATACCAAAGCTGTCAGGACCCCGATCCTAAGTCACACCGATCTAGCATGTAACACATCATATCACTTTGCGGCCTCACGCACGGTATTCCCATGGGTGCCACCTTACCTGGCCCGGGACCGTTTGCGCCTTTTGGCTCACGTATATGATAGTGTCGCTAGCATCCATATGACGGAGAACCCGGGCCGACATGGCTAGTCGTGAACCCAAAGCGGCACTAACCCATGGGGACAGGCATACATGAATCAACTTCGAGCATGTCGGTCAGCAGCGTGTGAATCCGGGCTGTAGCACTGGGCTAATAGGACTCTGGTAACCCGGGCTGTAGCAGGCTAGGCAGGACTCCAAATGTCACCGCGTGACATTTCCCCGAAGGGACAGACACAGGAACAAAGTGAAACACATGCCGGCCAGTCAAGTGTCCTGAGCAGTAGTGCTGGGCTAGCAGGACTCTGGTGAACCGGGCTGTAGCGGACTACTATGACTCATGGAAGCACTAGACTACATTTCCCCATAAGAGAGGCTGCCAAGGATAAACAACTAGATTGTTGGATCCCACACATACCAAGCATTTCAATCATACACACAATATGCTCGATATGTGCAAATACAACATGGCATCACAACATAACTCTACGACTCAAGTATTTATTCATTAGGCTTCGAGGAGCGAGATATTACAAACATGGGTCTCATGACCCAACGTACAGAGCATACAAGCAACAAGCACATGCGGAAGCTTAACTTGTATGAGTACAGACAACTACAAATGAAGAAGGCTCAGAAGCCTGACTATCTACAAGATCCTGCCAAGGGCACAAGATCGTAGCTGAGGTAACAAGCTAAACATCAAAGTCCACGCGGAACTACTAGCGAGACTGGAGTCTCTCTGCAAAACATAAATTAAGCAAACGTGAGTACAAATGTACCCAGCAAGACTTACATCAGAACTAACTACATATGCATCGGTATCAACAAAGGGGGTGGTGGAGTTTAACTGCAGCAAGCCAGCTTTGACTCAGTGGCTAACTTGAACTACGACTACAAGTAACTCTTTTGAGGTGGCGCACATGAGTCCACAAATTCACCATACCAATACACCACTATGGATCCGCTCCCGTCTCCCTGCGAGAACGCCATCCATAGCACTCACGCTTATCTTGTGCATTTTAGAGTATCCACTTTCACTTGTCTATGAACTATGCAAGGGGTCCAAGTTTCCATATCCGAGGAATCCGGCTATTCGAATAGATAATGATAACCCTGCAGGGGTGTACTTCTTCACACACGCTCTCGCCACTTATCGCCCTGTACACGTCATGTACCTCGACAACCTTCAAGCGGAAACCGGGCGAGGGAGTCGGCCATGACCTGACTAACCACACAAGTCTCTAGTCCAGGTTTATCGCCTATTCGGGTTCCATCCACAAGGAGATCCGGCCGGGGTGTCGCTCACGACCCCAAACGATGTGTGCAGGGTTCCCAAGCCCACCATCCGGGTGCCACTTGGTACACCGTGCCACTGTGTCTAGTCTATACCAAGCCCACCTGTACCGGGTGCCACTTGGTAGACTACTAACACTACCTACAAACACCAGAAACTGGTTGCAACTCCTGGACAGAGATCAAGTGGATTAATAAGTCGAGAGGGGCACTTAAGCATTCCAATGCGTGGTAGTAACTGTTCATGGATCACAAACACAGAATTCAGTTCCTGAGAACGGCTACAATGAGACAACCCACCATGTACTCCTACATGGCCTCTCACCGCTACCTTTACCAAATCGTGTTCACACACTTAGCTCTCAACGGTAGGACATGTTCACCACATTCCAATTCATCCCTGATGAATCAGACCTGACTCAACTCTAAGCAGTAGTAGGCATGACAAACAAGCATGAATGAGTAGGCACATCAGGGCTCAAACAACTCCTACTCATGCTAGTGGGTTTCATCTATTTACTGTGGCAATGACAGGTCATGCAGAGGAAAGGGGTTCAGCTACCGCAACATGTAACAGTTGAAACATTGTTGTCCTAATGCAGTAAAAGAGAGCAGGAGCAAGAGAGTGGGATTGTATTGGGATGAACAAGGGGGTTTTGCTTGCCTGGCACTTTTGAAGATACTATAGCTCTTCATCGGTGTCATCGATCACATCATCAAAACCACGTCTACCGAGAGGGGGCAATTACTGGCAAACAAGGAAGAATACAATCAATGCAATGCAACAATATGATGCATGATCATGACATGGCAATATGTTGTGATTTGGGCTAATGCAACAGAAAGTCATTTTAATTGAAGTGGAATTCAAAACTATATCAAATTCCAACTCCAAACCTATTATGAAATTTGCCCTAATCATGTTTCATCCTAAACAGGGGATATAAGTTGGTTGAACATGCATGCAAGTAGCATAAATGGATAGATTGGATTTTTCTGATAATTTTTCATATATAACTTATTTCATTTGGAGTTACGGTTGAATTTCTATGAATTTTTGAAGTTCAAATCACTTTTTGAATTTTCTGGTTATTTAGAATTAAACAAAATCCAGTAAATGATTTACTGCATCATCATGACATCACGCTGACGTCAGCGGTCAACAGAGCAGCCCAGGTCAAATCTGACCACTGGGTCTCGCGTGTCAGTGTGTCAGGGGGAAAGTCAAACCATGGTCAATCGGGGTCAAACCCGCCGGACCAGGTCAACGGCTCGTCGCCGGCGACGACAGAGACGACGGAGGGCTTCAGGAATCGCCCACAGGCGACCAAATCGACCGTGGTTTGGTCCTACGCGTAGCTGGGGCTCGCGCGCATCCAGTGGGGCAAGCGGGAGGAGCTGGGGTGGAGCGAGCTCGCCGGAGTCGAGCTCGTGGCGGCGGCCGGAGTACGGGCGAGCTCGGGTTCGGTGTTAGGGAGCACGACAGGAGGAGCTGGTGCATGCGTTCGGCTCCTGGGAGCACGATGAGAATGGCGACACGCTCAAAAGCGGGCGGAGGCAGCTCTGGCCGCGGCAGCGACATGGCACGGCGGCGGCGAGATTCGGGCACGGCGGTGAAGCTAGTTGGGGGCGCAAAAAAGCAGAGAGAGGAGAGGGGGGAGACGCAGTAGCTCACAGGGAGGACGGGGAGGGGGTCAGCGTGCTCGAGGAAGGCTTGACAGCGTCGGAATCCCGGTTGCGATCTCCCGTGGCCGAGGAAGAAGATGAGGTCGAGGATGACGCGGCGGGGCTCTTCTGGTCGCCTGAGCCGATGGAGAGGGCTACGGCGATAATTCGGAGCTCCTGGACTGCTCAAGGGGAGGAGGGAGAGGCGATGGCCGCGGCTATGGCGGCAGCGAGCTCGCGGGCGTCTCGGCCATGGAGGAGAGGGCGAGAGGGAGACGAGGGGGAGAATGGCGGGGCGGTCAGAGCGATCCAGACGGCTCTCGCGGGTCTGTCGGCGACGCCATGCAAGCTAGCAGGCAGGAGGTGGCACGGGCGCGTGTGTGCGCACGGCGAGCACACGTTCGGCGTCCTTCTGGCGCGGTGGAGACGACGACTGGCAGTGCCAGTCAGCTGGGCCAGTCCAGATGGGCCGCCAGGTAAGTGGCCCAGGTAGGTTCTCTCTCTCTCTCTGGTTTTTTTCTATTTATTAATGTTTTCTATTTTCTGCAATTGGTTTTGATTTGATTTAAAACATCAAGTCATTTTTTTAACTTTTTGTAAATTGTTATGTGAGCTCGGGAACTAGTCGAAGGTCACAGGCAACTTACAAAAATATTTGAACTTTAACAGAAATAAATTCAACTCAAATATGTCATTGGTTTAAGTCAAAGGCCAAAAATAAATATTTCTGTGATTCCAAAAATATTGGTTTGAATTTTACCTCTTACCAATATTTTCACAGAGTAACAGGAACATTTCTTTGGACTCATTTGATGAGATTTAAATGTTGGTTATTTTTAAAAGGTTTCTGAGGCATTTAAAATTCCCTCAATTCAAATTTCAGAATTTAGACATGGTGATCATGCAAGGACAGGCAAAGGCTAAACTAGGGTTGTGACAGCGGCCGAGTACTTCAAGGATAAAAAAGATTGGGAAGTGGACAAGTTGTTCTGATCACAGTTTCATGCTCCAGTGCATCAGCTACTGTTGAATGAGCGAATGGCCGAGTGGGCCGAGCTCCATATGGTGTCCGGACTTGCCATGGGGTCTGTTGTGGATCATCTGTGGCCGGAAGGGCCAAGGCCGAATAGTTACTTTAGTTTAGTGCAACAATTCCTTGGTGCTATGCTGCACATCGATGCTATGAAGAGGCCGACGTGCATAGAGGGTGCACGGATGGCACTTGCCCGTGTCAAGACATACTGGGCAGAGATGGAGGCCACCACTATTGCAACACAGGGTTCGGCCGTGGGCTGAGTAGCTGCCAAGTAGCCGCCGAGCACTACTTTGAAGAGGTCCTTGAAGGTGCTCGTTCGAAGAGGCTTAGTGCTCGAAGAATATTATGTTCTAGTGACATGTAATCCCATTGTAAAAACAATGTTTTATTGAATTATAAAGGCTCTGTTTATACTTTTGCCTGAAAGTATTATGATGCCTCCTGTTGAAAGATCGTGGATGTCTCCTAGAGGGGGGGGGGGTGAATAGGCGCTTTAAAATAATTACGGTTTAGGCTTGAAAAAATGCGGAATAAACCTAGCGGTTAATTTGTCAAGCACAAAACCTACAACAACTAGGCTCACCTATGTGCACCAACAACTTAGGCTAAGCAAGATAAACTACTAGGTGACAGCAAGATATATGACCAAGAACAATATGGCTATCGCAAAGTAAAGTGCATAAGTAAAGGGCTCGGGTAAGAGATAACCGAGGCACGCGGAGACGACGATGTATCCCGAGGTTCACGCCCTTGCGGATGCTAATCTCCGTTTGTAGCGGTGTGGAGGCACAATGCTCCACAAGAAGCCACTAGGGCCACCGTAATCTCCTCACGCCCTCGCACAATGCAAGATGCCATGATTCCACTAAGGGACCCTTGAGGGCGGTCACCGAACCCGTACAAATGGCAACCCTTGGGGGCGGTCACCGAACCCGTACACTTTGGCAACCCTTGGGGGCGGTCACCGGTACCCGTCAAATTGCTCGAGGCGATCTCCACAACCTAATTGGAGACCCTGACGCTTGCTTGGAGCTTTACACCACAATGATTGAGCTCCGAACACCACCAACCGTTTAGGGCGCCCAAGCACCCAAGAGGAACAAGCTCAAGGGTACCAAGCACCAAAGAGTAATAGGCTTCTCAACTTGTAACTTCCACGTATCACATGGAGAACTCAAACCGATGCACCAAATGCAATTGCAAGGGCACACGGAGTGCCCAAGTCCTTGTCTCTCAAATCCCACCAAAGCAACTAATGCTAGGGAGGGAAGTGAGAGGAAGAACAAGAAGGAGAACACCAAGAACTCCAAGATCTAGATCCAAGGGGTTCCCCTCACAAAGAGGAGAAAGTGATTGGTGGAAATGTGGATCTAGATCTCCTCTCTCTTTTCCCTCAAAAACTAGAAAGAATCCATGGAGGGATTGAGAGTTACCAAGCTCAAAGAAGGTCAACAATGGTGGCAAAAACGAGCTCAAAAGGTAGGGAACCATTGGGGAAGAAGACCCCCTTAAATAGGTCCCCACGAATCTGCCCGTTATGTACATAATAACATAGGAGCGGTACAACCTCTATGAGCACCGGTACAACCGGTAACATGCAATAAGCGGTACAACCGGCCCACAACCGGCCAACAACTGCACCATAACAGAGACTAGTCTGGTGGTAGAGCAGTATATGGCTGGTACAACCTCTCCATGGGGCGGTACAACCTCTATGTGTAAAACAGGTAATATCAAAACAGCCACAACTTTCGCATACGAGCTCCGAATTCGACGAAATCAAGTTTGTTGGAAAGCTAGCAACAAGGGCTAACACAATCTTGATAGAAAAAACAATAATAAGCAAATAATAAAAGGCCCATAAGAAAATGGAGAGAACCCTTCCTCGAATAAGACCGGTAGAAACTCCAACACCGAAAACGCAAAAGAAGATGCAAATGAAATTAGTTTTTGATGAACTCGAGCTTGTCAAGAAGAAGACCATGAGATCCAAATCTCACAAGGAGAAGAACCAAACAAGAACCAAGAGAGATGATGCAAGGATGCAATGGTTTGAGCTCTTGATGAACGATACGATCAAGCTACTCACTAGAGAGCCCCCCTTGATAGTACGACAATCGATCCTACAACCCGATCTCCCAACTACCACTATGATACCGGTAAAATAGAAAACCTGTCACGGGCAAACCTTTGTCTTGCACATAGTCCACTCGAGCTAGATGATGACGGTCTTGACTTCCTCAAGTTGGACCACCTTTCTTGATTGTGTTGGCTCGATGAAGACTAGTTGATTGCTCCCCCATACTCCACTATGGGTGAGCCACTTTTCGGCACATCTTCACAATTCCATTGGCACCACAATGGACGGAAAGCTTCAAGCTTGATTGCTCCCCATACTCCATTATGGGTGAGCCACTCTTCGTGTTGCGCCACTTGAACTTGCACACTGCAAACTTGATGACGATCACCACTTGATGTCATCCTCCATGGGTTGTATGAGATCTTCCACTTGACGCAAGACCATGGAAGCATACCTAACCCCACAAAGAACTCTCATGTAGACCATGGGTTAGTACACAAAGCATAATGGACAATGCTTACCATACCATGGGATCACTTGATCCCTCTTGGTACTTCTTCTACGCTTCGTGAGTTGATCAACTTGATTCACTCTTGACTTAGTCTTGATCAACCTTGAATCTTTCCAACTCTCTTCATTTGGATGATGTCTTGAAGGTAAACATGAATGATCACACAATCTTCTTCTTCAAGACATGCTTGCAATAAGCTCAACTCACACATGACCAATCTTTGGATAATTCCTTAAAAAGCACTTTGGCCATCTCATAAACTCCTTGAAACCAACACATGAAATTCAAGACAATCCTATGGACAAATCCTTCAAATATAACTCAAGGCAACCGTTAGTCCATAGAGATTGTCATCAATTACCAAAACCACACATGGGGGCACCGCATGGCCTTTCAATCTCCCCCATTTTGGTATTTGATGACAATCACTTTCAAGAGAGTTTATATAAGGAATTATGCATCACCATGCAATGCAACAACCAATAATGCATGTGTATGAGATGCAAATGTTTAGGAACAAAAACCATAGCAAGAAGAAATAACTCTGAAGACTTCTGCACAAAACTCTCTGAAACTTCTCCCCGATTGGCATCGATTGCCAAAATGGGCGAAAATCTTAGAGGGCCAATATAAATCGCGGTCCTCCATAAATTGTGTATTTCTCAACAAGAGAGTGGAATGCACTACACATATCAAACTGTCAATACTTGGAGGAAGACAAACTATTTTAAGGCCCAAAAATTGCAACAGAAAGATATGCCACAAGGACATAACAAAGAGATACACAAGCAATCAAGCAATCAAAAGATACCAATTGAAGCAAGCAATCAAAGGATATCAATTGAACCAACTAGACCAAAGATCCTACGAGCCACATGAATAAAGGATATTATGATATGAGCAAAGTAGTGTTCTAAAGAAACTAGAGAAGCTCCCCATGATTTGTGCACACATAGGAATATTTGTATTTGGATACAAAGTGCACAAAGTAGGATCATAGCTCCCCCAAAATCAATAGAAACTTACAACAAGTGCAAGTGAGCATATAGGAAACAAAGCCTAGTACTTGCAACAAACACATGGTTGAGCAACAAGTAAAAGAGGCAACTTAAGAATGGGCTCAACCAAAATGATGTGTGTGAGTCAAGGCAATGCACTTGAGAAGACTAATGTACGGATGAGCATTAGGCATCCATAAAGTCTTGAAAGAATGAGGCACACGGTGCAAGGCCTATCATTCTCACACACAACTAGCAAATGGGTTCACAAGGTTACTAATAATCATATAAAGAACCTATGCTTGTGACAACCCGTGGTGAAGATAGAAGATGAAAGCCTCATCAAGACGAGGGATACCAATTAAGATGGCAAAAGCCTCATAAAGATAAGCATGAGGAAAATAATCTTCACCACACACTAGAGTGCATCAAGATGCAACGATAGAAGACACGCACTCAATGCAAAAGCTTTCACGGAGCCACCAAAGAAATAACATAAGAAAGACAAGGTGGACGTGAAAGAAAGGATATCATCTAGAGATGTAATTTATCTCAAGTGTATAAGGTTCTAGGTAGACGAAATCATGATGATATATATCTACAAAGAAGGATGTACACCCGAAATAGTTACAACACGAAGGAACAAGATATCCAAAAGGAAGTCATATATATACCAGTAAGATATTTGCTTGGAAGCATAGCACATGGCTAGATATGGTCTTATTGTATATAAATGAATTCCTACCACACACCCATCAAAGACATCACAACTAGCAACATGAGATCATTGTTGAGATGCTTTGAGAAAGGAAACACGTATCACAAGATGGAATGAATATTATGCCAAGATGCAACCTACACAAGGTTGAATGCAAGAAAAGAATGCATGAATAGATACTTGTTACCAAGATATCATTGGAAGGATGTAGAAGAAACCAACTGAAGGTAGTAGATAGTAGTTCATTGAGCATCCTAGCTTGACTCCAATAAGCACATGGTCACACCACCTTCCTTGTGAGTGAGCCGATCATCCAATGCATCTCCAATTGTTCCTAGAATAAGAACACAAACAAAATGGTACCCAAACTCACTAGGACCAAAGACTTAGAAACACCAATATACATAGGACAAACTCCACATAGATATGTGCATATAGATAATGAAATGAATTTCATGCACATCTCATCCAATTAGAGACTTTGTGGAGTTTCCCTTATATATTGGGTCAAAGAAGGAAAGCATGCCCAAGAAACTACATGAAGTTAATATGCATGCTCAATACTTTCAAGAACCGATACCAATTGACAAAGAAATACCAAGTGAAGAAGAGATACCAAATGAATAAAACATCACTTGGAGGATATCCATAAGAGATACATCAAGGAATGAGATATCCATTGATACCCACTAAATAAAAGATATCAAACCCCCAAAAGAGAGGATGGTTCCAAACAAACCAAGCTCTCTGCAAAGTTTCATGATGGCACAAAGTACCAAAACGAAAACGGCTTGCCTTCCACCAACACACACTTGATAAGGATCGCAAGATGAGTGTTTTATAGAAAATAGGATAGATCCCCCACGACTAGTGCATTATAGAGAATTTGCATTTGAATACAAAATGAACAAGGTGGGATCACCACTTTCACTATATCTAGAAAACACTAGACAAGATCAAGAAATAAACAAGATCCACAAGTGGTATGGAAGACAAATGGAGTTGATACATTCCTTGGCAAGAGAAAAGGCAAATAAAGGCACAAGCCAATGTAAAGATGATCAATAAATTCTACCACACAAGTGAGTACCAATTGTCAAAAGACAAGAAGTAAATGGAAATAATTCCCGGTGGTAGATAGCAAGGATATCCGACATCATCTTCACACCAAACAAAAAGCAAATTGCAACTTGTAGAGCTAACATGCCACCTAGGAACAAGATAATTTACAATATCAACTCTAGGTGACAATATCTCAAATGTACACATTTTCTAGGCTAGTAATATACACATAGCATGTTACTCCCCCATAATGTGATACCAATTAAGGATAAACAAGAGGCAAATAAAAGGATCCAACAAGAGATAATTAATGGGCTATTTAGAATTTGAATTTCTCATGAGAAGACATACCACATAGCGACTAGATAATCTTGAAATATCAATACTAGATGGTATTACTCATGTACAAACATTTATAGGATTGTGAGGTGCACAAAGCACATCACTCCCCCATAATGGGATATTCCATTAATCTCTCACAAGAGCCAACTAAGAAATAAACAAGACGCAAAAGGCTCAATGCATGACACACATGCACATGGTGTGCAAACCAACACACACATACTTGATTGCTTAAGATAATCAAGTTGGAAGCACAACATATACAAACACATGCAAGGAACAAAACCAAAACATGCAAGGGGGCAAGTAACTTTCAATGTAAGCAATTTAAGTACAAGTTACCGCAAGGAGGCACATTGGATATAAGATATAAACTTGATGATTCAATTGACTTGGCTTGAGACAATAAGAATGATGAAGTCCCCTTAATTCTTCATAATGTAGCCAAGTCTCCAATGACCTCCAACAACACCTATTGATCAAGTATGAGCTAGTTGGTCCCCAACCAAGTTGGGTCCTAAGAGGTTAGTCACAATAGGCTTGGCTACCCGAATGGTTCTTTTCTTGACACCACTTTGAGCACCAACAAATTTGGCAAACACATTGCCAACCTTATCCTTCCCAAGAGAATAGATATCATCAATTAGAATAGGGTTGGATAAGGTACCATTTGTGCATGAAGAAGCGACGTGACCTTTTTCACGACATAGGTAGCAACGTCTACTCTTTACTTTCTTCTCACTTGATTTCTCAACTTGGGAAGCATTTGCTTGAGTTTTCTTGGGAAGAGGCCTTTCTGCAACTTGAGGTTGAGAATGAGAGTGAACTTGTGGCCGCTTCCCTTGTTGCTTGTCACTAATGGGCTTATTCTTCAATGGGCAAGATCGAACATGATACCCTTCTACTTTGCACTTGAAGCAAACAATCTTGGCCGAATTCTTGACTTGTTCTTGGCCCTTCTTTTTGTTCACCTTGGACTTCTTCTTCTTGTTGGAGTTGAATCCAAGTCCACCTTTGGCATTGGGGGATTTTTTCACATTCAAAATATTGTTGAGTGTGAATTTCCCTTCATGACTCTTTTCCAAGTCTTTCTTCAAAGAAGTGACTTGGGCCTTGAGCTATTTGATTTCCTCTACATGGTTAGTCTCAACACAAGCACTAGAGGAAGTATAAGATTCATCTTTAGAGCAACGAGGCAAGGAAAGCAATTCATCACAAGATGTACCAATGTTATGCATGGATGAATCGTGAGGACTAGCACAAGGCAATATAGCATTTTGAATAAAAGTAGTGCTAGTATCCACATGAGGCTCACTAGATGTTACCTTAGCAAGCATGGCCTCATGAGCTAACTTTAGCACATTATGGGATACTAGAAGATCATCATGAGAGCTTGTGAGCTTTACATGATTTTCTTCCAACATCCCATAATTGCTAGATAGCAACTTTAGTTGAGCCTTTAGCTCAACATTCTCCTTCAATATGGATGCTTCACAAGAGATAGAGTTAGTGGCACAAGAATCATCATTAGCAACAAGAGGAGAAGACAACTTGGCAAGCTCTTTTGAATATGAAGCTTTAAGTTGAGCATGAGACTCGGTGAGTTTGATGAGCTCACTCTTAATGACCCTTGAGCCATTTTCGAGGTGCTCAAAGTCCTTAAGGAGTTTAGCATGCACAACTTCAAGCTCCTCATTTTTAGTTTCAAAATCATTGGCTACCTCAAGAGCTCTATCACGAGATTCCCTCACTCTAGATAATTCTAGAGCAAAATTCTCCTCAAGAGATTCCTTGGTGGTTTGTTCAAGTTCAAGAGCTTGAGAGAGGTCCGCAATCTCATTAGTGTAATCACGCTCATGACCTTCCATTTGATCAATGGTGACCTCATGCTCCTCAAGACGAGATTCCAACTCATCAATATATTTCTTGCCCTCAATAGCAATAGACATGATTTCCATGAAGTTGGAACGAGCAATTTTATTCTTAAGAAGAGCTTTAAAAATCATTTCCCCCTTAATTTTTAAGGAGGCAACATCATCATTCTCTTCATCATAATCAACATCATCATCACTCATGCCATCATCAATATCATCACAGGATATATTGGGATTCAAAGTGGGAGATACCTTTGAAGCCTTAGCCATAAGGCAAAAAGCAATCGATGATGATGTAGGATCCCTTGAAGCACCGTTCAAGACCACATCTTGTTCCATGGAGTGTTGGGTTTCCTCTACATTGTTAGCACAACAACTCGAGGAAATAGATGCATTTTTATCATGGCAACAAGACATATTAAACATATCATCATGAGATTTAGTCAAGCAATTTCTACATGATATGCAAGGACTATCAACACAAGCATGTGAAACATTTGGAGTGCTCGAAGTGTTAAAGCCCAAAGAAGGAGCATTGCAATAAGATAGTGATGAAGGATCATCCACAATAAGCATACTATCATCATTGCAATGACCGACACTACTCACCATATCATTACCTTGTGGCAAACCACATGTAGGTGAAGTAGAAGAAGTTGAGAAGACTATACAACCAGAGGTGGAGGGAGAACAATCATCCCCACAAATCTTGGACACTCCATATTTATCTTGAAGCTTCGTCCACAACTCATGAGCATCCCGGAATGGCATGAGTTGAAATATAACTACATTGCTCAAAGCATCGAAAAGCACATTAGAAGCTTGAGCATTGAGATAAGAGTTTTTCTCATCCTCTAAAGATAATCTTTGGGAATCCTTTGGAGGAGAAAAACCCATGTCTACAATTCGATCTAAATTTGGGTCCATGACCCTAAAGAGATTAAGCATGCGAATTACCCAAACATCAAAATTTGTGCCATCAAAACTAAGAGTGTCAGAGAATCCTAATCCCCTAGTCGACATCTTTACTCTCTAGGTGGTAAAGCCTAATAAAGAGAGACGAGGCTCTGATCCCAATTGAAAGATCGTGGATGTCGCCTAGAGGGGGGGGGGGTGAATAGGCGCTTTAAAATAATTATGGTTTAGGCTTGAACAAATGCGGAATAAACCTAGAGGTTAATTTGTCAAGCACAAAACCTACAACAACTAGGCTCACCTATGTGCACCAATAACTTAGGCTAAGCAAGATAAACTACTAGGTGACAGCAAGATATATGACCAAGAACAATGTGGCTATCACAAAGTAAAGTGCATAAGTAAAGGGCTCGGGTAAGAGATAACCGAGGCACGCGGAGACGACGATGTATCCCGAAGTTCACACCCTTGCGGATGCTAATCTCCATTTGGAGCGGTGTGGAGGCACAATGCTCCCCAAGAAGTCACTAGGGCCACCATAATCTCCTCACGCCCTCGCACAATGCAAGATGCCGTGATTCCACTAAGGGACCCTTGAGGGCGGTCATCGAACCCGTACAAATGGCAACCCTTGGGGGCGGTCACCGAACCCGTACACTTTGGCAACCATTGGGGGCGGTCACCGGTACCCGTCAAATTGCTCGGGGCGATCTCCACAACCTAATTGGAGACCCCGACGCTTGCCCGGAGTTTTACACCACAATGATTGAGCTCCGAACACCACCAACCATCTAGGGCGCCCAAGCACCCAAGAGGAACAAGCTCAAGGGTACCAAGCACCCAAGAGTAATAAGATTCTCAACTTGTAACTTCCACGTATCACGTGGAGAACTCAAACTGATGCACCAAATGCAATGGCAAGGGCACACGGAGTGCCCAAGTCCTTCTCTCTCAAATCCCACCAAAGCAACTAATGCTAGGGAGGAAAGTGAGAGGAAGAACAAGAAGGAGAACACCAAGAACTCCAAGATCTAGATCCAAGGGGTTCCCCTCACAAAGAGGAGAAAGTGATTGGTGGAAATGTGGATCTAGATCTCCTCTCTCTTTCCATCAAAAACTAGCAAGAATCCATGGAGGGATTGAGAGTTAGCAAGCTCAAAGAAGGTCAACAATGGGGGCAAAAACGAGCTCAAAAGATAGGGAACCATTGGGGAAGAAGACCCCCTTAAATAGGTCCCCACGAATCTGCCCGTTATGTACAGAATAACATAGGAGCGGTACATCCTCTATGAGCACTGGTACAACCGGTAACAGGCAATAAGCGGTACAACCAGCCCACAACCGCCCAACAACCGCACCACAACAGAGACTAGTCCGATGGTAGAGCGGTACATGGCAGGTACAACCTCCGGACCAATTCTGGAGCGGTACAACCGCTCCAAATACCGGTTTTACCGGTCAACCGGTACAACCTCTTCATGGGGCGGTACAACCTCTCTGTGTAAAACAGGTAATATCAAAACAAACACAACTTTCGCATATGAGCTCCGAATTCGACGAAATCAAGTTTGTTGGAAAGCTAGCGACAAGGGCTAACACAATCTTGATAGAAAAAACAATAAGAAGCAAATAATAAAAGGCCCATAAGAAAATGGAGAGAACCGTTCCTCGAATAAGATCGATAAAAACTCCAACACCGAAAACGCAAAAGAAGATGCAAATGAAATCGGTTTTCGATAAACTCGAGCTTGTCAAGAAGAAGACCATGTGATCCAAATCTCACAAGGAGAAGAACAAAACAAGAACCAAGAGAGATGATACAAGGATGCAATGGTTTGAGCTCTCGACGAACGATACGATCAAGCTACTCACTAGAGAGCCCCCCTTGATAGTACGACAATCGATCCTATAACCCGGTCTCCCAACTACCACTACGAGACCGGTAAAATAGAAAACCTATCACGGGCAAACCTTTGTCTTGCACATAGTCCACTTGAGCTAGATGATGACGATCTTGACTTCCTCAAGTTGGACCACCTTTCTTGATTGTGTTGGCTCGATGAAGACTAGTTGATTGCTCCCCCATACTCCACTATGGGTGAGCCACTCTTCGGCACATCTTCACAATTCCATTGACACCACAATGGACGACAAGCTTCAAGCTTGATTGCTCCCCATACTCCATTATGGGTGAGCCACTCTTCGTGTTGCGCCACTTGAACTTGCACACTGCAAACTTGATGACGGTCACCACTTGATGTCATCCTCCATGGGTTGTATGAGATCTTCCACTTGACGCAAGACCATGGAAGCATACCTAACCCCACAAAGAACTCTCACGTAGACCATGGGTTAGTACACAAAGCGTAATGGACAATGCTTACCATACCATGGGATCACTTGATCCCTCTCGGTACTTCTTCTACGCTTCGTGAGTTGATCAACTTGATTCACTCTTGACTTAGTCTTGATCAACCTTGAATCTTTCCAACTCTCTTCATTTGGATGATGTCTTGAAGGTAAACATGAATGATCACACAATCTTCTTCTTCAAGACATGCTTGCAATAAGCTCAACTCACACATGACCAATCTTTGGATAATTCCTTGAAAAGCACTTTGGCCATCTCATAAACTCCTTGAAACCAACACATGGAATTCAAGACAATCCTATGGACAAATCCTTCAAATATAACTCAAGGCAACCATTAGTCCATAGAGATTGTCATCAATTACCAAAACCACACATGGGGCACCTCATGTCCTTTCACCTGTGCGGCCGTTTATGTATATATGTATATAACCTGAAAGTTTGCAGTCGTCGGCTTCAGTCCCCGCACATATAATGCGGGGGTGTTCGCAAAAAATGCGTATTCACACTTGATCCAACATCTTGGTCCATAAAGGAGGCGGTAGCGCAGCGAACAAGGCAATTGGATTATATTGCTTTAACACTTTCACTTAGCCATAGGAGTTTGACGGTGGGACTACTATATAGCCGCTAGTACTTCCGCACTCGTCCGGATTCGGGGCGCGTACGTACATGACCGGGAAATGGCCCTTCATTAATGCGGAGGAATCCCTAAGATTCCACTAAGTCATCGAGTGGTTGACCAGTCTCGCGCTTTATCATGACAGTTAGTTTTCGGCTTTCTCTACCGAGGTGCTCATCCGGATGAACTAGGGCACAATCGCAGTAGTTCTCCCGGTGCCGCCTTAGCCGATAGATCGGAACGTAAGGTAGCAAAACACAGGAGCTGGGCAAACCCAACATTTGACCAAAGACATGATTCAGAGCTGATGCATATAAGGCCAAACTCGCGACGCCGAACACTCCCTAAGGTATTCGGTCTTTATAACATATGCCGGGCTGAACAATGCCCTTAATAATAAACCCTGAGTGTCAAGGTACGTGCAATATCCTGATGTGGCCACATGCCAATAACGTCGGCATCCTTCTCGGTTGTATTGAGTATCCGGATGATGTGAATCAACAAGAGACAGTAAAAAAGGTATACGCAGGGTCTTAATCTGAAAAGAAACCTTTGAGCGGGTCCCTGCTGCACGTCTGCGCATGTGTCTCCGTTGTGCCGTGTCCTGGACGGGTGTAGCACGATTATTGTCTGTAAAAGAGAAGAACTTAGGTGAAAGTTGTCATGCCAAAAAAGTTGGTTATTCTAGATAAACCATTAAAATTCAAGATAAGTCAAGTTGAGCCGAACTAGCCCTGATTACACACGTGAAGCCCCTGGTACCATCTATGAGGGTTTAACCATGAAACCAATCTCATGTATATGTAGTGATGCACCGGACTCGTCTAACCGTGTCCGTGGTCTTGACGGCATGTCATTTATTCTGGTTGGTGAGGCCGTCTAGTGCTCGGCTGTTAAAGCCGCCGCATGTTCTTCTGCACGTAGAGAATGCTCAATATTTCCACTAACTGTGATGGTGCCACGTGGACCGGGCATCTTAAGCTTGAGAGAAGCATAATGTGGTACTGCATTAAAATGAGCAAAAGCCGCTCTTCCGAGTAGTGCTTGATAGCCACTTCGGAATGGAGTGATGTAGAAAGTTAACTTTTCGCTTCGGAAGTTGTCGGAAGAACCGAATACAACCTCTAGTAATAGAGAGCCCGTGCAACGGGCCTCTAGGCCTGGTATTACTCCCTTGAAGGTAGTATTACTGCGGCTGATTTTTGTCGAGTCTATCCTCATTTTGCGGACTGTGTCCAAATATATCAGATTTAGACCACTCCCGTCGTCCATAAGGACTCGTGTGAGATGGTATCCGTTTATTATTGGGTCTAACACCAAGGCAGCCAAGAGTGATCGGGCAGGCCAACCAGGGGTTGAACTTAGGGGTGACGGGCTCTACGGCGCGTATGTCTCGGAGTGCATGTTTGCTTCTCCTTTTCGTTACATGGATCATGTTTACTGTTTTAACCTCTGGTGAGAATTTTTTCTGTCCTCCAGTGCTTTGCTGGCGAGGTTCGTCCTTGTCTTCACTTGGTGTCTCCCCCCCTTGTGTTCGGCATTTAGCTTACCGGCCTGCTTGAAGACCCAGCATTATCTGTGGGTGTGTGTTGGTGTCAAAACCGGCGGATCTCGGGTAGGGGGTCCCAAACTGTGCATCTAGGCGGATGGTAACAGGAGGCAGGGGACACGATGTTTTACCCAGGTTCGGGCCCTCTTGATGGAGGTAAAACCCTACGTCCTGCTTGATTAATATTGATGATATGGGTAGTACAAGAGTAGATCTACCACGAGATCAGAGAGGCTAAACCCTAGAAGCTAGCCTATGGTATGATTGTTGTTCGTCCTACGGACTAAAACCCTCCGGTTTATATAGACACCGGAGGGGGCTAGGGTTACACAGAGTCGGTTACAATGGTAGGAGATCTACATATCCGTATCGCCAAGCTTGCCTTCCACGCCAAGGAAAGTCCCTTCCGGACACGGGACGAAGTCTTCAATCTTGTATCTTCATAGTCCAGGAGTCCGGCCGAAGGTATAGTCCGGCTATCCGGACACCCCCTAATCCAGGACTCCCTCAGTAGCCCCTGAACCAGGCTTCAATGACGACGAGTCCGGCGCGCAGATTGTCTTCGGCATTGCAAGGCGGGTTCCTCCTCCAAGTACTTCGTAGAAGATTTTGAACACAAAGGTAGTGTCCGGCTCTGCAAAATAAGTTTCCACATATTGCCATAGAGAGAATAATATTTACACAAATCTATTCTACTGACGTATTTCGTAGCGTGACATCACACCATGGCCAATTCTTTATTCGAATCGTTTTACTGTCCCACCTCAGCGCGTTTAGCGAGGCAATTTCCTTGGCACGTCTTGTCAAAGCAGAGATCGTGTCCCCTTATTCTGGGATTCTCATCAATATGGGCGTGGGCAACCCAACCGTTCCCGTTGGTATGTTTTCTCGATCAAAGGCGAGTCCCAAACGGTCACGGGGAGGGCCCTTGGTATTCAACCTCTTATAAAGAGACCAAGGCCTTACTTCTTTCTTTCAATCTCAAACGAGTTCGCCCTTCGCCTCGAGTTCCAACACCCAAGGCTCCAGATTTCAGGCGCTTCCGACCTTCGATAATGTCCGGTTCCGACCTTCGAGGCCGATGGATGCCACGGAGGAGGACGTGCTAAAGTTGAGAGAGGTCAGGTTCTTGACCGGCGAAATCTCGCATAGGCTTCCCGCTCAAGGGCAGGTCATTCCCACTCCCAAGCCTGGTGAGAGTGTGGTGTTCATGTCTCACTTCCTTCGGGGGCTAGGCTTCCCGACGGATCCCTTCGTGAGGGGGCTCATGTTTTATTATGGGCTGGAATTTCACGACTTAGCTCCGGAGTCCATCCTCCATATTTCCTCATTCATCATCGTGTGTGAAGCCTTCCTCCGTATTACTCCTCACTTCGGACTATGGCTCAAGACCTTCAAAGTAGAGCCGAAGATGATCGAGGGACGACACGCGAAGTGCGGAGGTGCTTTTATAAGCAAGAATGCTGGTGCTCCATGGCCCGAGGGATCTTTTCAAGGGCAGTCCAGCTTATGGCAACGAGAGTGGTTTTATATCACAGCTCCTAGGAGCGCCAAGTGGGTGGCGCTGCCTGCTTTCCGCTCGGGTCCCCCGCCATGACTGGCATCATGGGTCAATAAGGGGCTGGACTGGGGGCCGGCAAAGGACGTGCCCCTGTTGCAGGGCCGCACCCGAGATCTCCTAGAAAGAGACATCAGTCTGGTCGTGGTGACACAGGTTATGTTAATTCGCCGAGTTCTGCCCTGCAAACGTCGCCCCCTCCGCCTTTGGGAGTTCAACCCGGAGGGACCATGAGTTCCCAACATTTTCTTGGCATGACGCCCGTGGAGATGTACAAATTGTTCTTCGGACCACAAGTAGTGTGTCCAGATTCTATGGAGGATGCAGGTCTGAGGTGCAATCGTCCGGATACTCAAGTAAGTAGCCTTGTGCACGGACTCGCTATCCGTATATTTATCATAAAATTGCCCCTAAAAGAGCTGCCCTTTAAACAGGAGTGGATAGCGAAAGCAAAGCTAATCAGGTGTCCGCCCCCCTCCCCGAGACCATGCCCGGGTCCCGTGCTAGTCAGGATGTTGGAGGTTGTGGCTTCAAAGGAAAGCGAGGGAGGGGACAAGGAAGCTACAGCCTCCTCGAAGGAGGTTGTCTGGAAGGGAGGAATTGAAAATTCCTCTCCTTAGGGGAAGAAGAGGACTGCCTATGAAGACCCGGAGACCATGGCCTCAAAGCGGGGGAAGAAATCTTCGCTAGAGGGTCCTGTGCTGGGGGATACTTCGGCTGAGTTATGCCCTCAAGGGGATCAGCCCTCCATCGAGCCGTAAGTAGAGAGGAGTTTTCTTTTTAAGAAACAAGAGGAATCCTTGCTTTATATATGAGAAAAGTAATCGAAAATTTACCTTGTAGCTTGGACCTTAGCCCTTCTCAGCAGAGCTCGTCTTTAGGGGATCTTCTTCCGGAGATGATGGAGAGCGGAACGCCTACCCCTGTCGTACCGCCTTGCGAGGCAGGCGACCCTGAGGTATCGTCGCGGAGGGTTTCTCCGAATCCGGCAGGGCCGGAAGGTAGTCATATGCCCCCCAAAGCCCTCCGCGTCCGGCCTTCGAAAGGGGCCATCGGACGAGTCCGGCGCCGTTTGGTGCGCGGTCGGAGGGGCTAAAGGATCTGCTAGGGCGAGCATCTATCTCAGAGGAGCACCGTGCATTGATGGGTACGGTGATTGAGAGGATTTCATCCGCGGAGAGCGGATTGCACGAGGCCGTCAGGAGTTTGCTGACAGGTTTTGAGGTACGCGAAATAATGTACCCTTTTTGGAAAGTTGCGCATAAATAAGATGCGCCCTGTGTAGATAGTAGCCCCTGAGACTCTGTGCATTGTCAAAAGTGACAACGCGCAGAGGATCATAATCTCAGGTCTAATATGTCGCCTTCATACGTAGGTGGCAAAGTGTCCGGTATCAAGCCGGACTGATGAATTTGCTGAGCTAAAGCGGCAACTTGACGTGGTAGGTGCCGACATTGCGCTTGTCAACAAGCGGCTTGACGAGGCCCAAGGTATGTAATTCTTCCGGCGGCACCTGGTAAGAGGAGCTTTATGCCAGTATCTTCCAATGTGCGTGCTTGATGCAGATGGTGCTGCTGCCATGGAGAATCTTCGGGCGGAACTTGCCCGAGCCCAGGAGTAAGCCAGGAAAAGTGATGCGGCTGCCGGAAAGGCAATTGAAGAGCTGAAAGCCGAACAAGCTGCTCACTGCCAAAGCAAGAAGGAAATGACCGAGATGGCCGTGAAGCTGAAGAACGCTGCTGACCATTGCAAGCTTCTTGAAAAAGAAGATTGGGCAGAACAGACGGACCTGGAGAAGGCCATTTCCGATGCCAAGGATGCTCGCTCTGCAATGAGAGCTATGAAGGAGGAGCTGCGTCAGGCCGGAGAGAACGCGGCTGGAAAGCCCTTTATGCTGTGGAGGAAGTTCTGTGATCCTAAACATGCTCTGTTAGACCGGATGTGGAGTACAGCGGACCCCTATCTGGATTTGGCAGCAAGTGCCGTGGATGTGGCCGAACACTTCCGAGATCAAGAAGATCGCGAAGTGGAAAAGCTCTTTTGGTCACAGTTCCACAATCCGGAGTGTCCACTGTCATTAGCCGATCGTTTGGCCGAATGGGCCAAGCTAAATAGGTTGTCCGGACTCGCCATGAAGTATGTCATGAGTCATCTGTGGCCAGAGAGGCCAGAGCCAAAAAGTTATTTCAACTTAGTGCAGCAGTTCCTTGGTGCGGCGTCGCATATCGATGCGATGAAGAGGTCAGCGTGCATAGAGGGTGAGCGGATGGCTCTTGCCCGTGTGAAGACATAATGGGCGGAAATGGAGGCCACCGCTGTTGCATCCCCAGACTCGGATGGAAGTCGAGTACCTGCCGAGCACTATTTTCAGGAAGTTCTGCAAGGCGCTCGTTTAATAGAGACGCAGTGCTTGAAGGATACTATATTCGAATAGCATATATTATTGTAAAACAATATTTTGATAAATTGTAGAAGCTTTTTATACTTGTGCCTGCAAGTATTATAATACCTCATGTGTGGCCGTTTAACATATATGTATATATAATCTGAAAGATGGCAGTCGTCGGCTTCAGCCCCCACGCACATAATGCGGGGGTGTTTGCAGAAGGCGCATTTTCACACTTGATCCAACGTCTTGGTCCTACAAAGGAGGTGATAGCGCAGCGAACTAGGCAATTGGACTATGATGCTTTAACACTTTCACTTAGCCATAGGAGTTTGACAGTGAGGCTATTTATATAGCCCCTGGTGGCGCCTGCGCTCGCCTGAACTCGGGGCGCGTATGTGCCTGGCCGGGAAGCGGCCCTTCGTTAATGCGGAGGAATCCTAAAGATTCCAGTAAGTCATCGAGTGGTTGACCAGTCTCACACTATATCATGATAGTCAGTTTTCGGCTTTCTCTACTAAGGTGCTCGCCTGGCCGAACCGGGGCACAATCGCAGTAGTTCTCCTGGTGCCGCCTTAGCCGATAGAGTAGAACGTAAGGTAGCAAAACACAGGAGCCGGGCAAACCCAACATTTGACCAAAGACATGATTCGGAGCTGATGCATATAAGGCCAAACTCGGGCGCCGAACACTCCCTAAGGTATTTGGTCTTTCTGAGGGCGGGCGGGATAACGCCCTTAGTAATAAGCCCCTAGTGTCCAGGTACGCGCAAAACTCTGACGTGGCCACATGCCAAAACGCCAGCCTACTCCTTGGTTATACCAAGAAACCAGGGATGTGTATCAACAAGAGACAGTAAAAAAGGTTTACGCAGGGTCTTAATCTGAAAAGAATCCTTGGAACGGGTCCCTGCTACACGTCTGCGCCTGTGTCTCCGTTGTGCCGTATCCTGGACGGGCGTAGCACAGTGTTCATCTGTAAAAGAGAGGAACTTAGTTTAGAAAAGATCGTGCCGAACATGAGTTATACTAAATAAACGATGTATAAATCGAAATGGGTAAAATTGAGCTTTATTGTCTCTTGTTTTATATGCGCGGAGCCCCTAGTACAGGGGTATACGGCTATTAAGCCTTTATCAATTGTATGTTTATGCCGGACTCGTCTAGCCGTGTCCGTGGTCTTGACGACCTGTTTAGGTGCTTTGGCTGGTGAAGCCGCTTTATTGTGGGGCTGTCAAGGCAGCCGCACTGTCTTCCGCGCGGGGGGAACACTCAATATTTTCCCTTTAATGAGATGATGCCTCGTGGACCGGGAATCTTAAGCGTGAGAGATGCATAATGCGGTATTGCGTTAAGGCGGGCAAAAGCTTCGCGTCCCGGCAGTGCTTGATAGCTACTTGAGAATGGGGCGATGTGGAAAGTTAGCTGTTCGCGATGGAAGTTATCGGGGGAGCCGAACATAACTTCTAGCCGGAGAGAACCCATGCAATGGGCATCCGGGCCTGGCGTTACCCCTTGAAAGGAGGTTTTGCTATGGCAAATTTTTGTTGGGTCTATCCCCATGTTGCGGATTGTGTCCTGGTATAACAGGTTTAGACCACTGCCTCCGTCCATCAGGACATTTGTAAAGTGGAGTCCGCCGATTATTGGATCTAATACCAAGGCAGTCCAGCCTGCGTTCCGGATACTGCTAGAGTAATCCTGATGGTCGAAGGTGATCGGTTTTAACAACCATGGGCGAGACTCCTTTGGGATAGGCCGTATGGCGCGTATCTCTGTTGGCGCCATCCTGTTCATCACGTGAAGTAAGTTTACTGTTTTGACTTCTTGTGGGAAATCCTTCTGTTTCCTGGTGCTCTGCTTGGGGGGTTCGTCGTCGTCCTCACTTGGTGTGTCGAGCCCCTTGTGTTCGGCGTTGAGTTTGCCGGATTGCTTGAAAACCCAACAATCTCTGTGGGTATGGTTCGCAGGCTTCCCGGGAGTACTGTGTATTTGACATATCTTGTCCAAGATTTTGTTTAAGTTGGATAGCTCGTCCCTGTTATCCTTGAGGGGCGGCTTTCTCTGATTCTGCCGCAAGCTTTTGAATCTGGCGTTGACCGCCGTGCTCTTTGGGTTGTTTCTCTTATTTCGGCGCTGGTCCTTGTTGTGTCGGGGTTTTCCGTTTCCATCCCTAACTTCGGATGTACTAGGGTCGCTGGTGCTACATCTTGCCAACCAGCTGTCCTCTCCTGTGCAAAAGCGGGTCATGAGGCTTGTTAATGTGGCCATTGTTCTTGGCTTTTCTTGGCCAAGGTGTCTGGCGAGCCATTCGTCTCGAACGTTATGCTTAAAAGCTGCTAGGGCTTCGGCGTCCGGACAGTTGACTATCTGATTCTTTTTAGTAAGAAATCTGTTCCAGAATTTCCGCGCTGACTCTCCGGGCTGTTGAGTTATGTGACTGAGATCGTCTGCATCCGGAGGGCGGACATAGGTCCCTTGAAAATTTGCCTGGAAAGCATCCTCAAGCTCTTCCCAACTTCCAATGGTGTTTTCGGGAAGGCTTTTAAGCCAATGCCGGGCTAGCCCTTTAAGCTTTAGGGGTAAGTATTTTATGGCGTGGAGGTCATCTCCTCTGGCCATGTGGAGGATATAATCCTCGATCCAGAGCCCAGGGTCTGTTGTTCCGTCGTACGCCTCTATGTTTACGGGCTTGAATCCCGCTGGAAATTCATGGTCCAGCACCTCATCGATGAAACATAGGGGGTGTGCGGCACCCCTGTATTTGGGTGTGCCGTGATGTTTGGATATTTGTTGTGTTGCATTGCTTACTAGAGCTTGCTTTCTTGGCCTGTAGATAGATCTGGCTGGGCCATCTTTTTGATGCGGATCCTTTGGTGGATCGCGTGCCGGCTTGTGTGTGTCGCTACTTGCCGCTTCGTGCTGGCCATGCGGTCATCTATCCGACCGGGTGTCTTTCCTATTTTTTGACTGCGGGGGCTCTAAGGCCTCCTCGTCAAATTCAGGCAGTAGCTTTCGCTTTGGATAGCTTTTTGTGCGGCGACTGCTGCCATATTTGTCTGCGGTGTTGTGTACTTTGCTCCATCTGATTCTGAGTGCATCTTCCGTAGTTTTGAGCTTCCACTTCTGCTTTTTCAGGCTATGCGCAGTAGCGACGAGCCCTTCGTAGAGGTTCTTCTGCTCCATGAGCCTATCCGGCGTAAGGTCGTCCAGACTGTTGTTTTCGCCGGGGACGGGGTGTTCGGTTTGTTTATCCAAGTTGCCCTGTTCGAATGGTTGCTCAAAGGCATGTTCGTCGTCCGCCGGCTTGTCCCGCTCTATGGCTGGGTCTGTATGGCTGCTATCTCTGTCGACGCGGGGCATGGAGCGGCACTTACGTCACCGCTTTGATTGCTTTTCGAGTGAACGATCCCTCGTTGCATCCCTGTGTTCCTCGTCGTCGCTTCCTTTGGGTGTGTCCACCATGTATACACCATGAGATGAGGTGGTTGTCCAGTGCCTTATAGGCGTTGATTTATATTCATCTCCTACATCATCGTCCGTACCGTCGATGTCTTCGGAGTCGAACTCGAGCACGTCGTTTAAATTATCGACAGTGGCTACGAAGTGGGTGGTGGGTGGGCTTTGAATTTCTTCATCATCCGCATCCCAACCTTGTTGACCATAATCCGGCCAGGGCTCTCTTGATAAAGAGAGAGACTTTAGTGAATTCAGAATATCGCTGAAGGGCGAGTGCTGAAAGATGTCCGCGGCGGTGAACTCCATGATCGGCGCCCAATCGGGTTCGATCGGTAGGGGCGCGGAGGGCTCGGGGTCGGGAGAGGAGTCCGGCTCCTTGGAGTCATGGGCTTCACAGAGAATAGGGCTGGTGTTCGGCTCGATCACCGTAGAGATTGCAGCCCCCGAGGCAATGTCCAACCACCCATCCTCGATTGGTGCAGTTGGCTCTGAATTAAGGGTCGGAGCTGATGCGGTGCGGCCTCCAAGGCACTGTTCGGCGGTAGAGCTAGATCATGCCCATCGTGACAGTGCGATGCGCTCGGCTGCGGCTCGAATTCGTCGAAGATCAAGTCTTCGCGGAGGTCCGCTGTGTAGTTTAAACTTCCAAAATCTGACCTGACGACCAGGGGCGTAGCTTTTGATCTACTCCAGATGGCCAAGTGAATTGGCCCGCAGTGCAAAGCTGCTAAATACGAAGATCTGTCCGGGGAGAAAAGTCTCATCCTGGATCGCATCATCGTTGATGATCGGAGGGCCATCGGGCCTAAAAGTGACGACATAGAGGAACTCTCAATGAAAGCACCAATGTCGGTGTCAAAACCGGCGGATCTCGGGTAGGGGGTCCCGGACTGTGCGTCTAGGAGGATGGTAACAGGAGGCAGGGGACACGATGTTTTACCCAGGTTCGGGCCCTCTTGATGGAGGTAAAACCCTACGTCCTGCTTGATTAATATTGATGATATGGGTAGTACAAGAGTAGATCTACCACGAGATCAGAGAGGCTAAACCCTAAACCCTCCGGTTTATATAGACACCGGAGGGGGCTAGGGTTACACAGAGTCGGTTACAATGGTAGGAGATCTACATATCCGTATCGCCAAGCTTGCCTTCCACGCCAAGGAAAGTCCCTTCTGGACACGGGACGAAGTCTTCAATCTTGTATCTTCATAGTCCAGGAGTCCGGCCGAAGGTATAGTCCGGCTATCAGGACACCCCCTAATCCAGGACTCCCTCAATGTGATTTGCAGGTTTATCGGGGGTGCCATGAATCTGACATAGTTTGTCTAGAATCTTGTTTAGGCTAGATGGTCCATCTCTGCTGCCTTTGAAAGGCTTTTTTCACTGACCTGGTCGAGAGCCCCTGAATCCGGTGTTTACCGCTGTATTATCTGGGCTATCTTGTTTATTGCGACGCTTGCCTTTACTGCATGGTGGTTTTCCATTGCCATTCCTGACTTCGGATGTGCTTGGGTCGCTGGTGCTACTGCGGGCTAACCAGTTATCTTCGCCCACGCAAAAGCGGGTCATGAGGCTTGTCAGGGCTGCCATTGTTCTTGGTTTTTTCTTGGCCGAGGTGTCTGGCGAGCCATTCGTCTCGGACGCTCTGTTTGAAAGCTGCTAAGGCTTCAACGTCCGGACAGTCGACGATTTGGTTCTTCTTAGTGAGAAACCTGTTCCAGAGCTTTCGGGCTGACTCTCTGGGTTGTTGAATTATATGACTTAAATTGTCTGCATCCGGAGGTCGGACATAGGTGTTGGAAATATGCCCTAGAGGCAATAATAAATTAGTTATTATTATATTTCATTGTTCATGATAATCGTTTATTATCCATGCTAGAATTGTATTGATAGGAAACTCAGATACATGTGTGGATACATAGACAACACCATGTCCCTAGTAAGCCTCTAGTTGACTAGCTCGTTGATCAATAGATGGTTACGGTTTCCTGACCATGGACATTGGATGTCGTTGATAACGGGATCACATCATTAGGAGAATGATGTGATGGACAAGACCCAATCCTAAGCCTAGCACAAGATCATGTAGTTCGTATGCTAAAGCTTTTCTAATGTCAAGTATCATTTCCTTAGACCATAAGATTGTGCAACTCCCGGATACCGTAGGAGTGCTTTGGGTGTGCCAAACGTCACAATGTAACTGGGTGGCTATAAAGGTGCACTATGGGTATCTCCGAAAGTGTCTGTTGGGTTGGCACGAATCGAGACTGGGATTTGTCACTCCGTGTAACGGAGAGGTATCTCTAGGCCCACTCGGTAGGACATCATCATAATGTGCACAATGTGACCAAGGAGTTGATCACGGGATGATGTGTTACAGAACGAGTAAAGAGACTTGCCGGTAACGAGATTGAACAAGGTATTGGGATACCGACGATCGAATCTCGGGCAAGTATCGTACCGATAGACAAAGGGAATTGTATACGGGATTGATTGAATCCTTGACATCGTGGTTCATCCGATGAGATCATCATGGATCATGTGGGAGCCAACATGGGTATCCAGATCCCGCTGTTGGTTATTGACCGGAGAGTCGTCTCCGCCATGTCTGCATGACTCCCGAGCCCGTAGGGTCTACACACTTAAGGTTCGATGACACTAGGGTTATAGGGAAAGTATGTACGCGGTTACCGAATGTTGTTCGGAGTCCCGGATGAGATCCCGGATGTCACGAGGAGTTCTGGAATGGTCCGGAGGTAAAGATTTATATATGGGAAGTCCCATTTTGTTCACCGGAAAAGTTTCGGGTGCTATCGGTAACGTACCGGGACCACCGGGAGGGTCCCGGGGGTCCACCAGGTGGGGCCACCAGCCCTAGAAGGCTGCGTGGGCGAAGTGTGGGAGGGGACCAGCCCCAGGTGGGCTGGTGCGCCCTCCACCAAGGCCCAAGGTGCAAGGAAGAGTGGGAGGGGGCAAACCCTAGGTCCAGATGGGCCTTAAGGCCCACCCTAGGTGCGCCCCCTCTCTCCCCCCTTGGCCGCCACCTTAGATGGGTTTTGGGGCTGCCGCCACCCCTAGGGAGGGAGCCCTAGATGGGGGCACAGCCCCTCCCCTTCCCCTATATATACTTGAGGTATTGGGGGCTGCAAGACACACGAGATCATCTCCCTCTTGGCGCAGCCCTACCTCTCTCCCTCCTCGTCTCTCGTAGTGCTTGGCGAAGCCCTGCTGGAGTTCCACGCTCCTCCTCCACCACCACGCCGTCGTGCTGCTGCTGGACGGAGTCTTCCCCAACCTCTCCTTCTCCCCTTGCTGGATCAAGGCGTGGGAGACGTCACCGGGCTGCACATGTGTTGAACGCGGAGGCGCCGTGGTTCGGCGCTTAGATCGGAATCAACCGCGATCTGAATCGCTACGAGTACGACTCCTTCATCCACGTTCTTGCAACGCTTCCGCTTAGCCATCTACAAGGGTATGTAGATGCACTCCCCTTCCCCTCGTTTCTAGATTACTCCATAGATTGATCTTGGTGATGCATAGAAAATTTTAAATTTCTGCTACGATCCCCAACAGTGGCATCATGAGCTAGGTCTATGCGTAGTTTCTATGCACGAATAGAACACAAGTTGTTGTGGGCGTCGATTTTGTCAATTTACTTGCCGTTACTAGTCTTATCTTGATTCGGCGGCATCATGGGATGAAGCGGCCCGGACCGACCTTACACGTACTCTTACGTGAGACAGGTTCCACTGACTGACATGCACTAGTTGCATAAGGTGGCTAGCGGGTGTCTGTCTCTCCCACTTTAGTCGGATCGGATTCGATGAAAAGGGTTCTTATGAAGGGTAAATAGAAATTGGCATACCACGTTGTGGTTTTGGCGTAGGTAAGAAACGTTCTTGGTAGAAACCTATAGCAGCCACGTAAAAATTTGCAACAACAATTAGAGGACGTTCTTGGTAGAAACCTATAGCAGCCACATTGTGGTTTTGGTGATGGTGGACTTCCAATTGAGTTTTCAGGGAGGCTTTTCAGCTAGTGCCTAGCTGGTCCTTTAAGCTTGAGGGGCAAGTACTTGATGGCGTGGAGGTCGTCTCCGCGAGCCATATGGATATGGAGGATAAAGTCCTCAACCCAGACCCTAGGGTCTGTGGTCCTGTCGTACGCCTCTATGTTCACTGGTTTGCATCCTTCTGGGAATTCGTGGTCCAACACCTCATCGGTGAAACATAGGGGGTATGCAGCACCCCTGTATTTGGATGTATCATGGCGTTCAGACGGTTGTAGTATTCATTTTTTTTTATTTTGTGCCGGAGCGAGCTTCCTAGATCCATAGATGGATCTGGTCATACTGGATTTTTGGCGCAAGTCCTCACGTAGATCGTGCATTGACTTATATGCGGCCTTGTTAGCCGCTCTATCACATTCGCAAGGTGGTTGATCCGGCTGGTTGGCCGTTTCATTTTTCGGCTGTGTGGGCTCTAAGGCCTCATCATCGAATTCAGGTAATAGCTTGCGCTTTGGATAGCTCTTTGTGTGGTAACTTCCACCATACATTTCTTCGTTGTCAAGCACTTTGTTCCACCTGCTGTTGAGTGTATTTTGTGTGGCCTTAAGCCTTTGCTTCTGCTTCTTCAGACTCCTCACTGTGGCGATAAGCCATCTGCGGATGTTCTCTTGCTCCAAGTGCGTTTCCGAGATGATCTGTGCATCTTCGTCCGGACTGTTTTCCTCCCCAGAGGGGTTTGATGAGGTTTATCCTCAGCGTCGCCGTGTTCGGACATCGGATCCGTACTGTGTTCGCCGTTTGCAGTTTTGTCATGCTCTACCGCTGGGTCGATGTGGTCGTTGTTTCCTCTGGAGTCGACTGGAGTGTTATTTTCTCTTGCGTTGTTATCGCTGTTTTTGCCGAGGCGGGATTTGGAGCGGCACCTACGCCGACACTTTGTTTGCTTCTTGGAGGGGTCATCCTCCGCTGTCTCCTCCCATTCCTCGTCATCGTTTTCTTTGGGTGTATCCACCATGTATATGTCATGTGATGAAGAGGATGTCCAGTGCCCTGTGGGCACTGGTTCCTGTTCGTCTCCTGCATCGTCGTCCATACCGTCGATGTCTTCGGAGTCAAAGTCGACCATGTCGGTTAAATCGTCTACAGTGGCTACTAAGTGGGTGGTCGGTGGGGAGCGAATTTCTTCGTCGTCCGCATCCCATTCTAGCCGGACATAGTTCGGCCAAGGTTCTCCTGACAAGGAGAGAGATCTTAATGAATTTAGCACATCGTCGAAAGGCGAGTGCTGGAAGATATCTGCGGAGGTAAACTCCATGATCGGTGCCCAATCGGATTCGATGTGCACAGATGCAGGCGGTTCAGAGCCCGTGGCCGGAGATGAATCCAATGGTTTGGCAACACGGCTCTCGTAAGGGGTGAAGTCAGTATTTGACTCTATTGCCACTGAGAGTGCAGCCTCCATGCCGGGGTCTATCCACTCGTCCTCGGATGGCGCAATTTGCTTCGGATTGAGGGCTGGAGTAGTTGTAGATGCAATCTCCCGAACACTATCCGACAACAGAGTTACTCATGCTCATCGTGATCGTGCGGCGCACCTGACATGGGCTCGAATCCGTCGAAGATCAAGTCTGCGCGGATGTCGACAGTGTTGTTTAAGTTTCCGAACCTGACCTGATGTCCAGGGGCGTAGCTCTCGATCTGCTCCAGATGGCCAAGCGAACTGGCCCGCAGTGCGAAGCCGCCGAATACGAAGATCTGTCCGGGGAGGAAAACCTCACCCTGGACCGCATCGTTACCGATAATCGAAGGGGCCATCGAGCCTTACGGTGACGGCACAATGAACTCTCAATGAAAGCGCCAATGTCGGCGTCAAAGCCGGCAGATCTCGGGTAGGGGGTCCCGAACTGTGCGTCTAAGGCAGATGGTAACAGGAGGCAGGGGACACGATGTTTACCCAGGTTCGGGCCCTCTTGATGGTGGTAATACCCTACGTCCTGCTTGATTGATATTGATGATATGAGTATTACAAGAGTTGATCTACCACAAGATCGTAGAGGCTAAACCCTAGAAGCTAGCCTATAGTATGATTGTATATTGTCCTACGGACTAAACCCTCCGGTTTATATAGACACCGGAGGGGGCTAGGGTTACACAAAGTCGGTTACAAGGAAGGAGATCTACACATCCGTATCGCCAAGCTTGCCTTCCACGCCAAGGAGAGTCCCATACGGACACGGGATGAAGTCTTGAATCTTGTACCTTCATAGTCCAACAGTCCGGCCAAAGGATATAGTCCGACTATCCGGAGATCCCCTAATCCGGGACTCCCTCAGCCCCTCCGATGATGTGCGAGTAGTTTACCTCAGACCTTCGGGTCCATAGTTTTTATCTAGATGGCTTCTTCTCTCTCTTTGGATCTCAATACAAAGTTCTCCTCGATTCTCTTAGAGATCTATTTGATGTAACTTTCTTTTGCGGTGTGTTTGTCGAGATCTGATGAATTGTGGGTTTATGATCAAGATTATCTATGAACAATATTTGAATCTTCTCTGAATTCTTTTATGTATGATTGGTTTATCTTTGCAAGTCTCTTCGAATTATCAGTTTGGTTTGGCCTACTAGATTGATCTTTCTTTCAATGGGAGAAGTGCTTAGCTTTGGGTTCAATCTTGCGGTGTCCTTTCCCAGTGACAGTAGGGGCAGCAAGGCACGTATTGTATTGTTGCCATCGAGGATAAAAAGATGGGTTTTATATCATATTGCATGAGTTTATCCCTCTACATCATTTCATCTTGCTTAAGGCATTACTCTGTTCTTATGAACTTAATACTCTAGATGCATGCTGGATAGCGGTCGATGTGTGCAGTAATAGTAGTAGATGCAGGCAGGAGTCGGTCTACTTGTCACGGACGTGATGCCTATATACATGATCATACCTAGATATTCTCATAATTATTCTCTTTTTTATCAATTGCTCGACAGTAATTTGTTCACCCACCGTAATACTTATGCTATCTTGAGAGAAGCTACTAGTGAAACCTATGGCCCCCGGGTCTATTCTCCATCATACAAGTTTCCAATCTATTTTATTTTGCAATATTTACTTTCAATCTATATTATAAAAATACCAAAAATATTATTATTATTATTATTATTATTATTATCTCTATCAAATCTCACTCTTGCAAGTGGCCGTGAAGGGATTGAGAACCCCTTTATCGCGTTGGTTGCGAGGTTCTTATTTGTTTTTGTAGGTACGAGGTGACTCAAGCGTGGTCTCCTACTGGATTGATACCTTGGTTCTCAAAAACCTGAGGGAAATACTTACACTGCTTTTCTTCATCACCCTTTCCTCTTCAAGGGAAAACCAACGCAGTGCTCAAGAGGTAGAAAGAAGGATTTCTGGCGCCGTTGCCGAGGAGATCTACGCCAAGTCAAGACATACCAAGTACCCATTACAACTCTTACCTTCGCATTACATTATTTGCCATTTGCCTCTCATTTTCCTCTTCCCCACTTCACCCTTGCCGTTTTATTCGCCCTCTTTTCCTTTCGCCCTCTCTTTCCGTTTGCTTTTTCTTCGCTTGTTTGCTTGTGTGTAGGATTGCTTGCTTGTCACGATGGCTCAAGATAATACTAAATTGTGTGACTTTGCCAATACCAACAATAATGATTTTATTAGCACTCCGATTGCTCCTCTTACCGATGCTGAATCTTGTGAAATTAATACTGCTTTCCTGAATCTTGCCATGAAAGATCCGTTTTCTGGCCTTCCTAGTGAAGATGCCGCTACCCATCTAAACAACTTTATTGATTTGTGGTATGCAAAAGAAGAAAGATGTGGATAATGATATTGTTAAACTTAAGATATTTCCGTTTTCGCTTAGAGATCGTGCTAAAGCTTGGTTTTCGTCTTTGCCTAAAAATAGTATTGATTCATGGAATAAGTGCAAAGATGCTTTTATCTCTAAGTATTTTCCTCCCGCTAAGATCATCTCTCTTAGAAACGATATTATGAATTTTAAGCAACTTGATCATGAGTGATACGTCTCCAATGTATCTATAATTTTTGATTGCTCCATGCTATATTATCTACTGTTTTGGACTATATTGGGCTTTATTTTCCACTTTTATATTATTTTTGGGACTAACCTATTAACCGGAGGCCCAGCCCAGAATTGCTGTTTTTTTTTGCCTATTTCAGTGTTTCGAAGAAACGGAATATCAAACGGAGTCCAAACGGAATCGGGAACGTGATTTTCTCACCGAACGTGATCCAGGAGACTTGGACCCTGCTCCAAGGAATAAAAGAGGCGGTCACGAGGGTGGGGGGCGCCCCCCTAGTGCGTGCCCCCTGCCTCATGGGCCCCTCGTTGCTCCTCCGGCGTACATCTTCCTCCTATATATACACACGTACCGCCAAACGATCAGAACAGGAGCCAAAAACCAAATTCAACCGCTGCAACTTTCTGTATCCACGAGATCCCATCTTGGGGCCTGTTCCGGAGCTCCGCCGAAAGAGGGCCGTCATCACGGAGGGCTTCTACATCATCCTAGCCCCTCCGATGAAGTGTGAGTAGTTTACCTCAGACCATCGGGTCCATAGTTAGTAGCTAGATGGCTTCTTCTCTCTCTTTGAATCTCAATACAAAGTTCCCCCCTCTCTTGTGGAGATCTATTCGATGTAATCTTCTTTTTGCGGTGTGTTTGTTGAGACCGATGAATTGTGGGTTTATGATCAAGTCTATCTATGAATAATATTTGAATCTTCTCTGAATTATTTTATGTATGATTGGTTATCTTTGCAAGTCTCTTCGAATTATCCGTTTGGTTTGGCCAACTAGATTGGTAGTTCTTGCCATGGGAGAAGTGCTTAGCTTTGGGTTCGATCTTGCGGTGTCCTTACCTAGTGACAGAAGGGGCAGCAAGGCATGTATTGTATCGTTGCCATCAAGGATAACAAGATGGGGTTTATTTCATATTGCATGAATTTATCTCTCTACATCATGTCATCTTGCTTAAGGCGTTACTATGTTTTTAACTTAATACTCTAGATGCATGCTGGATAGCGGTCGATGAGTGGAGTAATAGTAGTAGGTGCAGAATCGTTTCGATCTACTTGTCACGGACGTGATGCCTATATACATGATCATGCCTAGATATTCTCATAACTATGATCAATTCTGTCAATTGCTCAACAGTAATTTGTTCACCCACCGTAGAATACTTATGCTCTTGAGAGAAGCCACTAGTGAAACCTATGGCCCCCGGGTCTATTCTCATCATATCAATCTCCATCACTTTAATCTTGCTTTGCTTTTTTACTTTGCTTTTACTTTTTTACTTTGCATCTTTATATCAAAAATACCAAAAATATTATATCCATCAGATCTCACTCTCGTAAGTGACCGTGAAGGGCTTGACAACCCCTAATCGCGTTGGTTGTGAGTAGCTATCTCTTTGTACAGGTACGAGGGACTTGAGCGTGGGCTCTACTGATTGATACCTTGTTCTCAAAAACTGAGGGAAATACTTACGCTACTCTGCTGCATCATCCCTCCTCTTTGGGGAAAACCAACGCAAGCTCAAGACGTAGCAAGAAGGATTTCTGGTGCCATTGCCGGGGAGTCTACGCAAAAAGTCAACATACCAAGTACCCATCACAATCCCTATCTCTCGCATTACATTATTTGCCATTTGCCTCTCGTTTTCCTCTCCCCCCAATTCACCCTTGCCATTTTATTCGCCCTCTCACTCTCTCTCTCTCTATCCTCCCTCTCTATTTGCCTCTTTTCCCTCGCCATGTCAGAACCAAAAAGAGTTGGGGGTTCTCTCCCAAGTTCTAGTGCTTTAGACAATCCTGCTATCTTATCTAAACTCATAAATCGGAATGCTATAGAACAACTTGCCGGATTTATCAATGAGAACCTTAGTAATTTTGATGAAGATGATTCTGGAATTTTTCGTTATTTACTTGATGAATCATTGAAAGATGCTTGTGATAGGCTGTTAAGGATCCGGGCTAGCTATGTACCCCAATATCAAATTGAGGTTTACTTGAAAAGCTTTTATGTTGGGCTACCCGCTTCGTTCAAACAAGTCTTAGATTCTATTTTCGAGGGGGGTTTTCTTGAAGGAGACCCCATAGATACCTATTAGAGGATGAAAACTATATTTGGGCACCCCATTAATGAGAAAACTGAAATTACATCTCTCTTGCTTTCTTACCAAAACGAATCTATTAAAGAGATAAAAGCTAGCCTAGATGCCAATTTACGCAATATTCTTAATCTTTCTTCTACCATTAATGGACATGTTCTCTGTCAAAATAGGAAGATTAATTCCATAGATAACAAGTTTTCTCTCTTTTTCCCCAAAACCAAAGATGGCAATACCTATATCTATCCTCGCTTTTATGCCTACCTAGGGGCGTTAAACGATAGCGCTTGTTGGAGGCAACCCAATTTTATTTTTATTCCTTGCTGTTTTCTCCTGTTTAGTAATAAATAAATTATTTAGCCTCTGTTTTGGTTGTGTTTTTGTGTTTAATTAGTGTTTGTGCAAGTAGAACCGTTGGGAAGACTTGGGGAAAGTCTTGTTGAACTTGCTGTAAAAAACAGAAACTTTAGCGCTCACGAGAACTGCTTTCATTTTTATTTGAAGCGTGATATTTAGTTAATTTTTTTGCAGATGATTAATAGATAAATTCCTCACGTCCAGAAATTTATTTTAGAATTTTTGGGGTTCCAGATCTTGCGCTAGCTACAGATTACTACAGACTGTTCTGTTTTTGACAGATTTTTCTTCTTGTGTTGTTTGCTTATTTTGATGAATCTATGGCTAGTAAAAGAGTTTATAAGCCATAGAGAAGTTGTAATACAGTAGGTTTAACACAATATAAATAAATAATGAGTTCATTATAGTACCTTGAAGTGGTGTTTTGTTTTCTTTCGCTAATGGAGCTCACGAGATTTTCTATTTTGAGTTTTGTGTTGTGAAGTTTTCAAGTTTTGGGTAAAGATTTGATGGATTATGGAACAAAGAGTGGCAATAGCCTAAGCTTGGGGATTCCCATGGCACCCCAAGGTAAAATTCAAGGACACCAAAAAGCCTAAGCTTGGGGATGCCCCGGAAGGCATCCCCTCTTTCGTCTTCGTCTATCGGTAACTTTACTTGGAGCTATATTTTTATTCACCACATGATATGTGTTTTGCTTGGAGCGTCTTGTATGATTTGAGTCCTTGCTTTTTTAAGTTTACCACAATCATCCTTGCTGTACACAACTTTTGAGAGACACTCACATGATTCGAAATTTATTAGAATACTCTATGTGCTTCACTTATATCTTTTGAGTTATATAGTTTTTGCTCTAGTGCTTCACTTATATATTTTAGAGCACGGTGGTGGATTTGTTTTATAGAAACTATTGTTCTCTCATGCTTCACTTATATTATTTTGAGAGTCCTTAGAACAACATGGCAATAATAAAAACTTTCATATAAGTGCATTGAATACTATGAGAAGTTTGATACTTGATAATTGTTTTGAGATATGGAGATGGTGATATTAGAGTCATGCTAGTTGAGTAGTTGTGAATTTGAGAAATACTTGTGTTGAAGTTTGTGATTCCCGTAGCATGCACGTATGGTGAACCGTTATGTGATGAAGTCAGAGCATGATTTATTTATTGATTGTCTTCCTTACGAGTGGTGGTCGGGGACGAGCGATGGTCTTTTCCTACCAATCTACCCCCCTAGGAGCATGCGCGTAATACTTTGTTTCGATAACTAATATATTTTTGCAATAAGTATGTGAGTTCTTTATGACTAATGTTGAGTCCATGGATTATACACAGTCTCACCCTTCCACCATTGCTAGCCTCTCTAGTATCATGCAACTTTCGCCCGTACCATAAACCCACCATATACCTTCCTCAAAACAGCCACCATACCTACCTATTATGGCATTTCCATAGCCATTCCGAGATATATTGCCATGCAACTTTCCATCGTTCCGTTATTATGACATGCTTCATCATTGTCATATTGCTTGCATGATCATGTAGTTTACATCGTATTTGTGGCAAAGCCACCGTTCATAATTCTTCATACATGTCACTCGTGCATCATTGCACATCCCGGTACACCGTCGGAGGCATTCACATATAGTCATATTTTGTTCTAAGTATTGAGTTGTAATTCTTGAGTTGTAAGTAATAAAGTGTGATGATCATCATTATTAGAGTATTGTCCCAATGAGGAAAGGATGATGGAGACTATGATTCCCCCACAAGTCGGGATGAGACTCCGGACGAAAAAAAAGAGAAAGGCCATAAAAAAGGGAGGCCCAAAAAATGAGAGAAAAAGAGAGAAGGGACAATGTTACTATCCTTTTTCCACACTTGTGCTTCAAAGTAGCACCAAGTTCTTCATATAGAAGTCTCCTATGATATCACTTCATATACTAGTGGGAATTTTTCATTATAGAACTTGGTTTGTATATTCCAATGATGGGCTTCCTCAAAATGCCCTAGGTCTTCGTGAGCAAGCAAGTTGGATGCACACCCACTTAGTTTCTTTTGTTGAGCTTTCATATACTTATAGCTCTAGTGCATCCGTTGCATGGCAATCCCTACTCACTCACATTGATATCTATTAATGGGCATCTCCATAGCCCGTTGATACGCCTAGTTGATGTGAGACTATCTTCTCCTTTTTGTCTTCTCCACAACCGCCATTCTATTCCACCTATAGTGCTATATCCATGGCTCACGCTCATGTATTGCGTGAAGATTGAAAAAGTTTTGAAAAAGTTAGAGTATGAAACAATTGCTTGGCTTGTCATCGGGGTTGTGCATGATTTAAATACTTTGTGTGGTGAAGATGGAGCATAGCCAGACTATATGATTTTGTAGGGATAACTTTCTTTGGCCATGTTATTTTGAGAAGACATAATTGCTTTAGTTAGTATGCTTGAAGTATTATTATTTTTATGTCAATATAAACTTTTGTCTTGAATCTTTCAATCTGAATATTCATACCACAATTAAGAAAATTTGCATTGAAATTATGCCAAGTAGCACTCCGCATCAAAAATTCTCTTTTATCATTTACCTACTCGAGGACGAGCAGGAATTAAGCTTGGGGATGCCTGATACGTCTCCAACGTATCTATAATTTTTGATTGCTCCATGCTATATTATCTACTGTTTTGGACTATATTGGGCTTTATTTTCCACTTTTATATTATTTTTGGGACTAACCTATTAACTGGAGGCCCAGCCCAGAATTGCTGTTTTTTTGCCTATTTCAGTGTTTCGAAGAAACGAAATATCAAACGGAGTCCAAACAGAATAAAATCTTCGGGAACGTGATTTTCTCACCGAACGTGATCCAGGAGACTTGGACCCTGCTCCAAGGAACAAAAGAGGCGGTCACGAGGGTGGGGGCGCCCCCGCTAGGGCGCGCCCCTGCCTCGTGGGCCCCTCGTTGCTCCTCCAGCGTACTTCTTCCTCATATATATACACACGTACCCCCAAACAATCAGAACAGGAGCCAAAAACCTAATTCCACCGCCGCAACTTTCTGTATCCATGAGATCCCATCTTGGGGCCTGTTCCGGAGCTCCGCCGGAAGAGGGCCGTCATCACAGAGGGCTTCTACATCATCCTAGCCCTTCCGATGAAGTGTGAGTAGTTTACCTCAGACCTTCGGGTCCATAGTTAGTAGCTAGATGTCTTCTTCTCTCTCTTTGAATCTCAATACAAAGTTCTCCCCCTCTCTTGTGGAGATCTATTCGATGTAATCTTCTTTTTGCGGTGTGTTTGTTGAGACCGATGAATTGTGGGTTTATGATCAAGTCTATCTATGAATAATATTTGAATCTTCTCTGAATTCTTTTATGTATGATTGGTTATCTTTGCAAGTCTCTTCGAATTATCCGTTTGGTTTGCCAACTAGATTGGTAGTTCTTGCCATGGGAGAAGTGCTTAGCTTTGGGTTCGATCTTGCGGTGTCCTTACCTAGTGACAGAAGGGGCAGCTAGGCATGTATTGTATCGTTGCCATCGAGGATAACAAGATGGGGTTTATTTCATATTGGATGAATTTATCTCTCTACATCATGTCATCTTGCTTAAGGCGTTACTCTGTTTTTAAATTAATACTCTAGATGCATGCTGGATAGCGGTCGATGAGTGGAGTAATAGTAGTAGGTGCAGAATCGTTTCGATCTACTTGTCACGGACGTGATGCCTATATACATGATCATGCCTAGATATTCTCATAACTATGCTCAATTCTGTCAATTGCTCAACAGTAATTTGTTCACCCACCGTAGAATACTTATGCTCTTGAGAGAAGCCACTAGTGAAACCTATGGCCCCCGGGTCTATTCTCATCATATCAATCTCCATCACTTTAATCTTGCTTTGCTTTTTTACTTTGCTTTTACTTTTTACTTTGCATCTTTATATCAAAAATACCAAAAATATTATATCCATCAGATCTCACTCTCGTAAGTGACCATGAAGGGCTTGACAACCCCTAATCGCGTTGGTTGCGAGTAGCTATCGCTTTGTGCAGGTACGAGGGACTTGAGCGTGGGCTCCTACTGGATTGATACCTTGGTTCTCAAAAACTAAGGGAAATACTTACGCTACTCTGCTGCATCATCCCTTCCTCTTCGGGGAAATCCAACGCAAGCTCTAGACGTAGCAATGAGCATGTTGCAAAATCTTGGGAGATGATGATATTAATGATACGTAATTGCCCTACACATGGTTTGAATTTATGGATGATTATACAAAATTTTTATGCCGGATTGAATTTTGCTTCTAGAAATCTTTTAGATTTGGCCGTGGGAGGCACTTTTGTGGAAATCACTTTAGGAGAAGCTACTAAACGCCTAGATAATATTATGGTTAATTATTCTCAATGGCACACGGAAAGATCTACTAGTAAAAAAGTGCATGCAATTGAAGAGATTAATGTTTTGAGTGGAAAGATGGATGAACTTCTGAAATTGTTTGCTAATAAGAGTACTCCTACTGATCCTAATTATATTCCTTTGTCTACTTTGATTGAGAATAATAATGAATCTATGGATGTGAATTTTGTTGGTAGGAACAATTTTGGTAACAACGCATATAGAGGTAATTTTAATTCTAGGCCGTTTCCTAGTAATTCCTCTAATAATTATGGTAATTCCTACAACAATTCTTATGGAAATTATAATAAGATGCCTTTTTATTTTGAATCTAGTATTAAAGAATTTATTAGTTCGCAAAAGAGTTTCAATGCTTTGATTGAAGAAAAATTGCTTAAGATTGATGAGTTGGCTAGGAACATGGATATAATTTCTCTTGATGTTGATTCTTTGAAACTTAGATCTATTCCACCTAAGCATGATATCAATGAGTCTCTCAAAGCCATTATAATTTCCATTGATGAGTGCAAAGAAAGAACCGCTAGGATGCGTGCTAAAAAAGATTGCTTCATAAAAGCGTGTTCTTCTAATTTTCATGATAATAAAGATGAAGATCTAAAAGTGATTGATGTGTCCCCTATTAAATCCTTGATTTGCAATATGAATCTTGATAATGATGGGACTGCAGATGAGTCACCTTTAGTTAGAAGGCGTCCCAAAAATTTGGAGTTTTTAGATCTTGATGCAAAAATTGATAAAAGTGGGATTGAAGAGGTTAAAACTTTAGATAGCAACGAACCCACTATCTTGGATTTCAAGGAATTTAATTATGATAATTGGTCTTTGATAGATTGCATTTCCTTGTTGCAATCCATGCTAAATTCTCCTCATGCTTATAGTCAAAATAAAGCTTTTACTAAACATATTGTTGATGCTTTGATGCAATCTTATGAAGAAAAACTTGAGTTGGAAGTTTCTATCCTGTGACGCCCCCGGTTTAATCGTACACTAATCATGCATGCAAATGTGTACGATCAAGATCAGGGACTCACGGGAAGATATCACAACACAACTCTACAAATAAAATAAGTCATACAAGCATCATAATACAAGCCAGGGGCCTCGAGGGCTCGAATACAAGTGCTCGATCATAGACGAGTCAGCGGAAGCAACAATATCTGAGTACAGACATAAGTTAAACAAGTTTGCCTTAAGAAGGCTAGCACAAACTGGGATACAGATCGAAAGAGGCGCAGGCCTCCTGCCTGGGGTCCTCCTAAACTACTCCTGGTCGTCGTCAGCGGGCTGCACGTAGTAGTAGGCACCTCCGGTGTAGTAGGGGTCGTCGTCGACGGTGGCGTCTGGCTCCTGGACTCCAGCATCTGGTTGCGACAACCAGAAAGAAGGGAAAGGGGGGAAAAGGGGGGAGAAAGCAACCGTGAGTACTCATCCAAAGTACTCGCAAGCAAGGAACTACACTACATATGCATGGGTATATGTGTAAGGAGGCCATATCAGTGGGCTGAACTGCAGAATGCCAGAATAAGAGGGGGATAGCTAATCCTGTCGAAGACTACGCTTCTGGTCACCTTCGTCTTGCAACAGGCATAAGAGGGTAGGTCGAAGTCCTCCAAATAGCATCTCCAAGTAACAACTCATAGCATAATCCTACCCGGCGATCCCCTCCTCATATCCCTGAGGTAGAGCGACCACCGGTTGTATCTGGCACTTGGAAGGGTGTGTTTTATTAAGTATCCGGTTCTAGTTGTCATAAGGTCAAGGTACAACTCCAAGTCGTCCTGTTACCGAAGATCACGGCTATTCGAATAGATTAACTTCCCTGCAGGGGTGCACCACATAACCCAACACGCTCGATCCCATTTGGCCGGACACACTTTCCTGGGTCATGCCCGGCCTTGGAAGATCAACACGTCGCAGCCCCACCTAGGCAAAACAGAGAGGCCAGCACGCCGGTCTAAACCTAAGCGCACAGGGGTCTGGGCCCATCGCCCATAGCACACCTGCACGTTGCGAGGGCGGCCGAAAGCAGACCTAGCCTAGTGGCGTTCCAGTCCAATTCGGCGCGCGCCGCTCCGTCGCTGACGTCTGAAGTGCTTCGGCTGATACCACGACGTCGGGATACCCATAACTACTCCCACGTAGATGGTTAGTGCGTATAGGCTCGTAGCCGACTCAGATCAAATACCAAGATCTCGTTAAGCGTGTTAAGTATCCGCGAACGCCGAACAGGGCCAGGCCCACCTGTCTCCTAGGTGGTCTCAACCTACCCTGTCGCTCCGCCACAAAGTAACAGTCGAGGGCCGTCGGGAACCCAGGCCCACCTCTACCGGGATGGAGCCACCTGTCCTTTCAGCCCCCTTGTCAGAATCACTTGCGGGTACTCAATGAGCTGACCCGACTTTAGTCACCATCTGGATAGTATGTATGTATGTATAGTATATACCCGTGATCACCTCCCAAGTGATCACGACCCGATAGTATAGCAAGGCAGACTGACAAGAATGTAGGGTCAATGATGATAAACTAGCATCCTATACTAAGCATATAGGATTGCAGGTAAGGTATCAACAGATGTAGCGACAATGTCAGGCTATGCATCAGAATAGGATTAACGAAAGCAGTAACATGCTACACTACTCTAATGCAAGCAGTATAGAGTAGAATAGGCGATATCTGGTGATCAAGGGGGGGGGGCTTGCCTGGTTGCTCTGGCAAGAGAGAGGGGTCGTCAACTCCGTAGTCGAACTGGTCAGCAGCAGCGTCGGTCTCGTAGTCTACCGGAGAGAAGAGGGGGAAGAAATAATGAATACAGAGCAAACAAAGCATCACAAAATATAACAAGGCAATACGCGGTGTTCGGTGTGCCCTAACGCGGTAGTAGGTGATACCGGTGAAGGGGGAAAACATCCGGGAAAGTATTCCCGGTGTTTCCGTGTTTTCGGGCAGAGGAGCCGGAGGGGGAAAGTTGCGAGTTCGATAGGTTAGGGGTGTGTGGCGGACGAACGGGTTGCGTATCCGGAATCGTCTCGTCGTTCTGAGCAACTTTCGTGTTGAAAATATTTTAATCCGAGTTACGGATTAAAAGATATGATTTTCTAAAGATTATATTAATTTCTGAATTTAATTAATTAATTATTTAATTTGAAAATGAATTTATGACGTCAGCATGATGTCATACTGACGTCAGCAGTCAACAGGGTTGACTTGGTCAACCCTGACATGTGGGTCCCGTTCGTCATACCCTGTTAACTAATTATCTTAGTTAAGTTTAATTAATAGTAGTTAATTAGGTTAATTAGTCATTAGGTTTAATTTATCAGGATTAATTAAATTAATTATTTACTTAATTAATTAATCATTTTTATTTATTATTATATATATTTTTTAAGTCTTTTTTTATTCCCTTTTTTTTAAATGTTTTAGGGGACGACCCCACTTGTCATAGGCCCCTGGGGGCCTTAGCGGTTACGGGTGTGCGGGCGCGCGCCCGAGTGGGCGCAGCGGGCGTGGCCGACAGGGGCGCACCCGACTGGGGCGAGCCCAGGCGCGGGGATCGGGCGAGGCCATCGGCGCGGCCGCCGGCTCCCACGGCGCCGTCCAGCAGCAGCGGCGGAGGTGTGGAACCAGAACAGGAGGCGGCACGTCGAGGCGGGCGCAGATGGCCGTGATGGCCGGCTGGATGGCCGCGAGCCATGTGCAGCGGAGGCGGGGATGGCCGGAGCGGCGCGCGGAGAGGGAAGGCGAGACCGGGGCAGAGCCAAGCGCACGCCGGGGAGGAGGAGGTGAGAACGGGGTCGGTCAGCGCGTGGAGGCGCGCGGGGCTGTAGCAGCTGCAGCAAGCGCGGGGGGGGGGGGGGCGAGGCGAGCACGGGCTACGGCGACGAGTGGCTCGACCACATGAGCAGAGAGGAATGGAGGGGACGTGCGGTGGAGCTCACAGGGGTTCGTAGGGGACAAGGCAGCGTGCTCGGGAAGGAGGTCGAAGACGACGGCAACGTGGCAGCGGTGGGGTGGCGCCGGCGATGTGGTGGCGGCGGAGGGCGGCGCTGCTCGAGGGGAGGTGCCGTTGCGGCGACGGCGGGGTCGAGGCAGAGGAGCTCCGGTGAGGTTGCCCCGACAAACGGCGATGGCAGGGAGGTCCTCTAAGCGGTGGCGATGCGGCACCGGCGACGAGCACGTCGGGCGGCGGGGGCTGGCGTCGAGCCCCGATCCAGATCTGGATCGGGGGGGGGGGGAACGAACGATTGGGGGGGGAGGGGTGGTCGTGGGGCTAGGGTTCGGTGCCCCCAGTGGGTATAGGGAGTGGGGGTGTGGGGCGGTTGGGCCGGTGGCCGAACGGGCCGGCCTGCTGGGCCGAAGCCCAGTGGGGGGGGCCTTTCTCTCTTTTCCCTTTTTTTCTTTGTTTGTTTTCTGTTTTCTTTTATTATTTCTTTCTTTCTTTATTTTAGTTGCATTTTAATTTAGTAAAATATACACTTAGTATTTCAACTTAGTCCATAGTCACAAAAATAAATCTAGACCCCAAATAACTTAGTTTGACATTTTATTAATTATAAAAGGTATTTAATTAATCTCTTTGCTACTGTTTTATTTATCTCATAGTATTTAAACATTTTATAAATGTGCGGTTTTCCCATCATAATTATCTATGCAATATTTGGTTCACTCCGAACATTTTAGTTTTAATATTTGAAAAGTTTTATCGTTTGCCTGATTTTGAACTTGAATTTGAATCGGTTTCGAACTAACTCGAGATTAGCAACTATAATTGAGGTGACGTGGCATCATTAGCAGAGGAGCACTGTAGCTTAATTACCCGGGCGTCACAATTCTCCTCCCACTACAAGAAATCTCGTCCCGAGATTTAAGAGGGGAAGTGCGGGGAAGGGATTAGGTTGCGAAATTCTAACGGGTCTTGTTGGTCTTGGCTACTCTTCTCGAGGAGGTCGATCCATTACATGGTTGTCTTCACTTCTCTGCTTCAGGTCATCATGGTGATGTCGTTCTTTTCTCGGGAACTCCAACGTACTTACGAATAGGTAAGGGGGCAGCTCGGCTACGACAGATTGCTTATGAGGGAAACAATCTGGGGGTTAACCCATGAATGAGCATAAGATTATCTCTTGAGTCGAACATATCGAATACATCAAGAGTAAGGTACGAAGGTACAATAAGAGGTTCCAAGTGGATAGATAGTTGCTCGAAGTCTGAACCAGAGTGAGAAAGGGTTTCAGAGCAGCGAGAGTAAGTATTGCGTCTGATACCAGAATAGAGCATTAGGAAGGTGGCCCGTGAATTAAATACGAAGCCAAGCGCGAGGAATAACTTCGACAATAGGGTGTATAGGAGAGTCAAGTTTCGATCCTGTGGAACTGTGGGTTATGGGGCCACCATGTGGTTGAAAGTAGGAAGGGGGCCGACATTTTGCACGGTCATGATAGTAAGGTGTGCCAAAGGGTAGCCTGTCAGATATGTCGGCAACAACATCGATACCAAGGGCGAGGGACGAAGAGAACCATTTTCCTGCTCGTTGAACGAGGCGGACCAGTAGGCAAAGTTCTCGTCCATCGGTGGTTACCGGAATGTCATCAACAAAAGTAACAGGGTCTTACTGACAGAATTGTACAACAAGGTGTTTACATAAGCGGAAAATATTACTTCTCAGATCATATAGATCACAAGAAAGGTTAAACCAACAATGGAAGGAAAATATGATCATCAGATTAAACAGAACAATGGAAAGGAAAATGTGTTTAAACACATATTTCAGGGGTATATCCTTCCTAATAACAAGCAGAGCATGATATCCATGACAGGATATAAAGTAGAAAACCATTTAGGTAAGGGGGAAGGAATCTCATGATATTACCCATACAACGGTGTTAGGATAAGTGATAAATAAAATTTAGCATCGTGCTTCAAATGTTCCTGTTGAAAATCGGAGTACCATTGACATGCTTCGAGATAGCATTGACATGGTCTTCAGGTGAAGATCAGACTTTGGAAACACGAAGGATCCATCAGGAATAACTTGTAGAATAAGTCTTACAATTTCCTCATGGACGAATGGATAACCTTGCTGAAAAGGGAAACTATAACAATTGGGCCTCCAGCCAGGTGTGCTAGGCATGACATCACCTTACCGGGTCACATAAGGACCATTGTTGTAACTCATTGGAAATATGTTCCAACCATCATATCTGACCTAGATTCAGATCTGATTAGTGCCAGGATACCTCCGACTTAGTAAGCCTGAGAAGAAAAGGTGCAACACAATTGACGAGATGACAATGTAAGGTTCTCGGGAATGAACTATGGGAGCGGGTTTCTGAAGCAATAGTTCACCATTAAACCAAGGAGAGGACAAGGAGGTGTCTGGTGAACTCAACGGCAATTCACCGAGATTCCCAAAAGATGGATTTCCACCATTAAGTGAACAATGGGATAACATTTGTTAGATCAAATGATATAAGGAAGTATGCTCGAGGAAAACATACACAATTAAACACTGGTTGAAGGGTGCGCCCGAAGTACGGGTTGGGTTGCACGACCAACGTTAGAATGGTGATTCAATTAGCGAAGGACTTAGAATGAACTATCGCCCATTCACTTCAAAGCAATAGGGTTGTTAGAAGTTTTGAATTCACACGTCATAGCTCCATTGTCGGTATTACCGGTTGAAATCAATACGGGGACCAAGGAATGAACGAAGATGGCATGAAGTATTATGATATCAAGAATTATTAAGAGGTGGCGAAATTCTCGCCACATTCTTGACAAAAAGAGATGGTAATACTTCCGAGATAAGGAAGATCAACTGCTGGGTAGCAGTGATCTCAAGGTTTACACAAAACACGAACAAGTTGTGTTGAACGAAAGGCAATAAAGTGGTCGATGAGAACAGGAATCATCGAGGGGCAAGGATGGTATTACCCATCATGAATTCAATTGAATTCCTGGAAGAGCTCATAAGGTTGATGATGATCACGACACAATTGTCGAGAGATTTCATATAGATGTAGTCAATCAGCAACGACATCAAGTCAAAGGAATGATGAAGCAAGAGGTTATTGGAACCACAGTTACGACACAAACTCGAACTCAAGCTTGTTGTTTAAGGTGAAAGGGTATGACAAGGAAAATCGACGTAAGGTTAGTTCATCGTCGAAAATTGGTGCTCCGAGAATAAGGACCAGGTAGCACCGTTAGAATCGTCACGACAATGATATAGCCAAACAGGCTAGGAATGGCGTGATCGGGTACAAACTCGTACTTATAGAAGCTTACTGAAGAGTTGTTGAACCGTAGTGCGGACTCGGTTCCGTTATCGGTGTCTTTGAGTGTTTATTAACTCAGAGCCCGTGAAAAATTGGAATCAGTGGGAAGGTAGCACTTGATGAAGAACTCATAAGGAGTTATGCAGTTCCAAGATAATCTCGAGATACCAGGTGGTAATACTCGACGACAGATCAAACTAGAAGTTGAACTGGGGTATTGCTCTATAGAAGACAAGTGCTTAAACTTGCACAGGACATGATATTTAAAGGAGAACATGGTCAGAACCACGATTGCAAAAAGGCCAGATCTCAGATATAAGATGAACTTATACCAAGGGAATAATTGATTTTAAAAGAAGCTTCGATGAGAAGATGTACATCGCGTCCATGGGCATGAACGCAAAGTTCAAGGTCGACTCCCACTTCTCCAATGCACAACCTTTCATTCACTTCTCGCGCTAAATGAAGTTGTAGTTTTGAAATTTTATCTGGCAAAATACCAGAAGAGTACGACTCGTGAAAACTTTCGAGTTCACACCTATTAAGGGAGGCATAGGTTCAACCCATCGGGGCATCTTAGAATCATATACCAGAATCTTTAGAAGTAATTAACTCAAGCTCGAAGACAGAGCATGGTTAAGAAAGCAGAGGATACAATTTACCAACTGCATTATGTATCAGAGGAAAGGCTCACAAGGTTATTGAATATGAAGGGCGTTGTCAGATAAAATCCAACAAAGGACTTGATGGTCCACAAAGGATCTGATGTGAGTATCGATACTCAACCAGAAAAGGAAGGAATGCAAATGCAACAGCTTATGGAATCCTCTGAATAATTCAAAGCTTAAATGCAAAGGAATTATGATTTCCAAAACAAAGGACCAGAAGCAGACGTTCTGATCAAGGATGGATCAATTGAATATACCAGAGGCACAATCGACGACAGATAGTTTGGTCGAGAACCAGCTCATGTTAAAAATGACGTCTGAGCCGGAAAGATAATCCTAGGACTCGACTGATGATTGTGAACATTCACAACATATTGAATCAACGGACTCAAAAATGATGGTGACAAAGGATTCCAATACGATTACTATACTTATGGGATTAATCATAATGAAAGCAAACAAGAAATTCCAGAGCAATAGGTTGCTGAGGATTTTCGGAATATCGAATGGTATTTCGAAGACTTTTGTATAACACATGAACAACTGGGGGATGAGCGGATACTCGATAAGTGCGAGAATTAACCGTAGGGGTATTCAGATGACAAAGAACAGCAAGGCAGTAAGCTCAAAGGATTATCGAAGCAACGACGAGTTTTTCAAGGTATCTTGTAATAACAAGACCAACTGGGGATGAAGGTAAGAATAACAACTGCAAGTAGTTATCCATAAGGGTTTACGGTGGAAGGGGAATTGCAAACGCGATGAACACAAGTTCTCGAGTTAACAACGGAGAGTATCTTCAGGGTCTTTTGGTGCAGCAGACGATCATCAGTAATAAGGGGCTCTCCGGGTGAAAATGATAACGAGATCCTGATGTTAGATTTTAGTAAAAATCGTTTAACCCGAATAGAAGAGGGTTCAGAATCCCAGAGTAAAGGTCGAGGAATAAAAGATCCTAATACCTCCCGATGGCGACGTGGGCCCATGGGCCACACAGCCATGTTAGTAAAAGTTTTTCAACGACTAGACTCGACTTCGGCCAAGGAGTTGGAAAGGGGGATTCGTACAGGCAGTCGGCTCTGATACCAACTTGTGACGCCCCCGATTCAATCGTACACTAATCATGCACGCAAATGTGTACGATCAAGATCAGGGACTCACGGGAAGATATCACAACACAACTCTACAAATAAAATAAGTCATACAAGCATCATAATACAAGCCAGGGGCCTCGAGGGCTCGAATACAAGTGCTCGATCATAGACGAGTCAGCGGAAGCAACAATATCTGAGTACAGACATAAGTTAAACAAGTTTGCCTTAAGAAGGCTAGCACAAACTGGGATACAGATCGAAAGAGGCGCAGGCCTCCTGCCTGGGATCCTCCTAAACTACTCCTGGTCGTCGTCAGCGGGCTGCACGTAGTAGTAGGCACCTCCGGTGTAGTAGGGGTCGTCGTCGACGGTGGCGTCTGGCTCCTGGACTCCAGCATCTGGTTGCGACAACCAGAAAGAAGGGAAAGGGGGAAAAGGGGGAGAAAGCAACCGTGAGTACTCATCCAAAGTACTCGCAAGCAAGGAACTACACTACATATGCATGGGTATATGTGTAAGGAGGCCATATCAGTGGGCTGAACTGCAGAATGCCAGAATAAGAGGGGGATAGCTAATCCTGTCGAAGACTACGCTTCTGGTCACCTTCGTCTTGCAACAGGCAGAAGAGGGTAGGTCGAAGTCCTCCAAGTAGCATCTCCAAGTAACATCTCATAGCATAATCCTACCCGGCGATCCCCTCCTCATATCCCTGAGGTAGAGCGACCACCGGTTGTATCTGGCACTTGGAAGGGTGTGTTTTATTAAGTATCCGGTTCTAGTTGTCATAAGGTCAAGGTACAACTCCAAGTCGTCCTGTTACCGAAGATCACGGCTATTCGAATAGATTAACTTCCCTGCAGGGGTGCACCACATAACCCAACACGCTCGATCCCATTTGGCCGGACACACTTTCCTGGGTCATGCCCGGCCTCGGAAGATCAACACGTCGCAGCCCCACCTAGGCAAACAGAGAGGCCAGCACGCCGGTCTAAACCTAAGCGCACAGGGGTCTGGGCCCATCGCCCATAGCACACCTGCACGTTGCGAGGGCGGCCGAAAGCAGACCTAGCCTAGTGGCGTTCCAGTCCAATTCGGCGCGCGCCGCTCCGTCGCTGACGTCTGAAGTGCTTCGGCTGATACCACGACGTCGGGATACCCATAACTACTCCCACGTAGATGGTTAGTGCGTATAGGCTCGTAGCCGACTCGGATCAAATACCAAGATCTCGTTAAGCGTGTTAAGTATCCGCGAACGCCGAACAGGGCCAGGCCCACCTGTCTCCTAGGTGGTCTCAACCTGCCCTGTCGCTCCGCCACAAAGTAACAGTCGAGGGCCGTCGGGAACCCAGGCCCACCTCTACCGGGATGGAGCCACCTGTCCTTTCAGCCCCCTCGTCAGAATCACTTGCGGGTACTCAATGAGCTGACCCGACTTTAGTCACCATCTGGATAGTATGTATGTATGTATAGTATATACCCGTGATCACCTCCCAAGTGATCACGGCCCGATAGTATAGCAAGGCAGACTGACAAGAATGTAGGGTCAATGATGATAAACTAGCATCCTATACTAAGCATATAGGATTGCAGGTAAGGTATCAACAGATGTAGCGACAATGTCAGGCTATGCATCAGAATAGGATTAACGAAAGCAGTAACATGCTACACTACTCTAATGCAAGCAGTATTGAGTAGAATAGGCGATATCTGGTGATCAAGGGGGGGGGGGCTTGCCTGGTTGCTCTGGCAAGAGAGAGGGGTCGTCAACTCCGTAGTCGAACTGGTCAGCAGCAGCGTCGGTCTCGTAGTCTACCGGAGAGAAGAGGGGGAAGAAATAATGAATACAGAGCAAACAAAGCATCACAAAATATAACAAGGCAATACGCGGTGTTCGGTGTGCCCTAACGCGGTAGTAGGTGATACCGGTGAAGGGGGGGGAAACATCCGGGAAAGTATTCCCGGTGTTTCGTGTTTTCGGGCAGAGGAGCCGGAGGGGGAAAGTTGCGAGTTCGATAGGTTAGGGGTGTGTGGCGGACGAACGGGTTGCGTATCCGGATTCGTCTCGTCGTTCTGAGCAACTTTCGTGTTGAAAATATTTTAATCCGAGTTACGGATTAAAAGATATGATTTTCTAAAGATTATATTAATTTCTGAAATTTAATTAATTAATTATTTAATTTGAAAATGAATTTATGACGTCAGCATGATGTCATACTGACGTCAGCAGTCAACAGGGTTGACTTGGTCAACCCTGACATGTGGGTCTCGTTCGTCATACCCTGTTAACTAATTATCTTAGTTAAGTTTAATTAATAGTAGTTAATTAGGTTAATTAGTCATTAGGTTTAATTTATCAGGATTAATTAAATTAATTATTTACTTAATTAATTAATCATTTTTATTTATTATTATATATATATTTTTTTAAGTCTTTTTTTTATTCCCTTTTTTTTTAATGTTTTAGGGGACGACCCCACTTGTCATAGGCCCCTGGGGGCCTTAGCGGTTACGGGTGTGCGGGCGCGCGCCCGAGTGGGCGCAGCGGGCGTGGCCGACAGGGGCGCACCCGACTGGGGCGAGCCCAGGCGCGGGGATCGGGCGAGGCCATCGGCGCGGCCGCCGGCTCCCACGGCGCCGTCCAGCAGCAGCGGCGGAGGTGTGGAACCAGAACAGGAGGCGGCACGTCGAGGCGGGCGCAGATGGTCGTGATGGCCGGCGGGATGGCCGCGAGCCATGTGCAGTGGAGGCGGGGATGGCCGGAGCGGCGCGCGGAGAGGGAAGGCGAGACCGGGGCAGAGCCAAGCGCACGCCGGGGAGGAGGAGGTGAGAACGGGGTCGGTCAGCGCGTGGAGGCGCGCGGGGCTGTAGCAGCTGCAGCAAGCGCGGGGGGGGGGGGGGGGGGCGAGGCGAGCACGGGCTACGGCGACGAGTGGCTCGACCACATGAGCAGAGAGGAATGGAGGGGACGTGCGGTGGAGCTCACAGGGGTTCGTAGGGGACAAGGCAGCGTGCTCGGGAAGGAGGTCGAAGACGACGGCAACGTGGCAGCGGTGGGGTGGCGCCGGCGATGTGGTGGCGGCGGAGGGCGGCGCTGCTCGAGGGGAGGTGCCGTTGCGGCGACGGCGGGGTCGAGGCAGAGGAGCTCCGGTGAGGTTGCCCCGACAAACGGCGATGGCAGGGAGGTCCTCTAAGCGGTGGCGATGGGGCACCGGCGACGAGCACGTCGGGCGGCGGGGGCTGGCGTCGAGCCCCGATCCAGATCTGGATCGGGGGGGGGGGAACGAACGATTGGGGGGGGGAGGGGTGGTCGTGGGGCTAGGGTTCGGTGCCCCCAGTGGGTATAGGGAGTGGGGGTGTGGGGCGGTTGGGCCGGTGGCCGAACGGGCCGGCCTGCTGGGCCGAAGCCCAGTGGGGGGGGGCCTTTCTCTCTTTTCCCTTTTTTTCTTTTGTTTGTTTTCTGTTTTCTTTTATTATTTCTTTCTTTCTTTATTTTAGTTGCATTTTAATTTAGTAAAATATACACTTAGTATTTCAACTTAGTCCATAGTCACAAAAATAAATCTAGACCCCAAATAACTTAGTTTGACATTTTATTAATTATAAAAGGTATTTAATTAATCTCTTTGCTACTGTTTTATTTATCTCATAGTATTTAAACATTTTATAAATGTGCGGTTTTCCCATCATAATTATCTATGCAATATTTGGTTCACTCCGAACATTTTAGTTTTAATATTTGAAAAGTTTTATCGTTTGCCTGATTTTGAACTTGAATTTGAATCGGTTTCGAACTAACTCGAGATTAGCAACTATAATTGAGGTGACGTGGCATCATTAGCAGAGGAGCACTGTAGCTTAATTACCCGGGCGTCACATATCCCTAGAAAACTTTATGATGAGTGGGAACCTACAATTAAAATAAAAATTAAAGATCATGAATGTTATGCTTTGTGTGATTTGGGTGCTAGTGTTTCCACGATCCCAAAAACTTTGTCTGATTTGCTAGGTTTCCGTGAATTTGATGATTGTTCTTTAAACTTGCACCTTGCGGATTCCACTATTAAGAAACCTATGGGAAAGATTTATGATGTTCTTATTGTTGCAAATAGGAATTATGTGCCCGTAGATTTCATTTTTCTTGATATAGATTGCAATCCTTCATGTCCTATTATTCTTGGTAGACCTTTCCTTAGAACGATTGGTGCAATGATTGATATGAAGGAAGGGAATATTAGATTCCAATTTCCGTTAAGGAAAGGCATGGAACACTTCCCTAGAAAGAAAATTAAATTACCATATGAATCTATTATGAGAGCCACTTATGGATTGCCTACCAAAGATGGCAATACCTAGATCTATCTTCGCTTTTATGCCTAGCTAGGGGCGTTAAACGATAACGCTTGTTGGGAGGCAACCCAATTTTATTTATAGCTCTAGTGCATCCGTTGCATGACAATCCCTACTCCTTGCATTAACATCAATCAATGGGCATCTCCATAGCCCATTGATTCCCTCGTTGATGTGAGACTTTCTCCTTTTTTGTCTTCTCCACATAACCCCCTCATTATATTCTATTCCACCCATAGTGCTATGTCCATGGCTCGCACTCATATATTGCGTGGAAGTTTATAGGTTTGAGATTACTAAAGTATGAAACAATTGCTTGGCTTGTCATCGGGGTTGTGCATGATGAGAGCATTCTTGTGTGACGAAAATGGAGCATGACTAAACTATATGATTTTGTACGGATGAACTTTCTTTGGCCATGTCATTTTGAGAAGACATAATTGCTTTGTTAGTATGCTTGAAGTATTATTATTTTTATGTCAATATGAACTTTTATCTTGAATCTTTCGGATCTGAATATTCATGCCACAATTAAGAAGAATTACATTGAAATTATGCCAAGTAGCACTCCGCATCAAAAATTCTGTTTTTATCATTTACCTACTCGAGGACAAGCAGGAATTAAGCTTGGGGAAGCTGATACGTCTCCAATGTATCTATAATTTTTGATTGCTCCATGCTATATTATCTACTGTTTTGGATGTTTATGGGCATTATTATACACTTTTATATCATTTGTTGGGACTAACCTATTAACCCAGAGCCCAGTGCCAGTTTCTGTTTTTACCTTGTTTTAGAATATCGCAGAAAAGGAAAACCAAACGGAGTCCAATTGACCTGAACCTTCACGGAACTTATTTTTGGATGAGAAGAAGCCCAGAAGACTTGGAATCCACGTAAGGGAAGCTTCGAGGAGGCCACGGGGTAGGGGGGCGCGCCCACCCCCTGGGCCCGCCCTCCACCCTCGTGGGCCCCTCGTGGCTCTCCTGACGTACTTCTTCCGCCTATATATCTCCATATACCCTAAAAACACCTGGGAGCACAATAGATCGGGAGTTCTGCCGCCAGAAGCCTCCGTAGCCACCAAAAACCAATCTAGACCCGTTCTGGCACCCTGCCGGAGGGGGAATCCCTCGCCGGTGGCCATCTTCATCATCCCGGTGCTCTCCATGACGAGGAGGGAGTAGTTCTCCCTTGGGGCTGAGGGTATGTACCAGTAGCTATGTGTTTGATCTCTCTCTCTCTCTTATGTTCATGAGGTGATACGATCTTGATGTATCGCGAGCTTTGCTATTGTAGTTGGATCTTATGATGTTTTCTCCCCCCTGTACTCTCTTGTAATGGATTGAGTTTCCTCTTTGAAGTTATCTTATCGGATTGAGTCTTTAAAGATTTGAGAACACTTGATGTATGTCTTGCCGTGCGTGTCTGTGGTGATAATGGGATACCACGTGATTAACTTGATGTATTTTTTGGTGATCAACTTGCGGGTTCCGCCCATGAACCTATGCATAGGGGTTGGCACATGTTTTCGTCGTGATTCTCTGGTAGAAACTTTGGGGCACTCTTTGAGGTTCTATGTGTTGGTTGAATAGATGAATCTGAGATTGTGTGATGCATATCGTATAATCATACCCACGGATACTTGAGGTGACATTGGAGTATCTAGGTGACAATAGGGTTTTGGTTGATTTGTGTTTTAATGTGTTATTCTAGTATGAACTTTAGGGCTGTTTGTGACACTTATAGGAATAGCCCAACGGAATGATTGGAAATAATAACTTTGAGGTGGTTTTGTACCCTACCATAATCTCTTCGTTCGTTCTCCGCTATTAGTGACTCTGGAGTGACTCTTTGTTGCATGTTGAGGGATAGTTATGTGATCCAATTATGTTATTATTGTTGAGAGGACTTGCACTAGTGAAAGTATGAACCCTAGGCCTTGTTTCAACGCATTGCAATACCGTTTTTGCTCACTTTTATCATTAGTTACCTTGCTGTTTTTATATTTTCAGATTACAAAAACCTTATCTATCATCCATATACCACTTGTATCACCATCTCTTCGCCGAACTAGTGCACCTATACAATTTACCATTGTATTGGGTGTGTTGGGGACACAAGAGACTCTTTGTTATTTGGTTGCAGGGTTGCTTGAGAGAGACCATCTTCATCCTATGCCTCCTACGGATTGATAAACCTTAGGTCATCCACTTGAGGGAAATTTGCTACTGTCCTACAAACCTCTGCACTTGGAGGCCCAACAACGTCTACAAGAAGAAGGTTGTGTAGTAGACATTAGCAACCCAATTTTATTTGTATTCCTTGCTTTTTGCTCCTGTTTAGTAATAAATAATTTATCTAGCCTCTGTTTTGGTTGTGTTTTTTGTGCTTAATTAGTGTTTGTGCCAAGTAGAACCGTTGGGAAGACTTGGGGGAAAGTCTTTTTGATCTTGCTGTAAAAAAACAGAAACTTTAACGCTCACGAGAATTGCTGCCATTTTTTATCGGAGAGTGATATTTAGTTAATTATTTTTGCAGATGATTAATAGATAAATTCCTCACGTCCAGCGATTTATTTTAGAATTTTTGGGGTTCCATAAGTTTGCGTTAGTTACAGATTACTACAGACTATTCTGTTTTTGACAGATTCTGTTTTTCGTGTGTTGTTTGCTTATTTTGATGAATCTATGGCTAGTAATGGAGTTTATAAACCATAGAGAAGTTGTAATACAGTAGGTTTAACACCAATATAAATAAAGAATGAGTTCATTACAGTACCTTGAAGTGGTGTTTTCTTTTCTTTCGCTAACGGAGCTCACAAGATTTTCTGTTAAGTTTTGTGTTCTGAAGTTTTCAAGTTTTGGGTAAAGATTTGATGGATTATGGAACAAGGAGTGGCAATAGCCTAAGATTGGGGATGCCCAAGGCACCCCAAGGTAAAATCGAAGGACATTAAAAAACCTAAGCTTGGGGATGCCTCGGAAGTTATCCCCTCTTTTGTCTCCGTTCATCGGTAAATTTACTTGGAGCTATATTTTTATTCACCACATGATATGTGTTTTGCTTGGAGCGTCTTGTATGATTTGAGTCTTTGATTTTTAGTTTACCACAATCATACTTGCTGTACACACCTTTTGAGAGAGACACACATGAATCAAAATTTATTAGAATACTCTATATGCTTCACTTATATCTTTTGAGCTATATAGTTTTTGCTCTAGTGCTTCGCTTATATCTTTTAGAGCAAGGTGGTGGTTTTATTTTATAGAAATGATTGATCTCTCATGCTTCACTTATATTAATTTGGGAGTCCCTTAGAACAACATGGTAATTTGCTTTTAGGCATAATAAAAACTTTCATATAAGTGCATTGAATACTAAGAGAAGTTTGATACTTGATGATTGTTTTGAGATATGGAGGTAGTGATATTAGAGTCATGCTAGTTAAGTAGTTGTGAATTTGAGAAATACTTGTGTTGAAGTTTGTGATTCCCGTAGCATGCACGTATGGTGAACCGTTATGTGATGAAGTTGGAGCATGATTTATTTATTGATTGCCTTCCTTATGAGTGGCGGTCGGGGATGAGCGATGGTCTTTTCCTACCAATCTATCCTCCTAGGAGCATGACCATAGTACTTTGTTTCGATAACTAGTAGATTTTTGCAATAAGTATGTGAGTTCTTTTTGACTAATGTTGAGTCCATGGATTATACGCACCCTCACCCTTCCACATTTGCTAGCCTCTCTATTACCGCACACCTTTCGCCGGTATCATACACCCACCATATACCTTCCTCAAAATAGCCACCATACCTACCTATTATGGCATTTCCATAGCCATTCCGAGATATATTGCCCTGCAACTTTCCATCGTTCCATTGTTATGACACGCTTCATCATTTTCATATTGCTTTGCATGATCATGTAGTTGACATCGTATTTGTGGCAAAGCCACCGTTCATAATTTTTTCATACATGTCACGGTACACCGTCAGAGGCATTCACATAGAATCATATTTTGTTCTAAGTATTGAGTTGTAATTCTTGAGTTGTAAGTAAAAAAAAGTGTGATGATCATCATTATTAGAGCATTGTTCCAGTGAGGAAAGGATGATGGAGACTATGATTCCCCCACAAGTCAGATGAGACTCCGGACGAAAAAAAGAAAAGAGGCCAAAAAGAAAAAAAATAAAGAAGGCCCAAATAAAAAATGAGAGAAAAAGAGAGAAGGGACAATGTTACTATCCTTTTTCCACACTTGTGCTTCAAAGTAGCACCATGATCTTCATGATACAGAGTCTCCTATGTTGTCACTTTCATAAACTAGTGGGAATTTTACATTATAGAACTTGGCTTGTATATTCCAATGATGGGCTTCCTCAAATTGCCCTAGGTCTTCATGAGCAAGCAAGTTGGATTGACACCCACTTAGTTTCTTTTGTTGAGCTTTCATACACTTATAGCTCTAGTGCATCCGTTGCATGGCAATCCCTACTCACTCACATTGATATCTATTGATGGGCATCTCCATAGCCCATTGATATGCCTAGTTGATGTGATACTATCTTCTCCTTTTTGTCTTGTCCACAACCACCATTCTATTCCACCTATAGTGCTATGTCCATGGCTCACGCTCATGTATTGCGTGAAAATTGAAAAAGTTTGAGAACATCAAAAGTATGAAACAATTGCATGGCTTGTCATCGGGTTTGTGCATGATTTAATATTTTGTGTGATGAAGATAGAGCATAGCCAGACTATATGATTTTGTAGGGATAACTTTCTTTGGCCACGTTATTTTGAGAAGACATAATTGCTTAGTTAGTATGCTTGAAGTATTATTATTTCTATGTCAATATTAAACTTTTATCTTGAATCTTTCGGATCTGAACATTCATGCCACAATAAAGAAAAATTACATTGATAAATATGTTAGGAAGCATTCCACATCAAAAATTCTGTTTTTTATCATTTACCTACTCGAGGATGAGCAGGAATTAAGCTTGGGGATGCTTGATACATCTCCAACGTATCTATAATTTTTGATTGTTCCATGCTATTATATTATCTGTTTTGGATGTTAATGGGCTTTATTTTACACTTTTATATTATTTTTGGGACTAACCTGTTAACTGGATGCCCAACCCAAATTGCTGTTTTTTTGCCAATTTCAGTGTTTCACAGAAAAGGAATATCAAACGGAGTCCAAACGGAATGAAACCTTTGGGAGCGTTATTTTTGGAACAAACGTGATCCAGGGGACTTGGAGTGGATGTCAAGAAACAATCGAGGAGGCCACGAGGCAAGGGGCGCGCCCTCCACCCTCGGGGGTCCCTCGTTGCTCCACCGACCTACTTCTTCCTCCTATATATATATATATCCATATACCCCGAAAACATCCAGGAGCATCACGAAACCCTATTTCCACCGCTGCAACCTTCTGTACCCAAGAGGTCCCATCTTGGGGCCTTTTTCGGAGCTCCGCCGGAGGGGGCATTGATCACGGAGGGCCTCTACATCAACTCCATGGCCCCTCCGATGATGTGTGAGTAGTTTACCTCAGACATTCGGGTCCATAGTTATTATCTAGATGGCTTATTCTCTCTCTTTGGATCTCAATACAAAGTTCTCCTCGATTCTCTTGGAGATCTATTCGATGTAACCTTCTTTTGCGGTGTGTTTGTCGAGATCCGATGAATTATGGGTTTATGATCAAGATTATCTATGAAAAATATTTGAATCTTCTCTGAATTCTTTTATGTATGATTGGTTTATCTTTGCAAGTCTCTTAGAATTATCAGTTTGGTTTCGCCTACTAGATTGATCTTTCTTGCAATGGGAGAAGTGCTTAGCTTTGGGTTCAATCTTGCGGTGCTCGATCCCAATGACAGAAAGGGAAACGACATGTATTGTATTGTTGCCATTGAGGATAAAAATATGGGGTTTATATCATATTGCATGACTTTATCCCTCTACATCATGTCATCTTGGTTAAGGCGTTACTCTATTCTTATGAACTTAATACTCTAGATGCATGCTAGATAGCGGTCGATGTGTGGAGTAATAGTAGTAGATGCAGGCTGGAGTCGATCTACTTTTCACGAACGTGATGCCTATATACATGATCATACCTAGATATTCTCATAATCATTCGCTTTTCTATCAATTGCTCGACAGTAATTTTTTCACCCACCGTAATACTTATGCTATATTGAGAGAAGCCACTAGTGAAACCTATGGCCCCCGGGTCTATTCTCCATCATACAAGTTTCCAATCTATTTTATTTTGCAATCTTTAATTTCAATCTATATCATAAAAATACCAAAAATATTTATCTTATTATTATTATCTCTATCAGATCTCACTCTTGCAAGTGGCCATGAAGGGATTTACAACCCCTTTATCGCGTTGGTTGCGAGGTTCTTATTTGTTTGTGTAGGTATGAGGTGACTCACGCATGGTCTCCTACTGGATTGATACCTTGGTTCTCAAAAACTGAGGGAAATACTTATGATGCTTTGCTGCATCACCCTTTCCTCTTCAAGGGAAAACCAACGTAGTGCTCAAGAGGTAGCACATATTTAATTTCAAAATAAGTTCCTTTTGCATGCTCGTACCGCTCATGAAGCGGTAGGGGTGGCCAATATTTTCCAAGCGAGATGTGTTATTCTCAAGATGAGTGTTTATTCACTTGTCATTGTATGAGAGTATGGCAAAGGTATTAGGGTTGCCCAGTCCGGAAATGAAAAATGAATTTACTTTATGTTGTCAAATAATAAATTTCTTGGAAAGTGTTGGTATGGAAGGCACCCGTGGATAGGTCTAGCCATGGAAATTGAAAGAATGGTGGAAAAAGGAATAAACTTTATTTTCTGTTTGGCAACCGCCTATGATATATCTAGCATGGAAAGTGTTGGGAATTACTTGGTCGTTTTTGTTGACGGGAAAAGTATGCCACCTAAAATTATTATTTTTATCTCTTTTTTTGTTTGAGCTCTGGCACCTCTACAAATCCCTACCACCCTCTGCGAAGGGCCTTTCTATTTACTTTATGCCATTTTTGTTTGAGTGTCCATCTTCTCTTATAAAGCACCAACTAAGGGGCGCTATGATCGCACTTGAGCATTGGATGTAGCTAATATGCGAGTGTGTTTCATGAATGGATCAATGATTGGGCATAATGGACTAGGGATAACTTTACTTAGTGTTGATATTTTGAAAAACAAAGTTGCTTGTTGATATGCTTGAGTATTGAAATCTTCATGTCAAAACTAGACTATTGCTTTGAACCATATAAAAGTCCATATGTCCATGCCACAAAACAAAAGAATATGTGATGAACATGTTAGGCAGCATTCCACATCAAAAATTCTGTTTTTATCATTTACCTACTTGAGGACGACCAAGAATTAAGCTTGGGGATGCTGGTACGTCTCCAACGTATCTATAATTTTTGATTGTTCCATGATCTTATATTATCATTCTTGGATGTTTACAATCATTTTATAGCAACGTTATATCATGTTTTGGGACTAACCTATTGACATAGTGCCCAGTGCCAGTTGCTGCTTTTTGCTTTTTTTACTTCGTAGAAAATCAATACCAAATGGAGTCCAAACGCAGCGAAACTTTTTGGAGATTTTTTCTGGTCCAGAAGATACCTGTTGGGCCAAAGAAGTACCAGAGGGGGGCTCTGAGGGGAGCACAACCCACCTAGGCATGCCTGGGGGCCCAGGCGCGCCCAGGTGGGTTGTGCCCACCTTGGCCACCTCCCGCGCCGCCTCTTTGCTCTATAAATACCCCGAAAATCCAAAAACCCTAGGGGAGTCGTCGAAACACAGTTCCAGCCGCCGCAAGTTCTAGAACCACCAGATCCAATCTAGACACCATCACGGAGGAGTTCACCATCCTCATTGGTGCCTCTCCCATGATGGGTGAGTAGTTCATTGTAGACCTATGGGTACGTAGTTAGTAGCCAGATGGCTTCCTCTCTCTCTTTTGATTCTCAATACAATGGTCTCTTGGAGATCTATTTGATGTAACTCTTTTTGCGGTGTGTTTGTTGGGATCCGATGAACTTTGAGTTTATCATCAGATCTATTCTATTCATGAAAGTTATTTGAGTTTTTGATCTCTTATATGCACAATTACTTATAGCCTCGTATTTCTTCTTCGAATATTTGGTTTAGTTAGGCCGACTAGATCGATTTTTCTTGACATGGGAAGAGGTGCTTTGTGATGGGTTCGACCGTGCGGTGTTTGTGGCACCCCGACTCAGAGCAACCGGTTTACCATGCATTGCCAGCCTAGAGACCATGTCTTCTGGCAACACACAACATCTTGGTACAGAAAACAACCGCTTTATTGATGCTAGCGGATTAAAGTTTATATTACAACAGGTAGCGAGGCCAAGCGGCACACACGATGCGGCTGGACAATATGTACAATATTTAGTGAACATAAGGGCCTCGATCAACAACTACGCGATAGCGGAACAACGTCGTAGCGGAACTCCATAGCACAGTTGACACCGATGTGGACACGATCTAGACTCGGACAGCGCTCCTTTCCAACAAGGCTTTCCTGAAATCTGGCATGACACACAGGTCAGTACATTGAATGTACTTGCAAGCTCACAACAGACATAAACATAATGACAAACAATATCATGTTAATTAAGCAATTATTAATAATGTAACAATATAACCAACATGCTGTGATCATGCTCTTGTGAGAAAAATCCCTCGGACTGGCTTACCAACGGTGATCACTCTTGGATCAAAAACGTACCAACCTGAAAATCTTAACTATGAATATCTCGTGATCTTTCCGGCGATCACAACCACGACCCATATTTGGTCTAAAACGATGATCCTTCCGGCGATAACAACCATGACCAACACTTGGTCTTAACCAACCCGATGACCTTCCCACCATCATCAACAGTGCAGAGTTCATAACTTAGTGTGCAAGATTTATTAAATGTTGACCCATGGTGTGACCTACTTTCGAGCGTGTCCGTAACCGTGGACTCGGCTATTGATAGATTAATACACTCTGTAGAGGTAGCACACTGTACCCACACCACGGAACCCATGGCCTCACACTCCCATTCGGGTGGACCAACGACATTCCGACGAAACCCCTCCATTTCCATGACACTCTCCTGGCCACTCCGACTCACTCCCCACTGGGCTAGTCCTGGGTTGCCCCATGTCTACCAAAGACACAACGACCACCGTCGTGGCCAAAACATAATCTGTCCCACGCGGGGACACAGTACCAAAAATCTCAACAATGGGCACACAAGGTTATGTCTGCTTACCGGGCCAGGGTACCGCACACCCATAACCTTCCCTCATTGGAGGCACCGGCCAGAGGCATGACAACGGACCGAATAAAGGCCTTCCCATAAAGATAAATGTGGTTGCACCGGGAAAAACTCGATTCAGTGGCACCATGACCCGGTCAACTATATATTCAAGTTGAGTTATTATCAGGTTCAACTTAAAGTGAAAATAACCGGTGTCATAATATGCCATGACATGCAACACTAACATATGCATCACATATCAATGGAAATGACTGAGTCAACTATCTCCACACCAAGCATAAACATCAATAACTCATGACACTTCTCTGGTTAGGATTAAACCTTACTTTAAACATAATCTTTTCTAGCAAATTTATCATTTTTCTCATGCAAGAAAATAACTCCATATAATTACTTATATCCATAACTATATTACTCTTTCATAACAAAATTTAATTCTAGTTTCTTTACCAACTTAGTTAGCTTTAAACTTTCTGTAAATCAAGCATATTAACTTAAACAAGCAACTAACAGAATATAAATAACATAATAGTGATCTAAATGCATGGATTAAATCATTCATTCAAGTAGGAAAATCACAAATATTGAAATGGCACCATGAAAATGTTGTTGTGGCTTGCCTTAGTGCAGATGAGGTTCACAAGCCTCCTGGTGATCCTCAAGACAAGCCTCACCCTCTGAAAATAATTGTAAACACAAAAAGAAAACATCAAGAACCCTTCTGAAATTCACCAGAAAATCTAGAGAACAAGGAAAAATCCCATTTTTGGTGAGCTGCTAGATTTCTTTACAACAAACACACTACAAAAAGAATCAATTCATTTGGACTTATGGTTAAAGAGTGTTGGCTGTTGGAAACTCTCTGGAAAAATATGAAATTTTAATTTTATTAAAAACAGACTGGGGGTGATGTCGAAGGCGTAAAGCCTTGGGGCGCCACCACTCGTACCGCATCACACGCGTACAGAGTGGCTGACTAGCGGGCCCCACTAGTCAGGTGAGGGGGAGAGGGGGAAAGAAACAGAGGATGGCGCGGCTTCGCCGGAGCACACGCCGACGACGAGGGCTTCTTGGTCAAAACGAGAGGGGGGGATCGAGAGACGAGACGGAGGCGCACCTGCCCGTACCCATAGAGTAGCTAGGGGTGGTCGGACGGTGTCGGAATCAACCTCTCTAGCGGAGGCAGAGAGGGAAGGTCACCGAAGACGAAGACGATGACAAACAGACGCGACTCCAGGGGCTCCAACCATGCGGAACAGCACCACCGGAGAGCGGCGGAGGCCCTGGAAGGGTTGCCCAGGCCTGGGAGGGGCCGGATCTACGGAGACAACCCGAGGGGATCGTCGACGAGCTCGAGATCGGGGACGGCGGCCCGTGGCTTACCCGGCCAGGTTACAGCTATCTATGAGGTTGTGGAGTGTGTGGGAGTCGTGGATGGTGCTCGAGGAGGCTGGGGAGGGCTCCATTTATAGCCGAGCATCGAGGGGGGTTCGGGCTCCGCCGGTGGACACCTAGACACGGCGCCCGGTGATGAACGGCGTCAGTGAGAGAGGGAGAAGGCGATGCAGCTCACGCGGGGACTGTGGGCGAACGGGGACGAGTACAGGGGCACTGGGGTGATGACAAGCATAGTGCGTACCACACTGTTACATTGGCCGGACTGCGCCCGTGCTCGCTGCGGCGAGCTCCGGCGTCGGCGAGCGCCAGGAGGGAGTTAAGAGAGCTTGGACGAAGATTGTGGCGAAGTTTGGCAAGGCTAGGCAATCGGGGAAGCGAGCACGCGAGCAACAGAGGCTCGGGCACGACCCAGAGCACGTCGGCACACAGGTTGGCATCATGTACACGCGCGGTCACCGCGTGAACTCTGCCCTCAGGCCGACCTAAGTCCAAATTTCATGTCTGGCTTGTTGTTCGTGGTAGTTTTGAAGATTACGACGCTTTGGTTTGGACCCGGACGCAGTAGGATAGATTTCAACCGCCTAGTAAGTTTCTGATCAGTAACTTTGAGAGCTTACTATGGTCAAACGGCTGGGAGTTAAGGGCTGGGTTTTGGAGGTTAGCAATCATCTACTAAGGTGATGATGCACAAGAAAAATCAGCCACAATGGAGCAAGTAAAATGGTAGTTGATGTAGAAACCACCATTTCTGTCCAGAACAGAAAATATTTTCTATAGCAAAAATATTCCAAAAAATTATGCAATATTTTTTCTCAAGAAGGTTCCCTATGGTTCAAAGAATATTTGTGAATTGTCTCAGATTTTTGTGGGCAAGAAAAATTGGGGTTGCTTTGGAGCACATTGAGCTGACTAGGGTTTAAGAGAGGGAAATTAATATTTTTCATTTAAGAAAATATTCCAATTATTATTTTGAGGTGAACCAGAGTGGGAATGATGGTTAGAGAGGGAAATGGGACACTTGGGTGAAAGCCAAGGGGTACCCAAGTGTTTAAGTCCATATGAAAAGATTCAAAACTCCAAAAACCAACTAAAATCAGGCAAAGAAAAGAGGGCAAAAACCATGCTATCACAGTGTTTCCCCACTTAGAATGAATCTCGTCCTCGAGATTCGGTTGCTTGGGAAAACCATTCTGGATAATGTGCCTTTAGAAATTCTTCCCATTCCCACGTTGATTCTGACTCTGTGTGATGCTCCCACCGAACCTTGTAGAACTTCCTTACTTTGCTACGAGTGACCCTTTCCATCTGATCCAAAATTTTAACCAGTTGCTCTTCATATGTTAAGTCCTTTGCCAACTCTATTTCAGTCATAGCAGTCTTTTTCTCAGGCGTCCATATGCATCGCCTCAACTGTGAAACATGAAACATGTTGTGCACGTCCGACAATTCAGGGGGTAGTTCCAACTGATATGCAACAGTACCCACTCGTGACATAACTGGAAATGGACCAATAAATCTGGGTGCCGACTTTCCACGAGTCTGAAATCTCTTGATTCCTTTCATAGGAGTGACTCGGAGGTATACGTGTTCTCCGGGTTCAAAACTGATCTGGCGGTGCTTTGCATCATAATAACTCTTCTGTCAGGATTTGACCAATTGCAATCTGTCTCTGATTTCCTTAACTTGTTTCTCAGCTTCCATCATGAGATCTGTTCCGAAGATATGGCTATCTCCAGTTTGAGACCAATTGAATGGGGTGCGGCACTCACGGCCATACAAAGCCTCATATGGTGACATCTTGAGACTGGTCTGGTGTAACAGAACTCGGCATACGGCAGACAGTCTTCCCATTAGGTCCTTGGGCGAAAGCGCAGGCTCGCAGCATATCTTCGAGTATTTGATTTACCCGCTCTGTCTGTCCATCAGTCTGAGGATGATAAGTGGTACTGTATTTCAGTGCTGTCCCCAAGGCTTGATGGAGACGTGACCAAAAGCGGAGGTAAAAAGTGAACCTCGGTCAGAAGTGATGGTTCGGGGTACTCCATGCAGACTGACTATTCTGGATACATACAGCTGATCAAGTTGATCCGCTCGATATGTGGTTCTGATCGGGTTAAAGTGAGCAACCTTGGTTAAGGTGTCCACTATGACCCAGATTGCATCATTGCCTCGCTGAGTCTTGGGTAGTCCTGTGAGGAAATCCATGCATACATCATCCCATTTCCATTGTGAAACTGACAACGGTTGGAGAAGTCCGGCTGGCTTCTGATGCTCCGCCTTCACCTTGTTGCATATGTCGCAACAGGCTACCAAATAGGCAATGTCTTTCTTCATTCCATTCCACCAGAATATTTGTGGAAGGTCTTCATACATTTTCGTACCTCCAGGGTGAATGGAATACGAAGATTCGTGTGCTTCTGACAGGATTTTCTGCTTTAAATCCACTTGATTTGGCACACAAATCCTTCAACGGAAGCGGAGGGTACCAAAATGATCCTTCGAGAAATCTGAAGTCTGTCCTGCCACCATATTCTTGGCACGTTTCTACAGGACAGTGTCAGCTGGCTGGGCCTTGCGGATCTCTTCCTCAAGTGTGGGGGCAACTTCCAAAATATTAGCAAGGCCGTCATCAACTATGACCAGGTTGAGCTGAGCAATCTCCTCTTGAAGTTCAGGAGGCAAGGATTTCAATATGACATTTAGGTTGATAGGCTTTCGACTGAGTGCATCAGCAACCACGTTGGCCTTACCGGGGTGGTAATTTATTCCAAGGTCATAATCCTTGACTAACTCAAGCCATCTTCCTTGTCAGAGATTTAAATCTGGCTGAGTAAATATATACTTGAGACTTTTGTGATCAGTAAAAATTTGGCACCTCTTCCCGATGAGATAGTGCCTCCAAATTTTTAGAGCATGAACCACCGCTGCCAATTCCAGATCATGAGTAGGATAATTTCCCTCGTGGGGTCATAACTGTCGTGATGCATAGGCTACTACCTTGCTGTCTTGCATAAGTACGCATCCGAGTCCTTTTCTGGAGGCGTCACAGTACACATCAAAACTGCGGTAGATATCAGGAAGAGTCAACACAGGTGCAGTCGTCAGCCGTACGTTTAGCTCATTGAAACTTTTCTCACGTTCCTTAGTACATTCAAACTTCTTATCCTTTTTGAGTAGCTCCGTCATGGGTTTAGCAATTTTGGAAAACCCTTTAATTAAACGACGGTAGTAACTGGCTAATCCAAGAAAACTCTGAATCTGTGATACGGTTATGGGTGACAACCAATCGAGCACATCCTTTACTTTGCTCGGGTCCACGGCTATACCTTCGGTGGATAGCACATGTCTAAGAAATCCAACCTGCTTGAGCCAAAATTCACATTTACTGAATTTGGCATATAACTGATGGTCGCGGAGTCATTGTAACACTGCTCGGAGGTGTTCTTTGTGATCTTCTTCACTTCTTGAGTAAATAAGTATGTCATCGATGAAGACTACCACGAACTTATCGAGGAAGTCCATGAATACTTTGTTCATCATATGCATGAAGAAGGCAGGGGCGTTGGTGAGACCAAAGGACATAACTATATATTCATAAAGACCGTATCAAGTGGCAAATGTGGTCTTAGGAATATCTTCCATTTAAATCTTGAGCTGATGATGTCCTGTCCGTAAATCAATCTTGGAGAATACCTTGGCTCCACTGATCTGATCAAACAAGTCATCAATCCTTGGCAGCAGATATTTGTTTTTGATGGTGACATCATTCAGCTGACGGTAATCCACACACATGCGGAGGTTGCCATCCTTTTTGTCCATGAAGATAGTAGGTGATCCCCATGGTGAAGAGCTGGGACGGATATATCCTTTCTGGAGCATTTCATCAAGTTGTTTCTTTAGCTCCACTAATTCTGATGAGGGCATCCGGTAATACTTCTTGTATAACGGTGCGGTTCCGGGCACAAGATCTATTGCGAACTCAAGCTCTCGATCTGGTGGCATTCCTAGCAGCTCTTCTGGAAATACATCAGGAAATTCACTGACCACAGGAATTAATTCCAATTCAGCCATAGCGGTGAAGACCATTTCTTTCTTGGGTATGCTTCTGTGAGCATAGAATTTGATAGTCTGCCCCTTCTGACTGGTCAAAGTGACTTCTCGGGTCGTGCAATTTATGCATACTTGATATTGAGTCAGCCAATTCAAAGCCAAGATAACATCCAGCTTAGCAGACTTAGTAATTATCAAAGAAGTTGAAAAGCAGACTCCATTGATATTGATTTCTAGATTACGGCAGACCAGATTGCTCTTGATTAAGGTTCCCAGGGTTTGTACCAGCATATTCTTGCCCAAAAGCGAACAAGGAAATTTGTTTTGGGAAACAAAACTCCGAGAGATAAAAGAGTGGGAAGCCCCAGAGTCAAATAAAATTACTGCAGGTATGTTATTAACAGAAAACATACCAATGACGACTTTGGGGTTTTCTTGGGCTTCATCTGTGGAGACGTGATGAACGTGCCCAGTGATGTTTTGCTGGTTCGGGCATGATTCCATAAAGTTGACTTGTGTCCTGAATAGAGCATTCGCCTTGCTGTTCTTGGGACACTGTCTGGCATAATGTCCGGTTTGCCCACAACTAAAGCAAGAATTGTTGCACTGCGCTCCTCGTGCACTGGGTTGGTCACGACATTCTTGACTTGAGTGGTGGTCTTGTTAACATTCTGTTGCCAATTGGGCTTGTATTCCACCTGAGTATGCTGCCAGGTACGAGCCTTTTGCACGGGTTGCCCGTCCTTCTTTGGCTCAAACTTGCGCTTGTGGTCATTGCTAGCATGCCTATTATCTGATACAAGCATGTGCTCCCTTTCAGCAATGAAAGCCTTGTTCACCAGAGTTTGGAATTATGGGAAATCAAACATACTAAGAGTACACCGGAGTTGCGGGTTTAATCCACCAAGAAATTTGTCAATCTTTCTTTCTTCAGTGGCCATGTCATGAAGGGAGTAACGTGACAGATGATTGAATTTTTGCAAATATTCACCCACAGACTGATTTCCTTGGAGGAGCGCGAGAAATTCACGCTGCTTAGTCTTCATAATTCCAGTAGGGATATGATATTTCTGGAACTGATCCTTGAATTTTGACCAGGTGATTTCTTCATCAGCATGCCACATGGCTTTTATCTTTTCCCACCATATGGCAGCAGCGCCTCCAAGATAATGAGTTGCAAATGGAACTTTATCACCTTCTTTAGTACGAGAAATCTCAAGTTTCCTCTCAATGGTTCACAGCCAATCGTCTGCATCCAAGGGGTCAATAACCTGACTGAAACTGGGAGGCTTGGTCCTTTGAAAATCTGACAGCTTGGAGTGATGACCGTTCTGATTTCCATTCTGCCCAACCATAGCTTGCACACTTCTTAAAATTTCAATCAGATCATTATTCCGTCTTTCCTCAAACATACGCAGAATTTGCTCGGTGGAGGGCAGATTTGGCGGTGGAGGCGGTGGTGGAACGTATGTCTCGGGGGAGTGTCCTGCCTGTCATGCGGAACGACGAACAGGAGTACCCTCGCGAACGTTACTACTGCTGCCTCCCCGCGGCATCCTATTGTGGTTTTTCCCAAGACAATGCAACCGAGATGAGAAACATTCAAAATAAATTGGGGAAAAAGCCAGCAACAAAAGCCCGAGAAAAAACCAAAATGACGAAGAAAATGCGACGAATAAAATAGACTTCAAACATAATTATACATAGACTCATACATGAAAGATAAATAACATGCCAGGTTCAACTACTCTCATACATGAAACGAAACCTCATGACTCATACGACTACACTCGTACACCATCTTTACGACTGCGAATACTCAGAAGCTCTACTACTCTGCTGGTGTTGCGGGGTCCTCTCCTGAAGCGGACTCGGATCCTGAATTGACGAGGTTAACTGAGACCTCCGGGTTAAAGGTAGCACGACGACGCTTCCTAGAGGGCTCTCCATCAGGGGCAGGTGTAGGGTGATGCATCGTGGCTACAGGAGTAGTGAGAAGTGAAACCCACCCAGCATGGGTACTGAGAGGATTCATGGTCGCGGCACCCGAGCTACTCGGAGGAGTAACCGATGAAACAGGGGAACTAGAACTGGCTGGAATATAAGGAGTAAATTCCAGTGATGATGGAGTAGTGGCAGATCTAGTAGAGACTAAAGCAGAGGCTAAAGCAGTACGGGCACGAGTCAGCTCTTGAGCCAGCTCGTGGATCATAAGATAGCTAGTGGTGATATAACGAGCAAGATGGCTAGCAACACTATCGGACTCCGGATCAATGATAGGGAAATGGACATGACCATTATCGTGCAGAGAAGGATAGTAGTACAAACTTGGGTGGTTCTGCATCCGGACCTCATTGTAACAAAGCTCGACAAGGACCTCAAATGCAGCAAACTGGACAGCCTGAGAAGCGGTAGAAGCGTAACCGCTCCAAGAGGTATGAGTGTAAGTGCTAGAATCGGAACTGGTGCGCAGAGTGACCACTGCGTGATACTCATACACCGAGTCAGCTAGAAGCTCCCAGTACACACGATAAACTCGATCGTCACCGAGGGGGTACAGCCGGCGCCACATGTTACGAAGGAGATGCGGAGACGTGAACGACATCAGCTGCAACTGGCACGGATATGGCACCGGAGCCATCTACACTCATAACCATTAGTAGGTTAGCATAAAAATAAAAAAGTGTATGCAATGCTACAACCAACTATCAATGCTACCGGCACACAACTTAAACTCGTATCTACCGTCCAGTTAACACGTCGTAGTCTAGCGTGGCCTACAGTTAGCGCGGCTTTGATACCAAGCGTTGTGGCACCCCGGCTCAGAGCAACCGGTTTACCATGCATTGCCAGCCCAGAGACCATGTCTTCTAGCAACACACAACATCTTGGTACAGAAAACAACCAATTTATTGATGCTAGTGGATCAAAGTTTATATTACAACAAGTAGCAAGGCCAAGTGGCACACACGGTGTGGCTGAACAATATGTACATTATTTAGTGAACATAAGGGCCTCGATCATAACAACTACGCGGCAGCAGAACAACGTCGTAGCGGAACTCCATAGCACAGGGACACTGATCTGGACATGATCTAGACTCGAACAACGCTCCTTTCCAACAAGGCTTTCCTGAAATCTGGCATGAAACGCCAGGTCAGTACATTGAATGTACTTGCAAGCTCACAACAGACATAAACATAATGAAAAACAATATCATGATAATTAACCAATTATTAATAATGCAATAATATAATCAACATGTTGTGATCATGCTCTTGTGAGAAAAATCCCACACACTAGCTTACCAATCGTGATCACTCTTGGATCACAAACGTACCAACCTCAAAATCTGAACTATGAATATCTCGTGATCTTTCCGGCGATCACAACCACGACCCATATTTGGTCTAAAACGATGATCCTTCTGGCGATCACAACCACGACCAACACTTGGTCTTAACCAACCCGATGACCTTCCCGCCATCATCAATAGTGCAGAGTTTATAACTTAGTGTGTAAGATTTATTAAATGTTGACCCATGGTGTGACCTACTTTCGAGCGTGTCCGTAACCGTGGACTCGGCTATCGATAGATTAATACACCCTGCAGAGGTAGCGCACTGTACCCACATCACGGAACCCATGGCCTCGCACTCCCATTCGGGTGGACCAATGGCATTCCGATGAAACCCCTCCATTGCCATGACACTCTCCCGGCCACTCCGACTCGCTCCCCACTGAGCTAATCCTGGGTGGCCCCGTGTCTACAAAAGACACAACGACCACCGTCGTGGCCAAAACGTAAACTGTCCCACACGGGCACACGGTACCAAAAATCTCAACAACGGGCACACAAGGTTATGTCTGCTTACCGGGCCATGGTACCGCACGCCCATAACCTTCCCTCGTTGGAGGCACCAGCCAGAGGCATGACAACGGACCGAATAAAGGCCTTTCCATAAAGGCAAATGTGGTTGCACCAGGAAAAACTCGATTCAGTGGCACCATGACTCGGTCAACGATATATTCAAGTTGAGTTATTACAGGTTCAACTTAAACTGAAAATAACCAATGTCATAATATCCCATGAAATGCAACACTAACATATGCATCACATATCAATGGAAATGACTTAGTCAACTATCTCCACACCAAGCATAAACATCAACAACTCATGACACTTCTCTGGTTAGGATTAAACCTAACTTTAAGCAGAATATTTTCAAGCAAATTTATCATTTTTCTCATGCAAGAAAATAACTTCATATAATTACTTATATCCATAACTATATTACTCTTTCATAACAAAATTTAATTCTAGTTTCTTTACCAACTTAGTTAGTTTTAAACTTTTTGTAAATCAAGCATATTAACTTAAACAAGCAACTAACAGAATATAAATAACATAATAGTGCTCTAAATGCATTGATTAAATAATTCATTCAAGTAGGAAAATCACAAATATTGTAGTGGCACCATGAAAATGTTTTTGTGGCTTGCCTTAGTGCAGATGAGGTTCACAAGCCTCCTGGTGATCCCCAAGACAAGCCTCACCCTCTGAAAATAATTATAAACACAAAAAGAAAACATGAAGAACCCTTCTGAAATTCACCAGAAAATCTAGATAGTAGGGAAAAATCCCATTTTTGGCGAGCTGCTAGATTTCTTTACAACAAACACACTGCAAAAAGAATTAATTCATTTGGACTTATGGTTAAAGAGTTCTGGCTGTTTGAAGCTCTTTGAAAAAAATATGAAATTTGAATTTAATTAAAAACGGACTGGGGGGGTGATGTCGAAGGCGTAAAGCCTTGGGGCGCCACCACTCGTACCGCTTCGCGCGCGTACATAGTGGCTGACTAGCGAGCCCCGCTAGTCAGGTGAGGGGGAAAGAAACAGAGGACAGCGCGGCTTCGCCGGAGCACACGCCGGCGACGAGGGATTCTTGGCCAAAACGAGAGGGAGGGATCAAGAGAGGAGACAGAGGCGCACCTGCCCGTACCCGTAGAGTAGCCAGGGGTGGTCGGACGACGTCAGAATCAACCTCTCTAGCGGAGGCAGAGAGCGGAGGTCGCCGGAGACGAAGACGATGACGAACAGAGGCGACTCCAGGGGCTCCAACCATGCGGAACAACACCACCAGGGAGCGGCGGAGGCCCTGGCAGGGTTGCCAAGGCCTGGGGGGCAGAGCTACGGAGACGACCCGAGGGGATCGCCGGAGAGCTCAAGCTCGGGGACGGCGGCCCGTGGCCTGCCCTGCCGGGCTACGGCTATCTATGAGGTTGTGGAGTGTGTGGGAGTCGTGGATGGTGCTCGAGGAGGCTGGGGAGGGCTCCATTTATAGCCGAGCGTCGAGGGGGGTTCGGGCTCCATTTATAGCCGAGCGTCGAGGGGGGTTCGGGCTCCGCCGGTGGACACCTGGACACGGCGCCCAGCGATGAACGGTGTCAGCGAGAGGGGGATAAGGCGACGTAACTCACGCGGGGACTATGGGCGAATGGGGACGAGCACATGGGTATTGGGGTGACGACGAGCACAGTGCGCACCACACTGTTATGTTGGCCGGACCGCGCCCGTGCTCGCTGCGGTGAGCTCCAGCATCGGCGAGCGCCAGGAGGGAGTTAAGAGAGCTTGGAAGAATATTGTGGCGAAGTTTGGCAAGGCTAGGCAGTCGGGGAAGCAAGCACGCGAGCAACAGAGGCTCGGGCGCGACCCAGAGCGCGTCGGCACGCAGGTTGGCATCGTGTACACGCGTGGTCACCGCGTGAACTCTTCCCTCAGGCCAACCTAAGTCCAAATTTCATGTCTGGCTTGTTGTTCGTGGTAGTTTTAAAGATTAGCACGCTTTGGTGGACCCAGATGCAGTAGGATAGATTTCAACTGCCAAGTAAGTTTCTGATCAGTAACTTTGAGAGCTTACTGTGGTCAAATGGCTGGGAGTTGAGGGTTGGGCTTTGGAGGTTAGCAATCATCTACTAAGGTGATGATGCACAAGAAAAATCAGCCACAATGGAGCAAGTAAAATGGTAGTTGTTGTAGAAACCACCATTTTTGTCCAGAACACAAAATATTTTCTGTAGCAAAAATATTCCAAAAAGTTATGCAATATTTTTGCTCAGGAAGGTGCACTATGGTTCAAAGAATATTTGTGAATTTTCTTAGATTTTTGTGGGCAAGCAAAATTGGAGTTGCTTTGGAGCACAATGAGCTAACTAGGGTTTAAGAGAGGGAAATGAATATTTTTCATTTAAGAAAATATTCCAATTATTATTTTGAGGTGAACTAGAGTGGGAATGATGGTTAGAGAGGGAAATGGGACACTTGGGTGAAAGCCAAGGGGTACCCAAGTGTTTAAGTCCATATGAAAAGATTCAAAACTCCAAAAACCAACTAAAATCAGGCAAAGAGAAGAGGGCAAAAACCAGGCTGTCACAGTGTTCTTTCCAAGTGACAAAAGGGAAGCAAGACACATATTGATCATTGCTATTAAGTATAACAAGATGGGGTCTATTCCTACATGAATAGATCTTGGCTACATCATGTTATCGTTCTTACTGCATTACTTTGTTTCTCCATGAACTTAATACACTAGATGCATGCTGGATAGCGGTCGATGTGTGAAGTAATAGTAGTAGATGCAGGCAGGAGTCGGTCTACTAATCTTGGACATGATGCCTATATAATGATCATTGCCTGGATATCGTCATAATTATTTGAGGTTATATCAATTGCCCAACAGTAATTTGTTTACCCACCGTATGCTATTTTCTCGAGAGAAGCCACTAGTGAAATGTATGGCCCCCGGGTCTATTCATTGTCATATTTGCTCCGAGATCTATTTTTATTTGCTTTTGTTTTCAGATCTATTATTCTAAAAACCTAAAAATACCTTGCTGCACTTTTTCTTTCTTTATTTTATTTTGTTTTATCGCAAGATCTATTTATCGAAAATCACAGAAACCTATCTACCTTTTACTCGAGAGGGATTGACAACCCCTCTTACGCGTCGGGTTGCAAGTAGTTGTTCTTTGTGTGTAGGTACTGTTTACATAGTGCTGCTTGGTTCTCCTACTGGTTTGATGACCTTGGTTTCAGCACTGAGGGAAATACCTACCGCACCCGTGGTGCATCATCCCTTCCTCTTCGGGGAAATACTAACACGGACACGAGCCATCACCCATTCGGTGCGGTAATCGCAACCTGGGGAGAGCATAACTTTTTGGTGACCCAAGCTAATTTTCCCATTCGGTATTTGGGCCTACCCCTTTCCATATGTCAAAGTGCTAGTTAGCGACTAGAGGGGGGTGAATAGGCATTTTTTATGGAAGTCTTCAAAACACGGGGTCTTTGAAGACAAAAAATCAAATTGAACCTATATGATATACAGTGGAAGATAAACTACCCTAGACAAACTGTTGGGGATATAACTACTGGGTATGACCCGCCCAGGAGGGGCCTGGTCATGCCACTGGCGGCTTAAAGATGAAGGCCCAAGAATATATGAAGATGGCGGTTCATAGAGCAAGATTATTGAAGGCCCAAGTGAGGGAGACCTGGATTTAGGGGTCCTCAGGTGTCCGGCCTACTCAAGCATGGGCCGGGATGACGGGCCGTGAAGATAGAATGAAAGATTGTTCCCCGTGTTCCGATAGGACTCCTGGATGCATGGAGGGAAATATTGGAGACCAGATGTATTGTTTCCTTCCCTTGTAAACCGCCTCTATACCCCTCTGGTGTATATATAAACCGGAGGGTTTAGTTATAGGGATCATCAGAATTCATATAGGCTAGACATATAGGGTTTAGTCATTACGATCTCGAGGTAGATCGACTCTTGTAACCCCCATACTCATCAAATACAATCAAGCATTATGTAGGGTTTTACCTCCATTAGGAGGGCCCGAACCTGGGTAAACATCGTATTCCATGTGTCCCTTGTTACCTTGGATCCTCAGACACACAGTTCGGGACCCTCTACCCGAGATCTGCCGGTTTTGACACCGACATTGGTGCTTTCATTGAGAGTTCCTCTATGTTGTCGACAAAAGGATCGATGGCTTGCCTTGTCATTAACGACGATATTGTTTCTGGAAGGGCCTTAGCTCCAGGATAGGTCCTCCAGCCCGACGGTTTTACCATGGGCGCTTGCTCGGCCGTCAAGCCAATGGACGCCCCCACCATCACCAAACATCATCCCCATGTCAGTCTCGAACACTCTGAAAATATGGGTCCAGCAGATGTCTCGTCCTCGAATGAACTGCTAGATCGCATCGCCACCCTAGGGGTCGCAACAGACTATGATTAGATTGGGATTAAACCTGATCAAAGAGAAATCAAGTCCCCACTAGTCACCCACCTAGTAGCGGTCGTTGAGCAACGAGCTGAGTCCGCCTCCCCCCTAAATTAATCACCAGCTATGTTCGGATTTCTGAGCCCTGCGAGCCGGATACCCATCTTCGAGAAGAGACCTCATGTCCTCCGAACATAGAATCGGGCATTAAGTCCGAAAGTCTTCAGGACCTTACTGGTCCTGAACAAGTGACCTCGGAGATTCTTCAATCTTCGGATCCAATAGTAGGTCAGGGTTCGGACTTCAACCCGTCCACCCACCACAAGCAATATTCCCCAAGCAATTTAGGCCCTCCAGACATATGTGACCTAATGTATGTACGGCAGCAACCTCAGGAAACGGTCCACCACTTCTGGGCCATGTTCCTCCTTATGAAAAACAAGATTAAAGATTGATGCGATGATGATGCGGTTTCAGTGTTTGGCCGCAACTGCATGGACGAGGGACTCCTCAATGCCCTCAACCGCCGCCGCATACTGCATTTTGCAGATTCGACACACATAGTACATAAGTACTGCGCAATGGAAAGCACCTGGAAAGCCCAGACAACCCGGTGGGAACCTCATGCCTTTAAGCAGCCCACCGGACGGACAAAAAGGATGCAGCCTTACGGGGCACCCGATCATCAGCCTATTGACAAGAAAATCAAACCCATCATGGGACATAAAACTGTCCTCAGCAAATTGCTCGACAAGCCTTGTCAGATACACACGACGCCGAATACTGAACCAACACATAGCCTTCGGGCATGTTGGGTACTCTGGCAGGTGGCTAAGAGCGGCGAGGCCATCCTCACCAACACTACCCCAAAGAAGCACTCTTCGGAGGACGACGATCTCAATGTCTTTATGGTCTTCGAGACCTTTTCTTCAAATAATCGGCGCAAAAGGGTGCTCCGCGACCTCACCGAAGTTAACCAAGTAGCCACAATAAATCGTTGGAACGATACGGCGATAACTTTTACCGCCAATGACGAACCAAGGGCCCAATCAGTCCGAGCACCAGCCGCCTTGGTCTTAGACCCAATTGTGGACGGCTTTCGACTCACCAAAGTGCTTATGGACGGCGGCAGCGGACTGAACCTCATCTAAGAAGACACACTCAATAAAATGCAAATGGACAAGAATCGCATCCAGCAAAGTAGCACCACCTTTCGAGGCATTATCCCCAGTCGAGAAGAATGATGCTCGGGGAAAATTAAGCTTGATGTAGTATTCGGCATGCCGGAGAACTACAAGTCTGAAGAGTTGCTCTTCCACGTGGCTGAAAGGATCGAGATGGACCTAGAGGGGGCGTGAATAGGTACAATTACAAATTTTAATTGTTACTTAGGAATTTTAGGCAATATTGCGGAATATGAAAGTGAGCCTAAGAATTTCAAGTATGATGCTAAGAGCTAAGCAAGGTAAACAAGTAACACAACTATGTGAGTAAGCAAGCACAATATGACATAAGTAAGGACTAAGAGACATGTAACCACAAGTAGGGAGTTAGGATTAGGAATAACCGCAACTCCGAGAGACGAGGATGTATGCTGACGTTCACTTCCTTGGAGGGAAGCTACGTCACCGTTACAGAGGTGGATGTTACCACGAAGGCACACCAACACCATGAAGGCTCACCCTATTCTCCCTTTGAGACAACACCATGAAGGCGTTTCTTAACCACTAGTGGTAGACCTTGGGGTGATCTCCAAACCCTCACAAACTTTCCGGGGGTAATCACAAAGATCGATTCCTCTCCGAATGACTCCTACCGCCTAGGAGTCTCCAACCTCCAAGAGTAACAAGAACGATGGGAAAAGCTCAAGAACTTGCTCAAATCATGAATTCCTATGGTGAGAAGAAGGGGAAGGAGTGGATCTATCACTTGATTGGAGAACTTCTCTCAAATGTCCCCAAATGCCTTGGGGATCTAGGATTTGGTGTAGGGGATCAAGAGAGGGAGTGAGATGTGTTCTTGGAAAGCTCAAAGTGAATGGTCAACCTTATCCCATGGAGGGAGGAGGCTATATATAGTAATAGTGTAAAAACTGACCGTTGAGCCAGTTAACGTACTGGAGTTGTCGGACGTCCGGATAGTACCGGACGTCTGGTGGCACAGATTGGACCGGATGTCCGATCAGGCCTCCAGTTGTCTAGTCGCTGGGAATCCACCAGGCCACAAAGTACTACGAGACACACAACCACTGGATGTCTGGAATGTGTCGGTCGTCCGGTGACCGGTCGTCAGTGAGGACCGGAAATCCTTTAATAAGTGTTCTGCTGAGGCTGTACCGGATTTCCGAAGAGAAACAGATGTCCGGAGAGGACCGAATATCCACTGTTTCTTTCTATGAAGATGCACGGGACATCCGGAGAGAGCCAGATGCCTGGTCGGCTATGAGGGGTCGGACATCAGTAGAATTTCGGACGTCTGGTGATAACAGAGCACACTAGCTCAGGATCACACCAGACTTTGTGCACAAGGTAGTGGAAGAACTAGAGATGAAACAGAGATGATGTTAGAGGATACTTTGTGGGTTTTGAGCAAGTCTTTCACGAAATCCGACGATCCCCTCTTAATAGTGTGGGATCCCTATACTCATGAACAAACCGAAAAAGAGCCAAAGCTATTGTCTTGTATCTCTGCTCTTGAGTGATATATATTTGTCCGTAGTCATGATCCACACACGGCCCTTGAGACTTAATCCTGAGATATACTCAATAAACATGATTAGTCCCCTATATGTATGTTGTCATCAACATCAAAATAAGAGTAAGGGCATGATTGCACTTTCAATCTCCACCTTTTGGTAGTTGATGACAACATACATGCACTTCTCAATATGTAAAAAAAACTTTGAATATCGAAAGGATTTGTTGTGGAGCCCCCCCTAAACATGTGCATAAATAAAATAAGCATGAGGAGAGCTCCCCCTCAATATGATACCAAGACAACCCAATCTCATAAAGTAAACAAGATACATAGTACCATAATAGGCTCAATATATAGGTGCATTACTCAACCCATAAAGGTTCATCACTCATAACATAGTACATAAAAGGACAATAAACATAACATGGTTCGATACAAGCTAATATCACAACATTACATAATAGATAAGTGCCTACTCCCCCTTGGCATCAAGTACCCAAAAGGGGTCAGAACATCATAAGACATCATCATCATCATGAGCACCACTGCCCCCAGCCTCGTCAAAGAAATCAGACTACTCAGGACCCGAGGGAAAGCCAAAGTTAGAAGGTGGTTCCTCAAGAAGACGTTCATCATCACTCACATCGAAAACTCCGGAGTCTCTCAAATGAGTCTTCAGAGCATTCTTGGAAGTGATTAGGCGAGTGACAACATCGTGATTTTGGGAGCAGTGAAAGGTAAAAACCTTCATCATGGCAGAGTGAGTCTTCCCAAGAAAGCGAGCAATGCGCCCAAATGATGCAGATCCGGAAGGAGAAATAGGAGCAGTAGGAGGAACACTAGCAGCCTTTCGGCGAGCATTAGCAGAAGAGGAAGAGTCCTTGGGGACCCAATCATCTGCCGTGTGATCCGGAATGACCCACCGCTCATGCAAGTGAGTGCGAACAATGGGAAATGGAGCCACACTCTCGATAAATGCCCGAAGAAAGGGAGCATGAGGAAAGGCCCGCTTGTGCTGAAGACAAGCAAGACGGATCTCATGCCACAGAAAATGAGGGACATTGATCTCCCCTTTGGGAGACGCATAGAGGCGATGCATGAGATCGATGTAGTAGCTAGTGCAAGACCCCTTGTCACCCATCTTGGGATAAATGGTGCGAATGACACACTGAAAGATAATGTAGAAGGGAGAGCGCCAAACGGAGACTTGGTTCAGACCCTTCTTTTTCTCCTCATTAGTCATTTCACTTATGGGTTTGAGAAGATCCGCACATGCCTCAATGCCCTTGGGCCTATGGTTGGGGTCATCCTTATGAATTTTGAAACTAGTGTCAGGAAAACCAAGGGCAGCAACAAATTGAGAATAAGAAGCCGTAAGCACGCTGTCGGAGGTCATCCAAGTGATAGTGTTATTTGGACCAAAGAAACACGTGGCATAGAATTTATGAATGGCAGCTTGGTTAAAATAATGTTGAAATGCAAATGGAGTAGCAAGATTTGATGACTCGATGAGCTCAATAGCCCCAGGATATTTCACCGGATGAGCACGAATGTGCTCTAAGTCCATGCACACATGCAGAGATAGACCCTTAGGAATGATGATAGTGGTAAAAATGTCTGCCTGGATGTTAGTGCAAAAGTGATCGTCCTGACAGTCGCTAGCAACCAAAAATTGGTCAACATCATGACAAAGCTTAAGATAGGAAGCAATGGGAACCTCATTGAACCTTTTAATTTTGCGGTCGAGAGGTAGAGGAGGTTCAAGAGAGATGTGACAGGCATCACCTTGAGGTTGCACCAGAGGAGGCTTGAAGGTGGGCTGACGAGTTCCCGGCTTGGGTGCAGTGGTGTGAACAGCAACATACTTGGCCTGCTCCATTTCCATCTCATCCTCATAGTCAGATTCCTCCATTGAGGAGTCGCTAGCAGAGCTGTGAGGTTGGGCAACACGCTTCCGAGGATGATTTCGCTCTTCTGAATCATCAGAACCACCATGACCACACGGGCGAGAGGACACACAAGGGGCCTGCTTGCATGCAGAGTGCTTGGTCCTTGGCATCCTGACCTAGAGGAGGAGGGAGACCCAAATCAACAATCCACCTCCATAGATCGAAGGAGAATTCAATTGATGAGAGGAGGAGAAGAAGGGTGGGACCTTGAAGGGACGAACGAGACGGAGGGAGATGCCCGGAGCGGCGCCGGAGGTGCAACGACGACCAGGGCTACCCAGGCAGCGCAGATACAATGAGGGGCATGATACATCTCCATCGTATCTACTTTTCCAAACACTTTTGCCCTTGTTTTGGACTCTAAATTGCCCTGTTTTCAGCAGAATTGCCATGGTGTTATTTTTGTGCAGAAATAGAAGTTCTCGGAATGACCTAAAAATCAACGGGGAATATTTTTGGAATATATAAAAACACTGGCGTAAGAGTCAATGCCAGGGGGCCCACACCCTATCCACGAGGGTGGGGGCGCGCCCCCTGCCTCATGGGCCCCTGGTGCTCCACCGACCTCAATTCCAACTCTATATATTCACGTTCGGGGAGAAAAAAAATCAGAGAGAAGGATTCATCGCGTTTTACGATACAGAGCCACCGCCAAGCCCTAATCTCTCTCGAGAGGGCTGATCTGGACTCCGTTCGGGGCTCCGGAGAGGCGAATCTGTCGCCATCGTCATCATCAACCTTCCTCCATCACCAATTTCATGATGCTCACCACCGTGCGTGAGTAATTCCATCGTAGGCTTGCTGGACGGTGATGGGTTGGATGATATTTATCATGTAATCGAGTTAGTTTTGTTAGGGTTTGATCCCTAGTATCCACTATGTTCTGAGATTGATGTTGCTATGACTTTGCTATGCTTAATGCTTGTCATTAGGGCCCGAGTGCCATGATTTTAGATCCGAACCTATTATGTTTTTATCAATATATGAGAGTTCTTGATCCTATCTTGCAAGTCTATAGTCACATATTATGTGTTATGATCCGTTAACCCTGAAGTGACAATAATTGGGATACTTACCGGTGATCAAAGGGTGATGACCGTAGTTTGAGGAGTTCATGTATTCACTAAGTGTTAATGCAATGGTCCGGTATTCTATTAAAAGGAGGCCTTAATATCCCTTAGTTTCCAATAGGACCCCGCTGCCACGGAAGGGTAGGACAAAAGATGTCATGCAAGTTCTTTTCCATAAGCACGTATGACTATATTCGGAATACATGCCTACATTACATTGATGAACTGGAGCTAGTTCTATGTCACCCTATGTTATAACTATTGCATGAGTAATCGCATCCGACATAATTATCCATCACTGATCCATTGCCTACGAGCTTTTCATATACTGATCTTCGCTTATTTACTTTTCCGTTGCTGCTGTTACAATCACTATAAAACCAAAACTATTACTATTGCTACCGTTACTGCTACTATCATATTACTTTGCTAATAAATACTTTGCTGCAAATATTAAGTTTCCAGGTGTGGCTGAATTGACAAATCAGCTGCTAATACTTGATAATATTCTTTGGCTCCCCTTGTGTCAAATCAATAAATTTGGGTTGAATACTCTACCCTTGAAAACTGTTGCGATCCCCTATACTTGTGGGTTATCAGGGCACAACTGATGCACAACCGCAGCGAGGAGGGTGAGCAGCGGCGACTGACAAGAGAAAGGGGATCGAGTGATTTAGGTTTAAGAAACTACCCCAAACACACCCCTCCCTATATATACAGGTGTAGGATCGAAAGTATGTCTAGAGGGGGGTGATTGGACTACTTGACCAAATAAAAATCTAGCCTTTTCCCAAATTTAAGTCTTGGCAGATTTTGACAACTTAGCAATAGTCAAGTAAGCAACCTACACATGAAAGTCTAAGAGTATAGAAGTGGAATGTAAAACATTGCACATGAAGGTAAATGGAGGAGTTTGGAGGGAGCAAACGCAATGTAGACATGGAGATTTTTGGCGTGGTTCCGATAGGTGGTGCTATCGTACATCCACGTTGATGGAGACTTTAACCCACAAAGCGTAACAGTTGCGCGATTCCACGGAGGGCTCCACCCATGAAGGTTCCATGAAGAAGCAACCTTGTCTATCCCACCATGGCCATCGCCCATGAAGGACTTGCCTCACTAGGGTAGATCTTCACAAAGTAGGCGATCTCCTTGCCCGTACAAACTCCTTGGTTCAACTCCACAATCTTGACGGAGGCTCCCAAGTGACACCTAACCAATCTAGGAGACACCACTCTCCAGAAGGTAATAGACGGTGTGTTGATGATGAACTCCTTGCTCTTGTGCTTCAAATGATAGTCTCCCCAACACTCAACTCTCTCTCATAGGATTGGATTTGGTGGAAAGATGATTTGAGTGGAAAGCAACTTGGGGAAGGCTAGAGATCAAGATTTATGTGGTTGGAATGGAATATCTTGACCTCAACACAAGTGTTGGTGGATTTCTCTCAGAAAATGTATGATGGACGTGTCGGCATGTTCTGATGGCTCTCTCCATGAATGAAGAGTGGGTGGAGGGTATATATAGCCTCCACACAAAATCTAACCATTACACACAATTTACCAAACTCGGTGGGACCGAATCAGAAAACTCGGTCAGACCGATTCAGTTCAAAATGTGAACGTTAGGATTTTCGGTGGGACCAACATGTCAACTCGGTGGGACCGATTTCATTAGGGTTATGGCATAACGTAATCTTGGTGAGACCGAGTACACAAACTTGGTGGGATCGATTTTGGTAATAAGAAATAGAGAGTTGGTCAGGCAAACTCAGTGGGACCGACTCGCTCATCTCGGTGAGACTGAAATATTACGAAGGGGAAACATAGAGTTTGCATTGCGAACCCGGTGGCCCGATCGCTCATCTCGGTTAGACCGAAATGTTACGAAGGGAAATAGAGAGTTTGCAATCCCATCTCGGTGTGACTAAGATCCCTATCGGTGGGATCGAAGTGACTAGGGTTTTGTGGAAGTGGTTATGTCAACTGAACTTGGTGGCGCCGGATGGAAAGATTCGGTGGGGCCGAGTTTGACTTTTGGTTTGGAACATATGTGGATATGAGAAAGTGGTTGAGGATTTTGGAGCATATCACTAAGCATTTTGAGAAAGTAACCCATTAAGCAACACCTCATCCCCTTTTAATAGTGTTGGCTTTTCCTATGGACTCAGTGTGATCTTGGATCACTAAAAGGTAAAAAGTAGAGTCTTGAGCTTTATATCTTGAGCCAATCTTTTGTCCTTAGCATTTTGAGGGGTCCACATTTCTAATCCATGCCATGCCAAACATTCAGCCTTCCTGAAATATTTATCTTGAAATAGTATTAGCTGAATGAGCTATATGTCGTTAGGAATTACCAAAACCACCCAGGGATAGTTGCACTTTCAATCTCCCTCTTTTTGGTAATTGATGACAACATATAGATCAAAACTTCGACAAATGATTATAAGATTGAAATACATCGTCGCTTTGAGAAGTATGTGATAAGCAAGAGCTCCCCTAAATTTGTGCATTATTTAAAGTTTGCTTTTGAATGCAAATGCACAATGGATTAGGATCATGGGTTACTCTTACATGTCACATACATCTTGGTGGAGCGCTAGAAATGATATAACTTAAAAGTATGCACTCATCACCAAGCAAAGTGAATGATCATATAGAGATATAAAAGATAGTATCATCCAAGCAAGCATTAAAGTAGCATATGATCAATCACATGATCACACAAGTATCTCACACAAGGACACAAAGTATCTCACACAGGCATACAATAAAAAGTTCAACCAAAAGGCAAAGAAGCAAAACACTCTCTCGAAGCCTATGATCTATACATATTTCTCCCCCTTTGGCAACAAGTTACCAAAAATTTCAAATATGCATAGTGCATCAGTAGAGAGAACTCCAAGGACGAAGGCATCCGTTAATGTAGTTGGAGCTAGTGGAGTGGCTGCTGGAGGTGGTACTGAGGCTGTGGCTGCTGGTGCTGATGTTGTTGCTCTTGTATCCGGTACATGCACAGCAGCAGACCTCTGTCCTCTAGGCACTTGCCGAAATGCATCAGTAGTTGCCTTCCCTCTCTTCCCTTCTGCTTCCTCCTGGAGCTGCTCAACTGCTGTTTGAATCTCAGTTACCTTCACATCAAGATTATAAAATTTGGTTTCTACGATCCTCTCCAAGCTCTCCTGGTTTTGATTCAGGGTGGCCAAGCCCTTCTCAATCCTCAGTGTAGACTAGATCAGATATGCAAGTTGATCTTGCTTGCTCTTCAGGAAAACTTGATATGCCTCTTCAACACTTGGCATCTTGGCAGCTTTCTCAGCCTTTGCTTTGGCTCTCTTCTCTTGTGCTTGAGCTGATGATGGTTCCTCCTCATTCATCACTATAGTGTTGTCTTCAAAGTCAGGATATAGGGGTAGATGCTCCTTATCCAACAGATATGTTCCTGTGCCCAACTTGGAGTTGATGAGCTCCTGAATGTTTGGAGCATACCCACATCTTCTCTTCTGGTCAGCGGCATCCTCTTGATTGTCTCTACAATCAGACTCATGACCTTGAACTTCTGAGGGACATCAAAAAGCTGTAGCAGGTTGATAGAATGCTGTATGATCATCTTGTGATCTCCTGACTTGGGTAGCAATGTGTGCCTAAGGATCCAATTGATGGTAGGTAGACCAGACAAAAAGAAATGTACTGATCCAAGCTTGTGAGTCTCCAAAGCTTTATCTGGGATCTCCTTGTAAATGTTTGCCATAGTGTTGTGGTCTTTATTCTTCTTGGCATACACATCCAAGTCATCCTTGTGTTCCTCTGGGGCATTTATCATCTTGGCCCATTCTTCAACAGTGGACTGGTACCTAGTACCTTCTAACAGCCAAATGATCTTCCCATCTGGGTAAAAGTGAGCAATGGAGTAAAACTGCATGATCAACTCATCATTCCATTTTGTGAGCTTCTGTCCAACAAACTCATCTACTCCACATGCTTTGAAATTGTCATAAACTCCCGGGAAGTGATCTTCATTCTCCTTGATGAATTCCCCATCAACCCATCTCATGTCACACACAATGGGCTTCTTGTCACACAAAATAGTTTCATAGAAGTCTTGCTGTTCTTTTGTGTGGAACCTGTAGTCAACTGTAGTCCTTCTCCTCACAGCATAGGGATCATACTTTCTCCACAATCTCAGTCCAGCATCTTTTCTGATGTGCATATCTTCAGCCACTGGATGAGTATCAGTGTGGTCTGAGATGGGTTTCAACTTTCTCAAAACAAGAGACTCATCATCCTCTTCTTCAGCTTCAGGCACTGGGGCCTTGTTCTTCTCTTCAGCAGGAATACTTTTGGTGTTCCTCTTGGGCTTAGGAGGCTTCTGAGCTTGAGCTTTTGGAGCAGCTTTGGGCTTTGATGTTGCAGCCCCGGACTTTATAGCATCTCCCATAAGCTTCCGAGCTTTGGATGCCGGAGCATCCTCTTCTTCTTCATCTTCAAAGGGATCTCTCATCATGGAGGGCTTCCCAATGACTCTAGCAATGGTCTTCTTGACCCTCTCCTTCCTCTTCTTGCCTTCTCCACCTTCTTTGGGTTCAAGAGTGACCTCCATTGTCTCTTGAGTGGAGGCTCTAGCCTTAGACATAGGAATCCTTCTTGCTGGAGCCTTCTTATTCATCCCTGGATTAACTGTAGCAGCTGTGCCATACTCCCTTTTCAGCACCTTCTTCTTGGAGCTTACTTCCTCCTAAGTAGCCACATAGTCCTCATCCTTTGAATCTGAGGTTCTCTTCTTCCTTGTTCTAGTGGCTGCCTTTGGCAAATTACTTGGAGTGCTCCTGCTGCCATCATCAGAAGTGCTTGAGGGATCTGAACCCTCACTCAGCTGCACATGTTCCTCAGACCTGTTCTGACTGTCACTCTGATCAGAGATCTTTGCAAACTTACTGACAGCAGACCCTGTGAATAGATGTAGATGAGGTAGAGTGGATGATCATCACAAAGTGCAGAGATTTTGCAAAATAGATGACTTAAGAACTTAGTTTTAGTTATCCATAGAAAGCATTTTGGAACTATCGGTTTGTAAACTCGGTGATACCGAAGCAGCTTTTGGAACCTAAACTAGTGAACCCGGTCAGACCGAGTCACAGTTCGGTGGCACCGAGACTGCTAGCGTTTCACAAAGAATTGAACTCGGTCACACCGATTTGCAATTTTTGGTCAGACCGAAAATGCATGTGCTATGGCCTAAGCCAAAATCGGTGAGACCGATTTCCACAATTCGGTCGGTCCGAGATGAGTCTGGTGGAGACCTAACCCTAAATTATCAAATCGAATTTAACCTAAGGGATGTTTTCAGTGGATAGAGTGTTTGCATACGTGGTAAGGATCATGGCAAAACAATGTGCTATAAATCAGAGGTAAAAGAATAGCACAAAAGGTCGAACCCATACCCTAGTTCAGCGGGGGTTCGCTACGACGACAATGGTGGGGAAGATTTCCATTGACGGCGACGGAGACCAGCGACGGGAGGTCGCTGGCGGCGAGGAGATGATCCGAAGACCTGATGAGGCAGAGCAGGACACGCGCGGGGTGAAGAGTTTTGGAGAAATTTCCAAAATTCAACCCGTGAGTATATATATCCTGACCCTGTCGGTGTGACCGAGTGGAACAACTCGGTGGCACCGAGATGCAGAATCGCGAGCGGTTACTGCAACTCAGTGTGACCGAAAAGTTCAAATTGGTTGAACCGAGATTGAAAACCTAGATCAACTTAGTGAACTCGGTGTGACCGAAGTGGATGACTCGGTCATACCGAAATGCACAAAGAGGTTTTGGATGTTTAAGTCTATGACGAATCGGGACTCCGAGTGCTCCTCACACAGAGTGGTTCGAATCTGACTTGATCAAACTTTTTGATGTAGCATGAATATAGTTTGAGACGAGAAAAGCATAGATAGCTAGAGGAGGTTCTTAGGCATTCTTTTCCATCCATTTGGCAAAAGAGAAAAATCCAAACAATCAAAGCAACAAATGGATGTCCTTGAATGAGTAAAATATGCAACCAACATGCTCACACAATAAGATGGCAAATGAAATATGTGACAAAGCATGCACAATCACTCTAGCATCTATCAAGCAATTTGCGATGACTAGGTCATCTATATATGAGTATATTGACTGATGAGTCAAATGAGAACATTTGATCGTAGGTCATACTCATTGTTTAAGCACAAGTGGGGTTGCCACTTTTACATAAAGAATTGTTGTGTTCACACCATTAGAGTTGCTTTAGCTCAATTGATTAGAGTAAAGCTCCCCCTAGATGTGATATCCCCCCCTAAGAGGGATGAACTAACCTTGGGTTTTGTCGATGATGACTTCATGTAGGTGTTGAACATGTAGATGCTCAATGTTGATGTAGAACATTTGGAGAAATCCATTAGAGTGAGTTGCACTTTCAATACCTACACGGGTTAGTCCCATAAGGAACAAACAAGGATATCCATAGACATAGAGTGATGTTCACATAGGATGATGTTCATGAAAGCATTAGGTTACCTTGTCCCTTGTCTTACCAATAGGAGGGTTTGTGACTCCTTGAACTAGTGCAAGATGTGGAAGTTGTTTACACTTGTCCTCACCAAAATGATACGAGTGAAGTATGTTGGCGGAGTCACTATCTCTCTAATTCTTCTTGTTTGGGACCCACACCATCTTGATAGGAATCCTTGAAGTTGTAGTCATACTTTATGAAGTAGAACTTGATGTAGTCTTGGGAACCCACTTGACCAAGGCTTTGGGAGCTTCCTCAAATGCATCAATCTCCTCTTGAAGCTTGTCCTTGCCTTTTTGCTTGTGGTCTTGTGGTGGTAGATCATCTTGAGCTTGTGTTCCTTGGAAAGAAGTAGGATCATACTTCCCTTGTTGAGGAACAAATTTCGTCTTGGTGTATTGATCTTCTTCCCACTCAACTCCATTGGCATTGAACTTTCGTTCAAAACCAACACCTTTATTCTTTCGACGTCTTCCTTGCTTGCGTACAATTTCCTCAAATTGCTTACTTCCGTCAAGGCTCTTGTAAACACCTTTCTGTACAATTCCCTTCAATAAGTTATTTTCTTGCTCAAGTGTAGCTTGGCTAAGAGAATCATTAGTGGAATCAAGAGAACTACTAGAAGCAACATCATTGGGTTTAGCATGATTATTGTTACTACTAGAAGAAGAATCTTTCTTACTCTTGTTGCTAGATTTAACTTGTGGCATGTAAGTAGAGAAGAGTAAACGCTTGGCAATGTAAGAAGAACTTTTCTTGCGAAGATCATCATTGATCGCTTTTAAGAACCCATGCTCTTGCTCAAGGTTGAGCTTTTCGAAGCGTAACTTCTCATGAGTCTTTAAAAGCTCTCGATGATTTTCCAAGGTAGTTTCATGAGCTAACTTAAGAGTGTTTAGTTCTTTAGTTAGACACTCAATCTCCTTCTTATCATCATAATTCGTTTTATCTTGATTAGCATGATTAATAGCAAGTTCATCATAGTTTTCATCACTAGAATTGTCAACAAGTAAATCATCATCACCTAGCAAGTCATCTTCATCACTATTGAAATCAACATACTCGGGGTGTGATACCTTTGGGCCTTTAGCCATGAAGCATCTTCCAATTCCTTCATTTGGTGACTCAAATATGTCGTAGGAGTTGGTTGACACAAGTGCTAGACCGGAAACACCTTCATCTTGAGTATATTCGGAGTCGGAGTGATAACTTCTCTCGGAGTGATTGTCGGAGTTGGAGCCGGATACCCATTCACCAGCATGAGCTTGATGTCTTCGTTTTGTGTAGCTCCTAGGTGATTTGTCCTTCCTTTCCGAATCCTTGCTTCTCCATGATGTTCTTCGTTCATAACGGTCATCTCTACTCCTTCTCTCTCTTGGTGGTGATTCTTCTCTTCTACTTCTTCTTTTGGGAGAATCTTCTCTTCTTTTGTAGGGAGTTGTACACTCATTGGAGTAGTGTCCGGGTCTTCCACAATTGTAGCAATTATGTTCACGACTTGAAGATCTTTCGTCATTGTAGGACCTTGACTTGTAACTTCTTTCCTTGCTTCTACTCTTGTAGAACATGTTGAAATTCTTCACCATTAGGCTCAATTCTTCATTGCAGGTTTGTTTCTCAGTTGATGATGTGGGAGCATCACATGAGGCTTTGTAAGCACCACTTGACTTGTTGTGAAGCTCTTCCTTATCCTTGAGTGACATCTCATGAGTAACAATTCTTCCAATGACTTCCGTTGGCTTGAAATATTTGTAATTGGGCATCATTTGGATCAATGTGCACACGGTATCATATTTTCCATCCAAGGCTCTTAGGATCTTCTTGATGATGAATCTATCGGTCATCTCTTCACTCCCTAAGCCGGAAATCTCATTTGTGTTGAGAGCAATCCTAGAGTACATTTCAGCGACACCTTCACCATCCTTCATTTTGAACTTGTCAAGTTGACTTTGAATCACATCCAATTTGGATTCCTTGATGGAGTCCGTACCTTCGTGCATATCAATCAAAGTATCCCAAATTTCCTTTGCATTCTCAATATGGCTAATTTTGTTGAATTCTTTGGGGCACAATCCGTTGAAGAGAATATCACAAGCTTGAGCATTGTATTGCATCATCTTCAACTCTTCCGCGCTAGCTTCACGATTCGGTTCTCTCCCATCAAAGAATTCACCTTGCAATCCAATACACACAATAACCCAAACGGCGGGGTTATGCCTAGGAATATGCATTTTCATCTTATGCTTCCAACTAGCAAAATTTGTACCATCAAAGTAAGGACCTCTACGGTGGTAATTTCCCTCGCTAGGCGCCATACTCTCCTAGGTTGTGAAACCAAGGCTATGATCACCAAAAGCTATGGAAATCAAGGCAAATGGAGACCAAAGCTCAGATACCACTTGTAGGATCGAAAGTATGTCTAGAGGGGGTGATTAGACTACTTGACCAAATAAAAATCTAGCCTTTTCCCAAATTTAAGTCTTGGCAGATTTTAGCAACTTAGCACTAGTCAAGTAAACAACCTACACATGCAAGTATAAGAGTATAGTAGTGGAATGTAAAACATTGCACATGAAGGTAAAGGGAGGAGTTTGGAGGAAGCAAACGCAATGTAGACATGGAGATTTTTGGCGTGGTTCCAATAGGTGGTGCTATCGTACATCCACGTTGATGGAGACTTCAACCCATGAAGGGTAATGGTTGCGCGAGTCCACGGAGGGCTCCACCCACGAAGGGTCCATGAAGAAGCAACCTTGTCTATCCCACCATGGCCATCGCCCACGAAGGACTTGCCTCACTAGGGTAGATCTTCACGAAGTAGGCGATCTCCTTGCCCGTACAAACTCCTTGGTTCAACTCCACAATCTTGACGGAGGCTCCCAAGTGACACCTAACTAATCTAGGAGACACCACTCTCCAAAAGGTAATAGATGGTGTGTTGATGATGAACTCCTTGCTCTTGTGCTTCAAATGATGGTCTCCCCAACACTCAACTCTCTCTCATAGGATTGGATTTGGTGGAAAGATGATTTGAGTGGAAATAAACTTGGGGAAGGCTAGAGATCAAGATTTATGTGGTTGGAATGGAATATCTTGACCTCAACATGTGTAGGTGGATTTCTCTCAGAAAATGTATGATGGAAGTGTAGGCATGTTATAATGGCTCTCTCCATGAATGAAGAGTGGGTGGAGGGGTATATATAGCCTCCACACAAAATCTAACCGCTACACACAATTTACCAAACTCGATGGGACCGAATTAGAAAACTCGGTCAGACCGATTCAGTTCAAAATGTGAACGTTAGGATTTTTAGTGGGACCGCATGTCAACTCGGTGGGACCGATTTCATTAGGGTTAGGGCATAAAGTAATCTCGGTGAGACCGATTACACAAACTCGGTGGGACCGATTTTGGTAATAAGCAAATAGAGAGTTGGTCAGGCAAACTCGGTGGGACCGATTCACTCATCTCAGTGAGACCAAAGTGTTACGAAGGGGAAACAGAGAGTTTGCATTGCGAACTCGGTGGGATCGATCGCTCATCTTGGTTAGACCGAAAGTTACGAAGGGAAACAGAGAGTTTGCAATCCCATCTCGGTGGGACCGAGATCCTTATCGGTGGGACCGAAGTGACTAGTGTTTTGTGGCAGTGGCTATGTCAACTGAACTCGGTGGCACCGGATGGAAAGTTTCGGTGGGGCCAAGTTTGACTTTTGGTTTGGGACATATGTGGATATGAGAAAGTGGTTGAGAATTTTGGAGCATATCACTAAGCATTTTGAGCAAGTAACCCATTAAGCAATACCTCATCCCCTTTTAATAGTATTGGCTTTTCCTATGGACTCAATGTGATCTTGGATCACTAAAAGGTAAAACGTAGAGTCTTGAGCTTTAGAGCTTGAGCCAATCTTTTGTCCTTAGCATTTTGAGGGGTCGACATTTCTAATCCATGCCATGCCAAACATTCAGCCTTCCTGAAATATTTGTCTTGAAATAGTATTAGCTCAATGAGCTATATGTTGTTAGGAATTACCAAAACCACCCAGGGATAGTTGCACTTTCAACAGGCCAGATAATGACCGGACAAACGGTGCGTTACAGACATTCGGTGCTTGAGAGGAAACGCAAGATGAGCCAGATACCGGACGACCAAAAAAACCAGACATCCGATGTGAGGAGACAGAGTTGAAATTAATGGAAGGTTGGTCATACTGGACGTCCGGTATGAGGACAACAGAGTGAAATTTACGGACGTCCTGAACGTACTGAAAGCTCTCAGTAATTTTTGAGAAGGTCAAGGAATATTTTTGGTGCCAATGACAATGGTAGTGAGATGATGATTTCAGTACAAAGTAAGAATAAAAGACACAATGTTAAGCAAAGAATATCCTACGCCAACAAAAACACCGCTCAGATAATGTTCTAACCGATAAGAGCGGTGGCTGATGCCACCATGTTTGAGTATTATGTGACATGGCACCGCAAGGATTTGAACTTTGGGTGCGTAATCACTACTCCTTCATTTAAAGCACCATAGTTAGAATAACATGGTAGCTTTGAGAGTGTTTGTTCTGTTTATGCATTACATAGGGTGAGAGTACTCATGAGTTGAGTGTCTCCCCCTAAATATATGCCTACATCAAGACAAGACATGATGAAAAAGCATGCATGGGTACTAGATTTCACATAATGTTGTCAAGCTCCAAGATACCAAGTTCACGCCTAAGTTGATAGAACCTTGCTTCATCCAATGGCTTGGTGAAAATTCCTGCAAGTTGCATATCTGCACCCCCATGAGCAATATCAATGTCACCCTTTTCCACATGATCTCGCAAGAAATGATACCTATTATCAATGTGCTTGGTGCGAGTATGATCTTTGGGATTCTCAGCAATATTGATGGAACTTTCATTATCACATAGACGAGGCACATGTCTATAGGTGATACCGTAATCCTTCAAAGTTTGCCTCATCCATAGTAATTGAGTTGCACAACTGGCGATTGCAATATATTCAGCTTCGGTGGTGGAGAGAGCAACACAATTTTGTTTCTTCAAGGACCAACTTACCAAGGAGCATCCAAGAAATTTACATGCACTGGAGGTGGACTTACGATCCACTTTGTCTCCAGCCCAATCCGCATCCGTGTACCCAATGAGATCAAACTTAGCATCCTTGGGGTACCATAGACCCAACTTTGGGGTGTGAACAAGGTATCTAAGTATATGCTCAACTACCTTATGATGACTTTCCCTAGGGAAAGCTTGAAATATAGCACACATGCATACACTGAACATGATGTCTGGTCTAGATGCACAAAGATAAAGCAATGGACCAATCATAGAGAGGTAAATAGATGGGTCGAAAGGGACACCATTTGTGTCTTTAGTGAGTACAATTTTGGTTGGCATGGGTGTCTTACATGGACTAGCATCAGACATGCCAAAATTCTCTAGGATATCCTTGAGGTATTTTGCTTGAGACAAGAAAATTCCTTCGTGAAATTGTTGAATTTGGAATCCGAGAAAGAACTTCAAATCCGCATTGAGTGACATTTCAAAATTCTTGGTCATGGAGGCCGCAAACTTCTTGCACAAATGAATGTTAGGAGAACCAAAAATGATATCATCTACATAGATTTGGCATTAGATCAAATCAACCTTGTCCCTCTTAGTAAAAAGAGTGGGATCGATCACCCCTCTCACAAAACCATCATCGAGTAAAAACTTCTTAAGATGATCATACCAAGAACGAGGTGCTTGTTTGAGGCTGTCGGAGTAAATAGCCATGGGTAGCCTAGCCGGCTTCCCCTGGCCCTTCTGAAAAAATTACGAGCCTGTCCGGCTCTCAAGAATCCAAGACATGGGGCCTCCTTCCCCTTGCTAGCTGTCACCCAGGCCGGCTTTCGGAGGGCGGCCCGACTTTAGCCCTCATGAAGAAAGCCATGGGAGGGCCGACTTCGAGAAGCCGACCGCGAGGAGGCCGACTCCAAGAAGCCGGCTCCCATAAAGCGGTCGAGACCGTACCCTCAAAGTTTGCATCCACCTAGCGGCGATGAGATGGGGCGTGGCTACAGTAAAGCCTGCCACCCCCAAATCCCGGAGCACGATCACCACAGTGCGCCGTACGGGTGACCATGACCTGCCCGGTGCAACACTGTTGCCATGCCGACCCTGACGCCATCCACGATGGACTACCAGCGCGGCCCACGGGCGGTGGGTCCCTTCGGGCAGAGAGATGCCCGAAGGCGGCCACGCCTCCCCCAGTCGGCCCAAGACAGAGCCGGCTCCCCGAAGCCGGCTTTCCGCCTCCCTCGAAGGAGACGCCCCATTAAGGAGACAAGACGCGGTGAGGCTACAGCGATCGCCCGTCGGGCGGCGGCACTGTAGCCATGCCTACCTCGACGAAGCCCACGTCACCAAGATAGAGCAACAGTAACCAACCGCCGACCAGGTCCTGGATAGTGGGGCCTGCCTGTCGACCAATGGGCCAGCAGCCGGCGGGACCCACCAGTTGGCGGGCCCCAGCAGCCAGCGCAGAAGCCGGCGAGCACAGTCATAGACGGCTGGGCCCCGCGCCCAGTCGGATTACAATTGTACCCCCGGGGGGTAGGCCTATATAAACCCCCCGGGGCGCCCATGCAAAGGGTTGGACCCCCAGCTAGTTTTAGACACCACACAAGGAGAAGAAGCAAGCTAGCCGTGCCCTTCTTCCTCCTCCCACCGAACAGCTCAAGGAGCATTGTGTAGCTACTTGTCCGTCTAGTGATCATGCGGAGACCCCGCAGAGCAGCAGTAGGGGTGTTATCTCCACGGAGAGCCCCGAAGCTGGGTAAGATTCACCGGCGTGCATGTCTTCGCCTCATCCCGTTTCCAGGCACCGGCGACGTCTTACTGGCTCCCACAATGATAAGCCACCCGTTGGCATATGTCGCACCTACCACCCGACAGAGGCCATACAAAGCCTTTATGAAGTTTATACACATAGTCTTTGTGATCGGGATCAACGGACCCAGGTGGTTGTGATACATATACTTCTTCTTGTAGAGGACCGTTAAGGAAAGCACTCTTCATATCCATTTGATGTTATGTAAAACCATTGAAAGCAGCATAAGCAAGTAAGATGTGAATAGATTCAAGATGGGAAACGGGGGCAGAGGTCTCACCAAAGTCCAAACCTTCAACTTGTGAGTACCCTTGTGCCACTAACCTTGCCTTGTTTTTGATGGTTACACCATTCTCATCTGGCTTGTTCTTGAAAATCCATTTTGTTCCAATGACATTGTGCTCCGTAGTTGGCCTCTTTACTAATGACCACACTTGGTTGCATTCAAAATTGTTCAACTCTTCTTGCATAGAAACGAGCCAATAGTTGTCCATAAATGCATCTTGTACCTTGAGAGGCTCAACACTAGACACAAACGAGAAGTGAGCACAAAAGTTTGTCAAATGTTTATGAGTGACTCTACCTTCTGATATGCCGGTGAGAATTTTGTCAACATCAACACAACCGGCCACTCCAACATGATGGAGGTTAGGGTTTCGCGAGGTTCAACTTCATGTCCATCATCCACGTCCTCAACATATGGATCATTAATGTGTGGTGGAAGATCTTCTTCTTCATATTGCATTTGTTGAGGTTCATCATCAATGATTGCACTTTCTTTTTCTTGCCCTTGATGATGATGTTGTTCTTGAAAATTATCATGAAGAGGGACTTGATCATCTTCTTATACTTGAATTAAGGGCATTGGTTGAGCAATAGGAGCTTGTGATGGTATGGTTGTTGAAGTAGTTTGATGATGTGTGAAGCTTCCATCTTCTTCTTCTTCATCATGGAGTTCTTGTTCCATTGGAAGAAGTGCCCCAACCCCATGGTCAGAATATCTTGAGAAAAATCTTCTTCACCTACATCACTTATATCAACTTGCTCCCCATGGGAGCCATTAAATTCATCAAAGACCACGTCACAAGTTTCTACAACACATCCATTGAATTTGTTGTAGACTCTATAGGCGTGAGAGTTTGATCCATAACCAACAAATATGCCCTCAATTGTTTTGGATTGAAATTTTCCTAACCGTTCCCTTTTGTTGAGGATGAAACATTCGCACCCAAATACTCGAAAGTACTTGACATTTGTCTTGTTCCCAATTAGGAGCTCATATGGAGTCTTTTCCAATATTGTGCGGAGGAAGAGCCGGTTTGATGCATGGCATGCAGTGTTGATAGCCTCGGCCCAAAAACTATGTGGCGACTTGTATTCATCCAACATGGACCTTGCCATCTTCACAAGTGTATGGTTCTTCCTTTCGGCTACTCCATTTTGCTGAGGAGTGTATGGAGCTGAATATTGATGCTCAATCCCTTCATCACTAAGAAATTCTTCCAAGATGTAGTTCTTGAACTCAGAGCCATTATCACTTCTTATTGCCAAGATTTCGTTGCTAAACATGCGTTGTGCTTGCTTGGCAAAATCAATGAAGGTGATCTTCATCTCATCCTTGGACTTGAGGAAAAACACCCATGTATATCTTAAGTAATCATCAACAATGACAAGTCCATACTTTTCCCACCAAGACTATCGCATGAAGGAGGCCCAAAAAGATCCACATGAAGGAGCTCCAAAGGCCTTGAAGTAGACACGATATTCTTGGGTGGATGCTTTGATTGATGTTGCTTCCCGGCTATGCATGCACTACATACACGCTCTTTCTCAAAAGAGACATTGGTTAGTCCAAGGATGTGATTACCCTTTATGAGATCTTGAAGATTTCTCATGCCGACATGGGCTAGCCGGCGATGCCATAGCCACCCCTTGTCAGCCTTGGCCATTAGACAAGTTGCATGGAATGTGCTCTCTTTCAAGAAATCAACCGTGTAAAGGTTGCCATCCAAATCTCCAACAAAGGCCACTTCGAGAGTATCTCTCTTAAAGACCTTCACATCCGTTAGTCCAAAGAGTGTATCCTAACCAACAGAAGCCAATTGGCAAACAGAAAGCAAATGATATTTAAGGGATTGAACATGAATGACATTTGCAAGAGACATGTCATTTGTGATAGCCACCTTGCCCAAACTGAGTACCTGTCCTTTTGATCCTCCACCAAACATAATGCTCATAAATCGTTGAATAGCTTCCATGAAATCGTACAACAGTTTGCTATCTCGGTCATATGATTTGTACATCCACTATCGATCACCCATTTTACTCCACCAGAGAAAGCAACCTACACACAATTTATGACTTGGTTAGAGGCACCCATTTTGCAGCGGGACCTCTCAAGTTAGTCACAAGGCTCTTAGGGACCCAAATAGCATAGAACCGGAATGCATTTTGAGGACCAACAAATTTTGCATAAACTTCTCCACCCTTAGTCTTACGAAGTACATAGGATGGAGGCATGAATTCTTTTGGTTTGTTGAGAGTGGGCATGCCCCTTGTGGCCTTCCCACTAACACCCTTACCTTTCGCCCTGTGCCCTTCTCGTACAAATGTTTCTTTTAGAGGGGTGGTGCTCTTTTGAGAAGACGTCTTTGAGGGAGTCCTGGATTAGGGGGTATCCGGACAGCCGGATTATATCCTTTGGCCAGACTATTGGACTATGAAGATACAAGATTGAAGACTTCGTTCCGTGTCCAGATGGGACTCTACTTGGCGTGGAATGCAAGCTAGGCAATACAGATATGTCTATCTCCTCCTTTGTAACCGACCTTGTGTAACCCTAGCCCCCTCCGATGTCTATATAAATCGGAGGGTTTTAGTCCGTAGGACAACATACAATCATACCATAGGCTAGCTTCTAGGGTTTTGCCTCTCCGATCTCGTGGTAGATCTACTCTTGTACTACTCATATTATCAAGAATAATCAAGCAGGACATAGGGTTTTACCTCCATCAAGAGGGCCCGAACCTGGGTAAAACATCGTGTCCCCTGCCTCCTGTTACCATCCGCCTTAATCGCACAGTTCGGGACCCCCTACCCGAGATCCGCCGGTTTTGACACCGACATTGGTGCTTTCATTGAGAGTTCCACTGTGCCTTCACCGTAAGGAAGGATGCCTCGTCTCGTTGTTAAAAACAACATTACCGCCGGGGGAGCTCTGGCTGTCGGCCAAACTCTTTGGCTTGGCAGTTTCATCATGACCGCCAGCTCAGCCGATGCACCGACGATGACCTCTCGGGTCATCAAAAACAGCCTCCACGTCAGCTCGGAATTCGCCGAGCAGATGGATCCAATGGAGCTCTCTTCCCTAAACGAGCTCTTGGATCATATCGCCGCCTTGGGAGTCGCTACAAACTATGATCGGATTGGGATTAAACCCGATCGAAGGGAGATTAACTCTCCACCGGTCACCCATCATATTGCGGTGGTGGAGGAACAATGCGGCGATTCTTCCTCTATCTTGAGGACTAACTTTGTCCGGATTCCTGAGCTCTCCGAGCCGGATACCCGTTTACGGGAGGACATCACCCAAGCCCTGAACCTAGAATCAGGCAGCGGGTCGGACTTATCGGGCAACACTCCAGAATCCGAACTTCCAAGATTGGAAACTCCTCGGCCCCTGGATCTCAGATCGGGTAGGGGTTCAGACTTAAATTCACCCACCCACCCAGACATAAATGATATTTCCCACATCTGGCAAGAGCCCCATGAAACAGTACATCATTATTGGGCCAGATTCCTCCTTGTGATGAACAAGGTTAAGGACTGTCGTGAGGAAGACGCAGTCTCATTTTTCTGCAATAATTGCACGGACAAGGGAATCCTTAACGCCTTAAGTCACTATGACATATCACGCTTTGCTAACTTGGCGTCCATAGTATGAAAGTACTGTGTGATGGAAAGCGCCTAGAAAACCGAAACAAAATTTTGGGATAATCCGGCTCGGAATATACAACCAGTCCGAAGTAAAAGGGTGAACTATCATAAGACACCCGAGTTAGTTACAAAGAAACAAAAACCCTCTATAGGGCATGGAACCGTATTGGAGGGATGGCTTAACGGACCCTACAAAATTCATAGCACAGCGGATAACATACCAACACACAACCTTAGAGCATGTTGGATACTTCGGTAAGTGGCCAAAAGTGGTGAGGATCTTCTCATCCCAAATGCCACAGAGCACCATCCCGTGGATAACAATACAGTATTAACAGTCTTTGAAACCTTCGCATCAAATAATAGGCGCAAGCGAACACTCCGCAGCCTCACCGAAATCTGCCACGTGGCGGCAATAAATCCATGGGGTGACACGGCTATTACCTTCAATGCCAGTGACGAACCTAAATTCCGAACAGCCCGAGCACCAGCTGCACTGGTCCTCAGTCCAATTGTGGACGGCTTTCGACTCACCAAAGTACTCATGGACGGCGGCAGTGGATTGAACCTCATCTATGAGGAAACTCTTCAAAAAATGGAAATAGACTGGAACCGCATTGAGCAAAGCAGCACAACCTTCAAAGGAATCGTCCCCAGTCGGGAAGCACGCTGTGCTGGGAAAATCACACTAGATGTGGTATTCGGCATGCCGGGGAACTATAGGTTCGAAGAAATTACATTCCAAGTGGCTCCTTTCAGTATTGGATACCACGCCCTTTTAGGACGGGAGGCGTTCACGATCTTCCAAGCCATACCCCATTATGGGTACATGAAGCTCAAAATGCCCGGGCCCAATGGAATCATCACCCTTGCTAGTGATACGGACACAACACTCCGCGCTGAAAACAAAACAGCCGCATTGGCCCTCGAGGCATTATCCGAAGCCCTTTCGGCCGAGGAACTAACTGCGCTACGCTCCAAAGTGGACAGGGACGACGTGATACTTGAGAAGAGATCCAAGTCCACCTCTTTTAAACCAGCGGATGAAATAGTCAAATTCCAACACCATCGGGGCACAGTTAAACCCCGCCGTGGACGCCGCACTACGAGAGTTCCTGCGCAAGAATTGGGACATATTCGCCTGGCACCCCTCAGACATGCCAGGAATCCCATGCAGGCTGGCCGAGCACAGCCTCAATATCCTAAAGGGATTCAAGCCGGTCAAGCAGGCTCTTCGGCGTTTCTCTGAACCTAAGAGACAAGCTATAGGAGAGGAACTAGCCAAGTTATTGGAGGCTGGATTCATTAGAGAAATAAAACACCCGGACTGGCTAGCAAACCTGGTAATGGTACCAAAGAAGGACAAATCCTGGCGCCTATGTGTCGACTTCAAGGACCTCAACAGGGCTTGCCCAAAGGATTCCTTCCCCCTCCCACACATTGATCAAATTATCGATGCTAACGCAGGACACGAGTCATTGTGTTTCCTCGACGCGTACTCTGTCTACCACCAAATTAAGATGGCGGAGTCTGACCAAGCCGCAACGACATTTATCACACCATACGGCCCCTTCTGTTTCAACACAATGCCTTTTGGGCTCAAAAGCGCCGGCGCAACATATCAACGCATGATTTAGACATGTCTGGAGAAACAGATCGGCAAAACAGTAGAGGCATACGTAGATGATGTGGTCGTTAAAACCAAACACATCGACTCTCTAATAGACGACTTGAGGCTCACATTCGACAACCTCCGAACATACGACATCAAGCTCAATCTGGAAAAATGTGTTTTCGGCGTACCAGCCGGAAAGCTCCTGGGCTTCATTGTCTCCAGTAGAGGAATTGAAGCTAATCCGGCCAAAATCCGAGCTCTGTCACAGTTGGCTATCCCAACGGACCTCAAACAAATCCAGAAATTAACTGGATGTGTGGCGGCTCTAAGCCGCTTTATCTCCCGCTTAGGAGAAAAGGCATTACCCCTTTATCGCCTCCTTCGGCGCACCGAACACTTCGAGTGGACGGACGCTGCCACAGCCGGATTGGAAGAAATAAAAGCCATACTGGCAACCAACCCAATCCTGGCCGCGCCAAACATCGGTGAACCAATGTTGTTGTACATTGCGGCAACTCATCAGGTTGTAAGCGCAGTGCTCGTCGTCGAACGAGAAGCGGATGGACATAAATTCCCTCTTCAAAAGTTGGTATATTATGTATCCACTGTCCTCACTCCATGCAAATCACGGTACCCACATTATCAAAAGATAGCCTATGCGGTATTCATGGCATCCCGGAAGCTGCGACACTACTTTCAAGAGTGTTTGATTACAGTAGCCTCGGAAGTGCCACTTAATGATATTATAAACAACCGCGACGCCACGGGCCGGATTGCCAAATGGGCCATTGAGCTCCTCCCGTTCGACATAACATACAAACCTTGGCGAGCCATTAAATCGCAAGTATTGGCCGACTTTGTCGCCGAATGGACGGAAGCCGAACTCCCTAAAGAGTACGGTGCATACTCCAATTGGATCATGCACTTCGACGGCTCCAAAATGCTGGCTGGTCTGGGGGCTGGCGTCGTCCTGACGTCCCCAACCTGAGATACAGTGCAATACATACTGCAGATACTGTATACAGACTCCAACGACGCAGCCGAATACGAAGCCCTGTTACATGGTCTTCGAATGGCAGTTTCCATGGGCATTCAACGCCTGGAGGTGCATGGGGATTCGAACCATGCAATATCTCAAATAAATGGAGACTTTGATGCCAATGATCCAAAGATGGCGGCCTATCGGAACACCATCTTAAAGATGTTAGCTCGGATCGAGGGGCTCGAATTTCACCATGTGGCTCGGGAAAACAATCAGGCAGCGGATATCCTCGCCCGCATCGGCACAAAATGCGATGCGGTCCCCCAGCATCTTTTTGGAGAGGTTGTTTAAGCCATATGTGGTATGGGAAGGGGACACCGGTAACAATAGTCCAGACCCGGCCAAAATGCCTGATACCGAACACTCTGACATAATCGGAGGCTCTGCCACCGAAATAACACCTTCAGCCCATGTCATAATGGCCATCATTGCCCCATGGACAGAACCATTCCTGGCCTACCTAACTAGGCAGGAACTTCCCGAGGACCAAAATGAGGCACGCTGCATAGTGCGGCGATCTAAAGCCTACAGGGTCCATGAGGGAGAACTGTATAAAAAAGCACTACCAAATTCCTTAAAAGGTGCATCTCTGAAGAGGAAGGGCAGAAACTTTTGGTAGAAATTCACGCCGGACTCGGCGGCCACCACGCCGCAGCCCGGGCCCTTGTAAGCAAGGCCTTTCGTACATGTTTTTATTGGCCGATGGCCCGGGCAGATGCACAGGACTTGGTCCAACGCTGCGCCGGTTGCCAGCTTTTTGCAAACCAAAGCCACATGCCACCCACCGCCCTCCAAACAATCCCCATTACCTGGCCCTTCGCGGTCTGGGGGCTTGACATGGTTGGACCCCTTAAAGGGGGAACCAATAACAAAAAATACTTACTGGTCATGGTGGATAAATTCACCAAATGGATAGAAGCCAAACCTATTAAAACGGCCAAATCTGGACCGGTGATAGACTTCATATCCGGGGTTGTACACCATTATGGCGTCCCCCACAGCATCATCATTGACAACGGCACGAACTTCATGGCCGACGAGGTAAAACTCTGGTGCAGAAACATGGGCATCAAGCTCGATTATGCTTCTGCCTATCACCCACAAACCAACGGCCAAGTTGAGCGAACAAATGGTCTTACCATGAGCGGCATTAAAACCAGATTAGTGCGGTCCTTAAAGGAGTCTAACACGCACTGGGTAGAGGAGCTCAACTCCGTACTCTGGGGGCTGTGGACCACGCCGAATCGTACTACCAGATATACACCCTTCTTTATGGTGTACGACGCAGAGGCCGTTTTGCCCTGCAACATAATTCATGACTCACCTCGAGTGCGCATATACGAAGAAAGAGAAGCCGAGCTTGATTGGCAGGACAGTCTGGACACCCTGGAGGAGGAGCGCGACATGGCAAAAGCCCGTTCCGCATTCTATCAGCAATAGGCTCGTAGATACCAAAGCAGAGAAGTACGGGCCAAAATTTATAACGTTGGCGAGTTAGTTCTAAGCCTGACGGAGAAGAAAAAGACCAAGCTTGAGCCCAAATGGGAAGGTCCCTTCATTATTGACCAAGTTCTGACCAGTGGGGCGTACCGTCTGCGGGATGCATCGAATAATCGACTTGAGCCGAACCCATGGAACGCAGCCAGGCTCCGAAGATTCTACGCCTAGCGCCGGACTCTGTGTTCGTCTCCTTCCTCTGTCCATTTTTTGCATATACATTATCTGTCTTTTTTCTCTTTCTTTCTTTTATTCTTTCTCAAGGCCTTCAAGGGCCAACTTGTGCCTCGCTTGCACACTATAGACGCGCTAACTGCGCTCATTATACATGGGGGCTTCTTACACAGAAGCTTAATTATCTATCTGGGCTTCATGCCCCGCACATGTGTTATTCTTCCGCATGTACCTTTTCTTCGCCATTATATGCATCGATATGACTTAAGTTTTGGCCAAGCTGGGTTGCCTGGCTCTTGTATTTATGCCCTACGTTCCCGTTAATTCGGCTAGGGCATAAGGGGAGCACCTCTGCGATTGTTACTGCCGGGTCAGCCGGATGTGTACCTCAGACTGGGTGAAGCCGAAAGCTAGCGTTCTTAAGGGAATATTCGGTCGGCGAACAAAAGATGATTTTTATTTATTTTCCATATATGCCCCCAGATGTTTTTGCCTGCGTCTCCGCTCGCAGTCCGGACATGCACTTTAGGGCATGCGTACCCAGGGAAAGGAACCCCTAACGGAACTATTCTCCCTGGAAGATGTTTCTTACTACCCATGTAATATAACATAACTAGTTGGGTACTTGTCTGTTCAAGCACTAATGACCCCTACGCCTGGTTTCCACGCATACCCCGGTTCTTATATAACTGAGCGGGTATTCGGACACACTCCGGACTATCGGGTCCCGAGGTTGAAGCGAAAAGGTCCGCCATGACAAATGATTTACAATCCGGCTAGAAGGCATTATACATGTCACTTTAATTACATAGTCATGTAGACTGACTAAATTCCTCTTCTATACCATCCAACAGGCGGTCTAGCCTACAATCCTGTTGGGAATACTTTGCGGCTAATTCTACTTGCCCATAGACTAAGCTAACGGGGATCTCTTTCCCATCGGGCCCCACAGGTCCGACCTCGGCCATGTGGTTTGGGTCAGCCTTGGTATACCGCGTCTTCACCATGGCCCAGGCTTCCCTGGCACCTTGACGGCAGGCCGATATCTTCCATAATCGGAAGCGCCGCCGTGCTCCCTTGAGCTTCTCCGCAAGCTCTCCAATGCCTTCTGGCAGGGAGACTGATGGCCACAAGGCCTGGGCAATACCTTGCATCACCTGCCGAACTTGTTCGTGCAGTTGTGAGAGCTCGGATAGAAGATCACCCGCAGACCCGGGCATCTCCTCCGCGGGACGACCCGTCAGCATACCTGCAGACATAACTCTGTTAGCCGGCTTCTCCGCCGTCCCCTTTTTAAGGGTTCGTTCAAGCACTTACTGAAAATGCCGCGTCGAAGCCGCTTATTCTCCTTCTCGGAGTCCGCAAGCTGGGCTCGAACATCTTTCAGTTCCACGCTCAGCTTGGTATTGGCGTCTTGGAGATTGTTTTTCTCCCGCCTGACCTCAGTCAGCACGCGTTCACTAGCCTTTAGCTGTCGTACGGCATGCTGGTCCTCCGGATTCTCTCCGGATTCATCTGCAATATCTATTGTTAGATCTACAGCCACGCCGCACGCTATATGGTACCTATCATACTTTGACACAAATGTTACCAGCTGGGGACTTTTTAGGTTCCTTCAATGCAGCAACGGCGGCCCGAAGTTGGGTCTTGCATTCCTTCAGCTCCTGTGACAGTCGAGTATTCTTCTCTGTAAGAACCTGCACAATAGATGATCCTTAAATCAGTTCTGCTAACTGTTTCGTGTCTTAGGGGCTACTGATACATATAGTCGTCAGATTTGCTTACCCGTACATCCCTTACATACTGGTCCGTGGCTCTGGCTAGACAATTTTGAGCAGCACGGAGGTACGCGTCTCTAGAATTGAAGGCATCAAATGCCTCTGGGGAGAAGCAAGCGTCACGGAGTACGGCTCGGTGACGCCTATGATTCATGGCGCTCTCCACTTCTGAATTTGTAGCGGATAGTCTATCTGCATCCTCTGTAGGAGGAGTATCCGGCGTCCGCCCCATGTCGGCTTCCGCCTCTATGTCCGGTCCTGGAGCCCGACTGGTGGAAGCATGATCGACAGCCTCGCCGGACATATTCCGGCGAGCGTTTTTTCTGTTAAAGAAACATGGACATCATTACATTTTGAGAAAGACGACAACCACGGAGCGGGGTTTTTGTCATACCTCTGCACCGGCGTCTCCGTCCTGACCGCCTTCCTTTTTGGCATGCCCGGCCTCGGTGCCTCTTGTTGGCGAGTTGCTGCGGGTTCGGCACGACGTCCCGAAGGCCTTCCCTGTAAAACACCATATGTATATGGTAGGTGAAGTGTCTAAAAGGGGATCCTAGTTTTTGGAGTTGGGATTTTTGGTTTTTCTTACGTGCGATGCAGGAAGCAGTCCGGGATAGTCGGCCGTAATGGCCACCATGGCGTCATCACAACTTAATTGATAGAACTGCTGGTCTATTAGCTCCACGAATATGTCTGGATCTTCTTCGAGTCCGAGACCAAGGGCCCGGTCAGGGTCCTCTGGTTGTGGGGATGGGCTGTTGACTTCCCTTATGGCTTTTTGCAGTTCCTGCCACACAATGGGAAGGTGAATACCTACGACAAAGAATGTGGGAAGAATGGGAGTAGGAAGATACAACTCACCCAGCTTGGAGGGTTGTACATGGAGAATCCATCCCGTGGCTTGATGCGGACGAACTCCTCTTCTTCTCCCTTGAAGAACTCGGACAATTTTTTTGCTAAAGCGGCAGCGTTGTCCGGACCCTTACGCCCGCAACGGGGCGGCATCATCTTCCCCGTTAAAACACCATAGGGGGTGCCCTCGATATTGAAGTGGCTGCACTCCCCGCATTATGCATATTGACATAACCTCAATTACTGTCAATCCTGATTGAGCCAGCACTTTAATCCGGTTCATCAGGTAAAGGACTTCTCCATTGTCTTCCTCCTGGGGGCTCCGTGGGCGCCAACTTCGGCGTTTCTTCAGAGGAGCATTGTTGAACTTAGGAAGACCCCGCCGAACAGGGTCCGGAAGGGGGACGTCCTCCATATAAAACCATCCCGAAGGCCAGTCTTCGGACGTCTTCTTCGGAGTACCGGACAGGTATCCGGTTTCGGCGATGTGCCATATTTCGGCTCCCCCCACTTGATAAAGTGACCCCTTCTGTGTGCGGGGGATGAGGCAAAATATCCTTTCCACAGCTCAAAATGAGCCTCGCAGCCCAGGAATAACTCGCAGAGGGCAACATAGCCGGCGATGTGTAGAATGGAAGCAGGGGTGAAATTATGCAGTTGGAGGCCGTAAAACTCCAGGAGCCCGCCGAGGAACGGATGAATTGGAAATCCGAGTCCCCTTAATAAGTAAGGAACAAGGCATACCCGCTCCCCCGTAGAGGGACTGGGGAAGCTCTCCGCTTGCTCCCCGCCATTGTAGGTGGCGAGCCCGGCTCGGACGGGAACCATATACGCTGGAGGGAGAAATCCCTTAGTCTGCAGTTCGACTAATCGACTGTGTGGGACTGGACACCTCTCCCAATCACCGGGCTTAGGGCTACGGTGGCGGGAGGAGGAGCTGTGGAGGTCGGCCATGTTGGAGTGGATTTTTCTGAAGCGTGCTCTGATGGATTCTTGCTGGGGGATGATGATATGGATTGGATCTAAGAATCCTCATCCCTTTAATAGACAATTTATTTATCTGGCTAGGGGGGCGAATGTAAAAACGCCCTGGCGCCTCGTATTCATTCGACGCGTGGAAGATAGCCCTTATTGGGCGTAGAAGCCAAGAGGTCCAACATTTATGGGGCCGGACACTGCTTAACAAATGTTCGAAATTTGGAGAAGAACCCGCCTTGCAATGTCGAGGACAATACTGCGCGCCGGACTCATCGTCATTGAAGCCTGGTTCGGGGGCTACTGAGGGAGTCCTGGATTAGGGGGTATCCGGATAGCCGGATTATATACTTTGGCCGGACTGTTGGACTATGAAGATACAAGATTGAAGACTTTGTTCCGTGTTCGGATGGGACTCTACTTGGCATGGAAGGCAAGCTAGGCAATACGGATATGTATATCTCCTCCTTTGTAACCGACCTTGTGTAACCCTAGCCCCCTCCGGTGTCTATATAAACAGGAGGGTTTTAGTCCGTAGGACAACATAAAATCATACCATAGGCTAGCTTCTAGGGTTTAGCCTCTCCGATCTCGTGGTAGATCTACTCTTCTACTACTCATATTATCAAGAATAATCAAGAAGGACGTAGGGTTTTACCTCCATCAAGAGGGCCCGAACCTAGGTAAAACATCGTGTCCCCTGCCTCCTGTTACCATCCGCCTTAGACGCACAGTTTGGGACCCCCTACCCGAGATCCGCCGGTTTTGACACCGACAGTCTTCTTCTTGCTTGTGCTTGGGTCAAACCCGAGACCCTCTTTGGCAAACACCTCATTGTGTTGGTTCAATACCTCATTAAGGTTGTTTTGTCCTTGAGCACATGTCATGAGACCCTTCTTGATTTGAGCCTTGAGAAAGCGATTCTCCTCAAGAATAGATGCTAGGTCACTACTAGAGTTAGTAGTAGAAGCATCAACATTGATAATAGGAGAAGAGTAAGCCTTAGCTAGAGTTTCAAGATAAGTAAGCTTGAGCGCCTCAAAACTCGTTGTAAGAAGAGTGAGCTCTTCTTCCTTCCTCTTGAGAGACACATATAGAAGCTCACAATCCTTAGAGAGAGATGCACGAGACTTCACAAGCACTACAAAAAAAAGACACTTCCGTGATGATACGTGTTTGTCACAATAGGTCACGTTTTCTGTCATGCATGTACATCCATGACAATTTTATGACAGAATCAAGATAGTCTGTGCTGTCGTAGAAGTGTTCCATGACATTACGAAAATTATAATCACGGAAGTGTCCACTTCCATGACGATAAATCACGCGTCACAGAAGTGCTTTCGTCAAGGGTGACCGACACGTGGCATCCATCGTAACGGGTTGCCATTAAGCTATCGGGTCCGGTTTTGGATCTGACAACCCGCTAACAGCCCGGAACAATGAGGATTTTCCACGTGTAAAATTCTCATTGGCCGGAGGAAACACGTGTTGGCTCACCGTTGGCACAGATGTCATCCATTCATTGGACAGGAGGCGCCTATGATACGTCGACACGTGGCATGGCCCAACAGAGGCCCATTCTAGTGAAAGGGCCGGGCCTGTCAAAATAAGCGGGCCGGCCCATTAGCAGCCTACTTGAGTCAGGCCCATTTACAAGCACGTCCCATACAAGTTACACAGAATCGGCCCATCAAAGGCCCATTCTACATTTGACAATTTCCAGCCCATCGTCAGCTTTAGCCCATTAAAGGCCTGCTACATCTTTGGGCCCAATTGCGGCCCGAGCTTCTTTCGGCCTGTTACCGGCCCATCGTCAGTTCTAGCCCGTTAACGGCCCGGAACATCTTTCGGTCCTTTCTCGGCCCATTCTGTAGTTGGGCCAATTCTAGCCCCCCGTGACATTAGGCTTGTAATCGGCCCATTTGGTAAATGGGCTAACTCCTAGCCCATTTTCTCTCTCGACCTATTAACGGCCCGCACAACAGTTGGGCCTTTGACTTTAGGTCCATTAGGGGCCCATGTTTCACAAGGCATCATTCCAGCCTAGCGCGACTTTCGGCCTGTTAAAAGCCTAGATTGCAAATTGGGCCTCGTCTGCCCCATAACACTTTCGGCCTCTTACTGGCTCGTAAAGTAAAAGGGCATAGACAAAATTGACATCTATTTTGGCCTGCTAGAGTCCCGCGGGCCATTTCCATTTATATGGCCCTATCGAGCTTTTGGCCTGTTAACGGCCTGCTAAGAGCCGTTGTTACGATGGGCCACATCATTTGGGATCCACTTAATATTATTTGACCAGCCCAATTAAGGCCCGCTTTGATTACACACGTTTGTTCGTTTGTATGGCGTCCAAGAAATGTTTGGGCTTGTGGGCCCCCATTTCAACTGTTGGGGAACGTAGTAATTTCAAAAAAATTCCTACGCACACGCAAGATCATGGTGATGCATAGCAACGAGAGGGGAGAGTGTTGTCTACGTACCCTCGTAGACCGAAAGCGGAAGCGTTAGCACAACGCGGTTGATGTAGTCGTACGTCTTCACGGCCCAACCGATCAAGCACCGAAACTACGACACCTCCGAGTTCTAGCACACGTTCAGCTCGATAACGATCCCCAGACTCCGATCCAGCAGAATGTCGGGGAAGAGTTCCGTCAGCACGACGGCGTGGTGACGATCTTGATGTTCTACTGTCGCAGGGCTTCGCCTAAGCACCGCTACAATATTATCGAGGATTATGGTGGAAGGGGGCACCGCACACGGCTAAGAGATCAATGATCAATTGTTGTGTCTTTGGGGTGCCCCCTACCCCCGTATATAAAGGAGTGGAGGAGGGGGAGGGCCAGCCCTCTCTATGGCGCGCCCTAGGGGAGTCCTACTCCCACCGGGAGTAGGATTCCCCCTTTCCTAGTAGAACTAGGAGCCCTTCCAAGTAGTAGGAGTAGGAGGGAAGGAAAGGGAAGGGAAAAGGAGAAGGAAGGAAGGGGGCGCCCCCCTCCCTAGTCCAATTCGGACCAGCCCATGGGGAGGGGTGTGGCCACCCTTTGAGGCCTTTCTCTCCTTTCCCGTATGGCCCATTAAGGCCCAATACGAATTCCTGTAACTCCCCGGTACTCCCGAAAATACCTGAATCACTCGAAACCTTTCCGAAGTCTGAATATATTTGTCCAATATATCGATCTTTATGTCTCGACCATTTCGAGACTCCTTGTCATGTACCCGATCTCATCCGGGACTCCAAACTCCTTCGGTACATCAAAACTCATAAACTCATAATATAACTATCATCAAAACCTTAAGCGTGCGGACCCTACGGGTTCGAGAACAATGTAGACATGACCGAGTCATGTCTCCGGTCAATAACCAATAGCAGAACCTGGATGCTCATATTGGCTCCTACATATTTTACGAAGATCTTTATCGGTCAAACCGCATAACAACATACGTTGTTCCCTTTGTCATCGGTATGTTACTTGCCCGAGATTCGATCGTCGGTATCTCAATACCTTGTTCAATCTCGTTACCGGCAAGTCTCTTTACTCGTTTCGTAATACATCATCTCGTAGCTAACTCATTAGTTGCAATGCTTGCAAGGCTTTAGGTGATGTGCATTACCGAGAGGGCCCAGAGATACCTCTCCGACAATCGGAGTGACAAATCCTAATCTCGAAATACGCCAACCCAACAAGTACCTTCTGAGACACCTATAGAGCACCTTTATAATCAGCCAGTTACGTTGTGACGTTTGGTAGTACACAAAGTGTTCCTCTGGTAAACGGCAGTTGCATAATCTCATAGTCATAGGAACATGTATAAGTCATGAAGAAAGCAATAGCAACAAACTAAACGATCAAGTGCTATGCTAGCGAAATGGGTCAAGTCAATCACATCATTCTCCTAATGATGTGATCCCGTTAATCAAATGACAACTCATGTCTATGGTTAGGAAACATAACCATCTTTGATCAACGAGCTAGTCAAGTAGAGGCATACTAGTGACACTATGTTTGTCTATGTATTCACACATGTATTATGTTTCCGGTTAATACAATTCTAGCATGAATAATAAACATTTATCATGATATAAGGAAATATATAATAACTTTATTATTTCCTCTAGGGCATATTTACTTCAGTCTCCCACTTGCACTAGAGTCAATAATCTAGTTCACATCGCCATGTGATTTAACATCAATAGTTCACATCACCATGTGATTAACACCCATAGTTCACATCGACATGTGACCAACATCCAAAGGGTTTACTAGAGTCAATATTCTAGTTCACATTGCTATGTGATTAACACCCAAAGAGTACTGAGGTGTGATCATGTTTTGCTTAGGAGAGAATTTTAGTCAACGGGTCTACCACATTCAGATCCGTAAGTATTTTGCAAATTTCTATGTCAACAATGCTCTGCACAGAGCTACTCTAGCTAATTTCTCCCACTTTCAATATGTATCCAGATTGAGACTTAGAGTCATCTGGATTAGTGTCAAAACTTGCATCGATGTAACCCTTTATGACGAACCTTTTGTCACCTCCATAATCGAGAAACATATGCTTATTCCACTAAGGATAATTTTGACCAATGTCCAGTGATCTACTCCTAGATCACTATTGTACTCCCTTGCCAAACTCAGGGCAGGGTATACAATAGGTCTGGTAGACAGCATGGCATACTTTATAGAACCTATGGCTGAGGCATAGGGAATGACTTTCATTCTCTCTGTATCTTCTACCGTGGTCGGGCTTTGAGTCTTACTCAATTTCACACCTTGTAACACAGGCAAGAACTCTTTCTTTGACTGTTCCATTTTGAACTACTTCAAAAACTTGTCAAGGTATGTACTCATTGAAAACTTATCAAGCGTCTTGATCTATCTCTATAGATCTTGATGCTCAATATGTTAGCAGCTTCACCGAGGTCTTTCTTTGAAAAACTCCTTTCAAACACTCCTTTATGCTTTGCAGAATAATTCTACATTATTTCCGATCAACAATATGTCATACACATATACTTATCAGAAATGTTGTAGTGCTCCCACTCACTTTCTTGTAAATACAGGCTTCGCCACAAGTCTGTATAAAACTATATGCTTTGATCAACTTATCAAAGCGTATATTGCAACTCCGAGATGCTTGCACCAGTCCATAGATGGATCGCTGGAGCTTGCATATTTTGTTAGTACCTTTAGGATTGACAAAACCTTCTGGTTGCATCATATACAACTCTTCTTCAATAAATCCATTAAGGAATGCAGTTTTGTTTATCCATTTGCCAGATTTCATAAAATGCGGTAATTGCTAACATGATTCGGACAGACTTAAGCATAGATATGAGTGAGAAACTCTCATCGTAGTCAACACCTTGAACTTGTCGAAACCTTTTTTGCGACAATTCTAGCTTTGTAGATAGTAACACTACTATCAGCGTCTGTCTTCCTCTTGAAGATCCACTTAATCTCAATGGCTCGCTGATCATTGGGCAAGTCAATCAAAGTCCATACTTTTTTCTCATACATGGATCTCATCTCAGATTTCATGGCCTCAAGCCATTTCACGGAATCTGGGCGCATCATCGCTTCCTCATAGTTCGTAGGCTCGTCATGGTCAAGTAACATGACCTCCAGAACAGGATTACCATACCACTCTGGTGCGGATCTCACTCTGGTTTACCTACGAGGTTCGGTAATAACTTGCTCTGAAGTTACATGATCATCATCATTAGCTTCCTCACTAATCGGTGTAGTAGTCACAGGAACAAATTTCCGTGATGAACTACTTTCCAATAAGGGAGCAGGTACAGTTACCTCATCAAGTTCTACTTTCCTCCCACTCACTTCTTTCGAGAGAAACTCCTTTTCTAGAAAGGATCCATTCAAAGCAACAAATATATTTCCTTCGGATCTGTGATAGAAGGTGTACCCAACATTTTCTTTTGGGTATCCTATGAAGACGCACTTCTCCGATTTGGGTTAGAGCTTATCAGGTTGAAACTTTTTCACATAAGCATTGCAACCTCAAACTTTAATAAACGACAGCTTAGGTTTCTTGCCAAACCATAGTTCATACGGTGTCGTCTCAACGGATTTAGGTGGTGCCCTATTTAACGTGAATGCAGCTGTCTCTAATGCATAACCCCAAAACAATAGTGGTAGATCAGTAAGAGACATCATAGATCGCACCATATCTAATAAAGTATGGTTATGACGTTCGGACACACCATTACACGGTGGTGTTCCAGGTGGCGTGAGTAGTGAAACTATTTCACATTTGTTTTTAACTGAAGGTCAAACTCGTAACTCAAATATTTTACTTCTGCAATCATATCGTAGAAACTTTTATTTTTGTTATGATGATTCTCCACTTCACTCTGAAATTCTTTGAACTTTTCAAATGTTTCAGACTTGTGTTTCATCAAGTAGATATACTCATATCTGCTCAAATCATCTGTGAAGATCAGAAAATAATGATACCTGCCACGAGCCTCAACATTCATCGGACCACATACATCAGTATGTATGATTTCCAACAAATCTGTTGCTCGCTCCATTGTTCCGGAGAACGGAGTCTTACTCATCTTGCCCATGAGGCATGGTTCGCAAGCATCAACTGATTCATAATCAAGTGATTCCAAAAGCCCATCAGCATGGATTTTCTTCATGCGCTTTACACCAATATGGCCTAAATGGCAGTGCCACAAATAAGTTGCACCATCATTATTAACTTTGCATCTTTTGGTTTCAATATTACGAATATGTGTATCACTACGATCGAGATCCAACGAACCATTTTCATTGGGTGTGTAACCATATAAGGTTTTATTCATGTAAACAGAACAACAATTTATTCTCTTACTTAAATGAATAACCATATTGCAATAAACATGATCAAATCATATTCATGCTCAACGCAAACACCAAATAACACTTATTTAGGTTCAACACTAATCCCAAAAGTATAGAGAGTGTGCGATGATGATCATATCAATCTTGGAACCATTTCCAACACACATCGTCACTTCACGCTTAACTAGTCTATGTTCATTCTGCAACTCCCGTTTCGAGTTACTACTCTTAGCAACTGAACCAGTATCAAATACCGAGGGGTTGCTACGAACACTAGTAAAATACACATCAATAATCTGTATATCAAATATACCTTTGTTCACTTTGCCATCCTTCTTATCTGCCAAATACTTGGGGCAGTCCCGCTTCCAATGACCAGTCCCTTTGCAGTAGAAGCACTTAGTCTCAGGCTTAGGACCAGACTTGGGCTTGTTCAATTGAGCAGCAACTTGCTTGCCATTCTTCTTGAAGTTCCCCTTCTTCCCTTTGCCCTTTTCTTGAAACTAGTGGTCTTGTCTACCATCAACACTTGATATTTTTCTTGATTTCTACCTTCGTCGATTTCAGCATTACGAAGAGCTTGGGAATCGTTTCCGTTATCCCTTGCATGTCATAGTTCATCACGAAGTTCTACTAACTTGGTGATGGTGACTAGAGAATTCTGTCAATCACTATTTTATCTGGAAGATTAACTCCAACTTGATTCAAGTGATTGTAGTACCCAGACAATCTGAGCACATGCTCACTGCTTGAGCTATTCTCCTCCATCTTTTAGCTATAGAACTTGTTGGAGACTTCATATCTCTCAACTCGGGTATTTGCTTGAAATATTAACTTCAACTCATGGAACATCTCATATGGTCCACGACGTTCAAAACGTCTTTGAAGTCCCGATTCTGAGCCGTTTAAGCATGGTGCACTAAACTATCAAGTAGTCATCATATTGAGCTAGCCAAATGTTCATAACATCTGCATCTGCTCCTGCAATAGGTTTGTCACCTAGTGGTGCATCAAGGACATAATTCTTCTGTGCAGCAATGAGGATAAACCTCAGATCACGGATCCAATCCGCATAATTGCTACTAACATCTTTCAACTTAGTTTTCTCTAGGAACATATCAAAAATAAAACAGGGGAGCTAAACGCGAGCTATTGATCTACAACATAGATATGCTAAAAATACCAGGACTAAGTTCATGATAAATTAATGTTCAATTAATCATATTACTTAAGAACTCCCACTTAGATAGACATCCCTCTAATCCTCTAAGTGATCACGTGATCCAAATCAACTAAACCATGTCCGATCATCACGTGAGATGGAGTAGTTTCAATGGTAAACATCACTATGTTGATCATATCTACTATATGATTCACGCTCGACCTTTCGGTCTCCGTGTTTCGAGGCCATATCTGTTATATGCTAGGCTCGTCAAGTTTAATCTGAGTATTCCGCGTGTGCAACTGTTTTGCACCCGTTGTATTTGAACGTAGAGCCTATCACACCCGATCATCACGTGGTGTCTCAGCACGAAGAACTTTCGCAATGGTGCATACTCAGGGAGAACACTTATACATTGATAATTTAGTGAGGGATCATCTTATAATGCTACCGTCAATCAAAGCAAGATAAGATGCATAAAAGATAAACATCACATGCAATCAATATAAGTGATATGATATGGCCATCATCATCTTGTACTTGTGATCTCCATCTCCGAAGTAGCATCATGATCACCATCGTCACCGGCGCGACACCTTGATCTCCATCGTAGCATCGTTGTCATCTCGCCAATCTTATGCTTCCACGACTATCGCTACCGCTTAGTGATAAAGTAAAGCATTACAGCGCAATTGCATTGCATACAATAAAGCGACAACCATATGGCTCCTGCCAGTTGCCGATAACTCGGTTACAAAACATGATCATCTCATACAATAAAATTTAGCATCATGTCTTGACCATATCACATCACAACATGCCCTGCAAAAACAAGTTAGACGTCCTCTACTTTGTTGTTGCAAGTTTTACGTGGCTGCTACGGGCTTAGCAAGAATCGTTCTTACCTACGCATCAAAACCACAACGATAGTTTGTCAAGTTGTTGTTGTTTTAACCTTCGCAAGGACCGGGCATAGCCACACTCGGTTCAATTAAAGTTGGAGAAACTGACACCCGCTAGTCACCTGTGTGCATAGCACGGCGGTAAAACCAGTCTCGCGTAAGCGTACACATAATGTCGGTCCGGGCCGCTTCATCCAACAATACCGCTGAACCAAAGTGTAACATGCTGGTAAGTAGTATGACTTATATCGCCCACAACTCACTTGTGTTCTACTCGTGCATATTACATCAACGCATAAAACCTGGCTCGGATACCACTGTTGGGGAACATAGTAATTTCAAAAAAAATCCTACGCACACGCAAGATCATGGTGATGCATAGCAACGAGAGGGGAGAGTGTTGTCTACGTACCCTCGTAGACCGAAAGCGGAAGCGTTAGCACAATGCGGTTGATGTAGTCGTACATCTTCATGGCCCGACCGATCAAGCACCGAAACTATGGCACCTCCGAGTTCTAGCACACGTTCAGCTCGATGACGATCCCCGGACTCCGATCCAGCAGAATGTTGGGGAAGAGTTCCGTCAGCACGACGACGTGGTGACGATCTTGATGTTCTACCGTCGTAGGGCTTCACCTAAGCACTGCTACAATATTATCGAGGATTATGGTGGAAGGGGGCACCGCACACGGCTAAGAGATCAATGATCAATTGTTGTGTCTTTGGGGTGCCCCCTACCCCTGTATATAAAGGAGTGGAGGAGGGGGAGGGCTGTCCCTCTCTATGGCGCGCCCTAGGGGAGTCATACTCCCACTGGGAGTAGGATTCCCCCTTTCCTAGTAGAACTAGGAGCCCTTCCAAGTAGTAGGAGTAGGAGGGAAGGAAAGGGAAGGGAAAAGGAGAAGGAAGGAAGGGGGGGCCCCCCTCCCTAGTCCAATTCGGACCAGCCCATGGGGAGGGGTGCGGCCACCCTTTGAGGCATTTCTGTCCTTTCCCGTATGGCCCATTAAGGCCCAATACGGATTCTCGTAACTCCCCGGTACTCCCAAAAATACCCGAATCACTCGAAACCTTTCCGAAGTCTGAATATATTTGTCCAATATATCGATCTTTACGTCTCGACCATTTTGAGACTCCTCGTCATGTCCCCGATCTCATCCGGGACTCCGAACTCCTTCGGTATATCAAAACTCATAAACTCATAATATAACTGTCATCGAAACTTTAAGCGTGCGGACCCTACGGGCTCGAGAACAATGTAGACATGACCGAGACACGTCTCCGGTCAATAACCAATAGCGGAACCTAGATGCTCATATTGGCTCCTACATATTCTACGAAGATCTTTATTGGTCAAACCGCATAACAACATACGTTGTTCCCTTTGTCATCGGTATGTTACTTGCCCGAGATTCGATCGTCGATATCTCAATACCCAGTTCAATCTCATTACCGGCAAGTCTCTTTACTCATTCCGTAATACATCATCTCGCAACTAACTCATTAGTTGCAATGCTTGCAAGGCTTTAGGTGATGTGCATTACCGAGAGGGCCCAGAGATACCTCTCCGACAATCGGAGTGACAAATCCTAATCTCGAAATACGCCAACCCAACAAGTACCTTCGGAGACACCTGTAGAGCACCTTTATAATCACCCAGTTAAGTTGTGACGTTTGGTAGCACACAAAGTGTTCCTCTGGTAAACGGGAGTTGCATAATCTCATAGTCATAGGAACATGTATAAGTCATGAAGAAAGCAATAGCAACAAACTAAACGATCAAGTGCTATGCTAGCGAAATGGGTCAAGTCAATCACATCATTCTCCTAATGATGTGATCCCGTTAATCAAAAAACTCATGTCTATGGTTAGGAAACATAACCATCTTTGATCAACGAGCTAGGCAAGTAGAGGCATACTAGTGACACTATGTTTGTCTATGTATTCACACATGTATTATGTTTCCGGTTAATACAATTCTATGTATTCACACATGTATTATGTTTCCGGTTAATACAATTCCGGCATATTTCTTCATCCACGGTATAGCAAATTCAAACATTATCCTACTCTATACTATCGCCTCTAAAAACATACACTATACAATAAAAATACTAAGGCGTAGAAACATAAAATAATCCTACACTATACAATAAAGAAATTACAACCGAATATACCCACTGGGCATTATAGTTCGGCACTAGTGATAATAAAGCATACACAAACAGCAAATTACATACACTGGACAAATAAAGCTCATACATCATGGACACGCATCAACATAACTTATTTGAACTATAATCTCTTCAAAAAATAGGATTGGCCGGATTCAGATAGCACAAATTTCAGTCTGCAAAATCTCCAATTCCTTCGTGGTTACCTCAGTGTCTTGTTTCATTTTTTGACTCCTGCATCTAATACATGCATGTCCAGTCTCAACTTGTTGATTGTATGTTGAGAATCATGTACACGTTGTCTTGCCACCTCTAGTTGATGCTCGAGAACATCAGCACATTCCAATTCCAATCCATAATCATTCGGTAACGGCCATGCCGCACTTCTCGCAGATCTTTGTGTTGATGTCACTTTATCCTGAAATGTTTCTGTAAGTACACATGACTAGGGCAAAAATATAGTTACAGTAGTGAAGCCAGCAAGACAGACTATTTTGTACATGGCAAAACAGGACTAACAATAATGTTACACATCATGAAGCATAAGCAGGTGATATTTTAAAAATTATAAAAATGGCAGTCTGTGCAGCCTGCATACAGAAATCTCTCTTAGCTCACCGGAGGAGCATGATGTTGGGGCCAAATCCAAAACACAGACAAGTTACAAATTTAGACAGCACATTGCGTATAAGTAAGCAAGTAGTTGGCCATTATGTAGCTCAATTAAAGTCTTAGGGAGCACAATGAACAACAGAGGGATTCATACAAACCTACTACAGCAAGCAAAGCTATGCAATCATTAGCCTAGTATAAACTAGATTGCGAGCCTCATGCAGTAATAGTTGGTTAATAGACTTCAAAGCTTCAGGCACACTTCGCCAGAGTAATTAAATGGTAAGGCCTTCAATTATGTCAACTAATAGTGTAACGCCCCGAGATCGATGTGCCAGGTGTCTTCTAGTTATTCGCCGTTGTTGCCTTGTCATTGCTTGCGTGTCATGCATTCATATCATGTCATCATGTACATTTCATTTGCATACGTGTTCGTCTCATGCATCCGAGCATTTTCCCCATTGTTCGTTTTGCATTCCGGCGCTCCTATGTCACCCGGTGTCCCTTTCTACCTCTTTTCATGTGCGGGTGTTAAACGTTTTCTGATTGGACCGAGACTTTCCATGCGGCCTTGGTTTACTACCGGTAGACCGCCTGTCAAGTTTTGTGCCATTTGGATTTTGTTTGATACTCCAATGGTTAACCGACGGACCGAAAAGGCATCGTGTGTGTTGCAGCCCAACACCCCTCCAAAGAGGCCCAAAACCCACCTAAACCCCCTCCATCATCTCGGTCATTCGATCACGATTGCGTGGCTGCAAACCGCACCTCATTTGGACTCTCCTAGCTCCTTCTACCTATAAATATGTGCTCTCCTCCGAATTTTCCGGATCCCTAACCCTAGTCTCCCTCTCCTCGCGCCGCCGGACGAAACTGCCGGGCCGAACGTGTCCGCCCTCGCTGCCGCCGCCACGTGGCATGCCGCCATTCGCTACGCGCCGTCCAACCTCCGCCGCGGCCTGCTCGGCCCGTGCTGAGCCCGCGCCAACCGCCGCCGCCTGCGCGAGGCCCATGCCCGAGCGCCGCCGCCTGTCGTTCTCGCCGCCGACGTGCCCTCGCGCCTCGCCGCCGGTTTGTTGTGGCGGAGCTCCTCGTCGCCACATCCATGCTCTAGCCAGCGCACCTCGCCAGACATAGGTGACCCGCCGCCCTTGCCCGTCTCCGGCCAGATCCGTGACGCCGGCGCCGCCCCGCACCTCCATCGCACCGGATCCGCGCGTCCCCGTCCCCGATCTGGCGAGCTCCGCGCCCACGCCGACGCCCTCTTCTCCAACTCCGGCGAAGTTTCGGCCAGATCCGCCGCCATCCTCGATCCCCGCGCCGCGTTGACTTTTTCGCGGTGTAAAAATCCCACTAAGTCCCAGATCTGCATAATTTCTAGCATTTTTCATTGCATCATAACTCCCTCATCATGGCTCTAATTCGCGCGTGTAGCATATCAAAATGTTCGTCTCGACGAGTACATCATTTCATCTCGTTGCATCATTTTCATTTGAGTTCATCTTGATGCCCGAAATGATGTTGGAAAAGGGCTATGTGATGATAGTTTCAGATCTGTTTCAACAAATGCACTTTTGTCATTTTTGCCATGATTAATGTGTGCATGCTATGATCCTGAGCTCTACATGTGTTTTGAAGAATGCCATGCCATCTTTACAGGGGTGTATGCCATGTATTTTTGTGATCCTTGTGGTGACTAGCACAAGCATGCAAAGTAGCTTACACAATGATGCTGATTTCAGGGACTTAGAATTTCACTAAGTCCTTGCCCTGTTCTCATTTTTATGCCATATGTTCCCTAGTGATCCGTGCCTCTTTTGAGCATGATCAGTAAGGATGTTTTGTAGATAATGTTGTGCTCTATCCATCCATGTCTTTGTTTGAAATTGTGGAGCACCCTAGCTTGAGTCAATCGAGCTCTACTTTTGCTATAAAATGTTCCTGGCATATTGTTAACATGTTTAGCAATTTTGCCGAGCTTATTGTTGTTGATCCGTGCATGCTATGTTGTTGTTCTTGCCATGTCTAGCTTCTATGCCATGTCTACTTGCTGGGTGTATGCTTAGTTTGTCATGCAATGCCTCGTAGTGAGTGCATCGAGCTCGTAAACATGTCTACTCGTTGTCTGTTTTGCCATGCTCCAGTTTTTCACTAAGTCTGAATCTATTTATATTTTTACTATGTTCACATGCTTACAATTGTATTTTTTGATCCCTTTTGGCTTATGGTCACTAAGGGACTTTTGTTATATGCTTTGAGTAGCTTCATGCCATGCCTTTCTTTGCCATGATATGTTCCTGTAGCATGTAGTTATCGCGCTCTTAACATTGCTTCCTGATGATAAATTCCTGACTTGCTGTTAATTTCACCAAGTCTGAAACCTGTTATCTTTTGCACTTTTGCCATGCTTGTTTGAACCTTTTATTGAGTGAATTAGCCATAGCTCAGTATTCATCTTTTGACAAGCATCACGAGTGGGTCCCTTCCATGCATTTTGTTCCCATGTTGGAGTGCTGTAACATGTTGTTCTTGATGCATTTAGAAAGCTACTTGCTGTTTATCGCAGACCGGTGCCATATTTGTTTTGCTTGCCATTTCCAAACCGTGCATCCGATTCCGGTGATCTTTATATCGATTTCGACCGAAATCAACTCACCTTTCTAGTGACACTCTTGGATTTCCAAGTTGAGGCCAGGTTCAATCATTCCTTTCCAAATCATGCATATGCATCACATACCGCATCCCGCATATCATGCCATGTTCATGTGTTGGTTGTTTACTATGTTGTGTGCTTCTTTCCGGTGTTGCTTCTTAGGGTTGGTTTCGATAACACCGCGTTTGTGAGGACCTGTTCGACTACGTCTGTTTATCTTCATCATGGACTCGTTCTTCTTCCTTGCGGGATTTCAGACAAGATGACCATACCCTCGAAATCACTTCTATCTTTGCTTGCTAGTTGCTCGCTCTTTTGTTATGCCTATGCTGCAATACCTACCACTTGCTTATCATGTCTCCCATATTGTTAAGCCAAGCCTCTAACCCACCTTGTCCTAGCAAACCGTTGTTTGACTATGTTACCGCTTTGCTCAGCCCCTCTTATAGCGTTGTTAGTTGCATGTGAAGATTGGAGTTTGTTCCTTGTTGGGACATGGATATTATTGTTGGGATATCACAATATCTCTTATTTAATTAATGCATCTATATACTTGGTAAAGGGTGGAAGGCTCGGCCTTATGCCTGGTGTTTTGTTCCACTCTTGCCACCCTAGTTTTCCGTCATATCGGTGTTATGTTCCTGGATTTTGCGTTCCTTACACGGTTGGGTTATAATGGGAACCCCTTGACAGTTCGCCTTGAATAAAACTCCTCCAGCAATGCCCAACATTGGTTTTACCATTCGCCACCTAGCCTCTTTTCCCTTGGGAGTCGCGCTCCCGAGGGTCATCATTATTTTAACCCCTCGGGCCAGTGCTCCTCTGAGTGTTGGTCCAAACTAGAGCCCTGTGCAGCACCCCCTCGGGGAAACTCGAGGTTTGGTTTTAGTTGTACGAAGCGCTCATCTGTGTGTGCCCTGAGAATGATATATGTGCAGCTCCTATCGGGATTTGCCGGCACATTTGGGCGGTGTTGCTGGACTTGTTTTACCATTGTCGAGGATGTCTTGTAACCAGGATGCCGAGTCTGATCGGATTGTCTTGGGAGAAGGAATATCCTTCGTTGACCGTGAGAGCTTGTGATGGGCTAAGTTGGGACACCCCTGCAGGGTTTTGAACTTTCAAAAGCCGTGCCCGCGGTTATGGGCAGATGGGAATTTGTTAATGTCCGGTTGTAGAAAACCTGAAGTTTATCTTATTTAAAATGCATCAACCGCGTGTGTTACCGTGACGGTCTCTTCTCGGCGGGGTCCGGGAGGTGAACACGGTGTTGGAGTTATGTTTGGCGTAGGTTGTTCTAGGATCACTTCTTGATCATAGTTTCTCGACCGTGCTTTGCCTGCTCTTCTCGTTCTCATTTGCGTATGTTAGCCACCATATATGCTAGTTGCTTGCTGCAGCTCCACCTCATACCTTTTACCCTACCTATAAGCTTAAATAGTCTTGATTGTGAGGGTGTGAGATTGCTGAGTCCCCATGACTCACAAATACTTCCAAAACCAGTTTGCAGGTGCCGATGAAACCATGCAGGTGACGCAACCGAGCTCAAGGCGAAGCTCGATGAAGATCATGTTCTTTATGTTGTTCCGTTTCCAGTTGATCAGTAGTGGAGCCCAGTTGGGACGATCGGGGATCTGTGTAGCATTTGGGGTAGTCTTCTTTTATTTTGGTTCCGTAGTCGGACCTTGATTGTATCTGGATGATGTAATGCTTTATTCATGTATTGTGTGAAGTGGCGATTGTTAGCCAACTATGTATCTCTTTCCCTTATGTATTACATGGTTTGTGTGAAGATTACCTCACTTGCGACATTGCTTTCAATGTGGTTATGCCTCTAAGTCGTGATTTGACACGTGGGAGATATAGCCGCATCGAGGGCGTTACAAATAGTTATACAAGTACCCAACATCAGGCTTCATTGTTTGGGCATCTCATTTACTGAGGACAAATGAAGCAATTGAAAAGAGCAAATTAACTATGCCTAAAACAAACAAGGAATTGAACTGTTGAGTTGGATACCGTGACTTACCTTAACTGGTTGAACAGGCTCAGCGCTGCTCCTACTTCTCTTGCAAGGCTCCTTCCTAACATCTTGTACTTGGAAATCCTCAATCTTATCTTCATTGCACCCCCTCTGCAAGGTGACACAAACTAGTTACTCGTCTCCTTGGAAGATAAATATGCATACTTTCCAGTCTGTGAACAACACAAAAGGATAAGATTACGACAAAACAACACCATATAATGAAACATGCCACATCTCTTGCACTTGCACACAATGAAAAAATGAGCATTTACTATGTGTGCACTATGTAAAAACTAGGCATACCTTCGAACTGGATCTCCAGGTACTCTTGGAGAGCCTACTTTAGTGTACAGCCAAACATTTATGTCACCTATGAGTAAGACAAGCCCCCACTACAGTAGCACTTAGTGTTTAAATCGTTGACAAGCTCTGTTAGAGTGTTAGGTCAAGAATAGTAAGTAATCAAAGCAAGCAGTTCTGGTATGGCTCGCTGATGCAAACAAGCAATTGAACAGATGTATCAAGAAAAGAAGCAAAGAAGGAGGCTTAAAGACCATCACTTGACTGACCAGATTTAAGGGGCATTTAAACATCATGTGCAACGTATAAACTAACATAAACATTGCATATTCCAGATTCTACAGTGGAATGCACATGTATTAGGTTATGCCATGTATGATGATGCCTAAATGTACACTATAGCAGGCAGGAGTGATTCATTATTGCACACACAATTGAATTGCAGGTTAAGGGCCAGTTCTATTCCGCCTTTTCAGAGCTTATTGTCAAAATAAGCCATAAAAGATGTAAAGAAGTCATTTTTGAGTTATCGCCTTGGGCTTAACTTATGTCGCTTTGGAGGGGTGTTTCGGGTAGATGCTCACTAAAAATTGAAGGGAAGGGGAATAGTGAAATGACTCTGTTGTCTGCCTACATTACACTCAAAATGCAATTGCCCTGCCCGCTTGCATCTCCTCTCCCCTTTCCCTCTACCTCGATCCCCTGCCTGCAGTGATAGGGTTCGTCCAGCGAGCCATCGCCACTGGTCCCATCTGGCCTGGTCCTTGACAATGCTCTGTCCAGCTAGGCTACATGGCTGGCGGATAGGGCCAAATCTCCCCGGCTACTCCTCCCTCTGGCGCCGCCCCTCATTCTCATGGTCTCCAGTAGCTCCTCCACTATGGTCCGTCCAACGCACTACTCCAGCGGGCGCCGCACAACTACGGCTGATGCCACACTGCGGCAGAAGGCACCTTATTCCCCAAGCCGTGGTCTTGAGGTGCTATTGAAGGATGAGCTCATCCAACAAGGTGAGGATCTCCTCTGATTTTTTGCCAAATTTTCATTCTGATCCACTATACGATGAATTGCTATGAGCTGCTTCTGCTGCTGCTATATGATGCATTGCTATGAGCTGCTCCTGCTGCTGCTAAATGATGAATTGCTATGAGCTACTACTGCTATATGATGAATTGCGATGAGCTGCTGCTGCTATATGATGAGTTGCTATAAGCTGCTCCTCTTGCTGCTATATGATGAATTGCTATGAGTTGCTTCTGCTACTCCTATATGATGAATTGCTATGAGCTGCTGCTAGTATTTGACTGGAGCTTATATTCACATGTGCTTATTTTCTTAGGATAACTCGCAATAACTATCCTAGGAAACTTGGCCAATAGAACTGACGTACAAATAACATGTCACGATGATTGCAATGGAGGAGTGACCTACCATAGCACACCGTATAGGCTCACCGTTGCCTCTCCTTTTTTGTGATGTTCCATGAAATTGCCACATACATCTTGTACTTTTTCATTGTGTAACCCTATCTGCAAGTTGACACGGCTAATTTCAGACATCTCTACATGATAATACATTGCATATCCCTTGCACATATTTAAACCACCAATTAACGATTGTTTGCGTAGCATAAACTAGCCATGACTCTGTGTGCTGGACTAGCAGGCACTCTAAGGGAGCCTAATATAGTGCACTAGAATTCCTATATGCCACCTACGATTTTGTGTAATGTACTACCTCCGTTCCTAAATATATGTCTTTATAGAGATTCCAGTATGAACCACATACAGATGTATATAGATGCATTTTCGAGTGTACATTCACTCATTTTGCTCCGTATGTAGCCTATAGTGGAATCTCTAGAAAGACTTATATTTAGGAACGGAGGTACGAGGTAGTATCATGTATGACCTCTACATATCTAATTTAGCAGCCAGTAATAGAAATCATTGTCTGCACAAAGGGATTACTGGTCGAAAATCCTAGCAAAGCACGCTGGCAGGCATGCAACAATACAAGAGAGAGAGAGAGACGCACTTACAAGATCATAGCAATGCCTCAGTCTAGGATCTTGGTTGGCCAAGCTGTTAGATCTAGAAGAAACATCGTCCTTGTAGTTTTTGCCAGTTGCATAACAGGTAACAGCGACATGTTAGTATATTTGAAGTACATCGGGCAGGTGATGCTGGACGGGTCTAAAGGATAAGTACCATGGCCGTGGTGGGTGCTTGGCATCTTGCCAGACGGTGGGAATCAGGTTAGAAACGTCAAGGGTGATGACGCTGCGTTGGCTGTCGGGGTCCAGTAAGGAGATGTTGAACCATCGAGTAGGGTGTTTGTGGAGCAGCTCCGATAGGGTGGACTACGGTGTGGGCGAAGCAAATCTGTGGCTGTGGACGAGGGCGTTGGTGAAGCTACTCCGGTGGTTGGTTTCGCATGCTAAAGACTAGGTGGTGCAAACTTTAGAAGGAGGCGGGTGATTTTGCCGCCCGCGGGATTCGTTCGTATCCAGTTTCGACTAATTTTGGACCGTGCTAGCGGGAAGGTCATGCAAGACTGTGTACACGAGGCACGCGTCAGCAATTAATAACTGGTGTGAACTCCACCCCAAAAAAAAGACAATAACTCGGGATGATGCGCCGATAACTTGGACGTCCACACGGGCGCGGCCAATCGTACGGGTGTAGAGGCGCGTTCACAAAAAGGGATCAAACGCTCAACCTATGTATTTCTCGTGTAAATAGATAATTTAGTGCCATTGGTTATTTACTTTAAACATAATGCATTGACGTGTTAGTGTAGAGGCTCACAAAAAGAAATGGATATTGTAGTCCCACAAAGGAAATGGATATTGTAGTCCGCTACTTAAAAGTGTTACCTCATATGATTACATAGCCTCCATTTCATAAATTGCGTACCCGTTGAATTCATATATGAATATTACATATATTACTTCATAATAGAACCTTAAATCAACCAAGACTAATGAATTTGAATGCAAGAGTAACAATGGTGCATGTACATGATAGCTACATTGGTGGTTTGAAGAAACATCACTGTAACTTTGGCATGCACAATTGAAAAGGTTTATTTAGATAGAAAAAATGTGATATGTGAGTGTCCAATATTTATAGCATTGAATCGATAGTGTACCTTTGGCCACGATACGAACTAAATATTGATTTATGTTCAAGCGATGCACGTCCACGATCGCTAGATAGTGATACGTGAATGAATTGTGATATCTCTCTCTCACACGCATACATATTTCATTTCCCCGTGGGCATCAGAATCACACACGTGCACTTCATTTATTTTTCTCCCTCCGTCAAGGTGAGAATTAGTCTTTCTACCCCATCCTACAAGTCTCTCACACAGAAACACACACACTCTCTCTGTCGAACACGCCCACCCCTTTAATTCCGCCCACCCACAGCCACTAATGTCTCAAAGGATAATTATGTCTCTCACACATATGCCTAAGGTTAACTCGAGTTCCGGAACCATATGAATACATACAATGGGATTCCAGCAGAGCACCTTTTGTTTTGAGATTTCGCTCTCTCTCTCTCACACACACACACAAACACACACGCGGGTGCGCTTAGACATTGTTTATTGCTTCATTTTTTTGTCACTTGCATGCACACTGTTTGTTTATCTTCATGATGCTTTAAGTATGCCTCGCACACATCCTATCTACCTATCCCTTAATATAGATATGTCTCACACAGACTCCTTCTCCCTACTAGCAAGATGCCAATGCGTTGCATGGAACATCAAGATGCATTTGTATGAGTAGTTTATCTTGTGGGACTAAAGGATGAACGAGGGAATGCCTTACTTGCAAATGTGGAGACAGGTGTGGGTATCTTTTTGCAAAATTTCCATAGTTTCCTTCCTATCCGTCAGATATAAATCGGATGGCCTATATTGCAGGATGGCAGGAACACCATCATCACCAACTCTGTTTTTATAAGAGTAGAGATATGTAAGTGTCACTGACCCTCCCACCCACCCACCCACACACACACTTCCCGACACCGAAGGAGTAGGGTGACATCTCGATCTTGATACTAATCTATCGACTGGTTTCTCTCTCAAACACACACACACACTACCTGACACCGAAGGAATAGGGTGGCACCTCGATCTTGATAGTAATCTATCTACTCCTATTTAAAACACACACAGATACACACACACTCACTAGTTGTGCCTCTGTGCATACCACGCACACTCTCGATACGTATTTATCTCCCTCCACCTCCGCACCCCCACCCCAACCCCAACAATGACAGCAGAAGGGTGATAACTCGATCTGATCTTAATCTGTCAATTGGTTTCTCTCTCAAACATTGTGTCTCTGTGCCTCGCTCAGACACACTCGATACATCTTTTTCTCCGTAGCCCCCTCAATATGTAGACTTCTCACGCGCGCACAACTGTAGTGATGATGACGCTGAACCCAATGTGCTTTGTTTTTACTGGCCTCATGTGATAGTTTTCACCCTGTTTTCTGTTAATTAACAAGGCAACCTTTTCTTTCTTACTACTAGTGAATCTGAAATCCTTCGGGGCAGACATAAAATATACCAGTTCAACCCAATTATTGCAGTAACTATTTTAAAAGAAACTAGCTAGATGCACGTGCGTTACATGGAACATCAAGATGCATTTGTATGAGTAGTTTATCTTGTGAGAGACTAGCAAGATGCCCATGCATTGCACGGAACATCAAGACGCATTTATATGAGTAGTTTATCTTGTGAGAGAAAAGGATGAACGAGGGAAGGCCTTATTTGCAAATGTGGAGAGGGATGTTGGTATCTTTTTGCAAAATTGCCTTAGTTTCCTTCCTATCCGTCAGATATAAATCGGATGACCTATATTGCAGGATGGCAGGTACACCTTCACCAACTCTGTTTTTATCTCTACTCCTATAAAAGACATAGTTGGTGATGACGGTGTGTCTGCCATCCGTCATTTCTGACCATCAGATCTGCATCTAACGACTATGATGTAAGTCGTGGCTTTTTGTAACAAGACCCTACTTCTCTGCTCCAATTGCAGAATCCCCTTAGTATATTGAAACCAACCACATACCTCCCCCACCTCATCAAAACAGCCACAAGGAATATATTTTGAGTGAAACCTAATACGAGTATATTTTTAGTGATATATACACCAAACTAGAGTGTTTTTCTTTCAAGTTTGTGAACATGTATTATTATATTTTGGATCTGTTGCAATGCACGGGCACATTGCTAGTAAGAGTAGAGAAAGGGATGAACAAGGGAAGGCCTTATTTGCAAACGTGGAGAGGGGTGTGGGTATCTTTTTGCAAAATTGCCATAGGTTCCTTCCTATCCATTAGATATAAATCCGACGGCCTATGTTGCAGGATGGCACGCACACCATCATCACGAACTCTGTTTTCTACTCCCTCCGTTCCTAAATATTTGTCTTTTTAGAGATTTCAACAAGTGACTACATACAGAGCAAAATGAGTGAATCTACACTATAAAATATGTCTACATACACATCCATATGTGGTAGTCCATTTGAAATCTGAAAAAGACAAATATTTAGGAACGGATGGAGTATAAGAGTATACATGGAGATATATCTCTAGCATGGTCTACAACAAGAATGTGTTGGACTGGTTAGTGCCGGATGCTCGCAACGCGATGACCTTAGTTCAAATTTTGTCTTTAACTTTAGATTTTTATATTATATATTACTTATTTAATATATACTTATTTCACTACTGTACTGACAATGGAGCCCATAGAGTATTCAGAATACAAGATTAAGGATAGACTTGTTTCTTTTTAACTTTCTGTACGAAGCTGTAGCCACCTTGCAAGTCATGTGTACATTGTACATGCAATTAACTTTTTATAGAGGGAGAATCATATACACAATTAACTCAAATGGATTGGATGTGACTCTATTATTTCTAGCATAAGAGCATCTCCAACGGCAGCCGGCAAATTTCCCCCCGCTTCCTACCGTGGAGGAGGACATCAAACGCCAGCGGCATAAATTTTCACAACTCTAACCAACCAGATGAAATTCGTGCAAACACAGACTGTTTTCATATAAGCATGTAGGATTTCGTATAAAAAGCCGGATCTTCATATAAACATGATGGATTTCATTACATTTACATGAACTAAGCGGTGCTTATCCGGCTCTCTTGATATAATTAATACTCCCTCCATCTGGAAATACTTGTCCTAGAAATGGATGTATCAAGACTTATTTTAGTTATAGATACATCCAATTTATCCATTCTTAGAACAAATATTTCCCGCCAGCCGAAGAGGGAGTACCTAATCTAAATGGCCGCCCGCGGATCCCTTTATCTTCCTCATGTCCGGCAAACACTTGCGGGGTTGATGAAGATCCTCGGAAGAGATGAAGAAGCAAAGAAACCACCTGAATGCGCTGTCGTTGCCTCGGCGGTGGCCTTCATGGAACCCAACTGGCGGCAGCCTCCCGTGTTCTACTTCTCCTCGATGATGGCGGCGGACACTGACAAGCTGGCCACCGACTCGTCGCTCTCCATGCACCCGACTTCTTTCTCTGCCTGCATGGCGTTGCCGTAGGCACGGGAGGCGCGTCCACAGACACGGGAGGCGCGGTCACCGCAGACACTGGTGGCGTGGTACGACGCGGCAGCGATGACGCCTGTACCGGCGTGCTCATCGCCGTACCAGCGTGGAGCAACTCGCCACTCCTCATCGAGCTGAACTGGAGCAGCGAGTTGCTGAACCACGCGCCGGATTGGGGCGGCAACTGGCTTCGTCGGGCCAAGCGAGGTTGATGAAGCACCGAGCGGCCTCGCCTATATTCGGAGGGCTTTGCGGGCCACCCAGTCGGGTAGTATGCCGGAGAACGGCTCCTCGGAAGGCATCAGAAGAGTGGAGAAAATGGTGAAGGAGGAGATGGGGGAGCGGCGGAGGGGTGTGATTCTTGCTCACTGTCTATCTGGCCTCGTTTAAATAGAGGGCGGACGGTAGGAGCTTGGCTGGTGTCTGGCCTCGTTTAAACTGAGGGAGGACGGGAGGAGCTCGGCCTGTGTTGCATTTAATTTCGGCTCGCTCATGAATGGACGTGTGGCCAGAGTAGGTTTCTCAGTTTGCATGCGGGTTTAACGGATGGGTTTGATGGAGGTGAGGAGGCGTGTTTAGCTGGGCGTGCAGCGGGCGGCGCAATACTATTTGATTTAACAGCGGGCGACGCAGTTCCTAATACGGCTTTAATGTAGACAAGGGAGGGGTAGCGGTTCCCGAAATGCTGAACGGCCAATGATGCATCCTCCTTCAATTAGCATCGTGCATGCATGAGGGAAATAATGGGAGGAGGACCGGGAAAAGCCGCTGCACGATGTGAATGCAACGCAGTTTGCACTCATATAAAGGCGCCCCTTCATTCCAATGCATCTACCACATCGTACGCACCTAAGCATTTGCCTAAGCACCTACACTAAGCGCAAAAGTGCTCACTCCAGACCCATGGCGGCGATGTGTGTGAGCGGCAAGCAGCTGTGCCAGATGGTCCACGACGCCGGCCTGCGGCATGGCACCGAGAATCGTCTCCAGACGGTGTTCGCGACTGGCTGGTGGATGGCCGCTGTCAACGCCAACTGCCACTCTCAGTTGGACCCGATGATCATTGCCACCACCAACAAGTTGACCGTCCTCAAGAAGCTCGGGGACGACATCGCCGTACTCCTCCAGCCCGCGTGCCCAGGCTCCTCATTGCCTGCCACCCTAATCGGCCTCCATGGCCGGAACCTCTTTCCAGCACTGGTGGCCGTGCGACTGCCCGCTGACGCCACGAAGAATGTCCACCTGGAGGTCGCGCTCGCCGCGAGGCGCCTCGCCCTGCAAGAATTCATCGACCTACACATCCATATGTATGAGAAAATCGTGTACATAGGTATCTACAAGGCCATTGAGGACGCTACAATGTTGGCCTTCCTCAACCGGCTAGAAGCCTTGGATGCCTTTGCTGAGAAGCACCTTGACCTCGCCACAAAAGCTGTCGCTCCTTAGACACCGATTAGTGGCCCGGTGCACTAAGTTGAGGAGGAGGAGGTCGTATGTTGATGGATGCATCTTTCTTCTTGCCTCGTGTAACCACCACTGCGATCAAATCATCGTGGCCTTAATTCTTATTGTGCTATTGCATTCTCGTTCTAGTTAATACCGACATGTGCGATCCCTTTGCTTAATTTTATGCATCACTGTAACTAGTACTCCATCCGTCAATTTATAATTTGTGCTTACCTTTTCCATCAACTTCGTGCAACGCACGGGCATCTTGCTAGAAACACTAGAACCAACGATGCGCCAATTTATAAGTTGTGCTTATCTGGGGGAAATAGCCCCGCCCTAGCGTTTCCAATCGTTATTTCTATCTATCGATTGTGCCAAGGAGCAGAACAAAATGTTACAATTTATACATATTTCTCTACTCTTACTCCTATAAAAGACTCAGTTGGTGATGGTGGTGTGTCTGCCATCCGTCGTTTCCGACCATTAGATCTGTAACTAACGGCTGTGAGGTAACTTGGGGCATTTTTGCAACAATAGCCCACTTCTAAGCTCCAATTTGTAGAAAACCCCTTTATTATCTTGAAAGCAACCACATCCCTCCCTCACCTTATCAAAACAGCCTAAGAAATATATTTTGAGTGAAAAGTAATATATTAGGAGTATATCAAAACAAGAGTGATTTCTTTCAAGTTTGTGAACAAGTACTACTATTCTACTACTTTGGATCCATCGCAACGCACGAGCACATTGCCAGTAAAAGGAAAAGGCATGACGTGTTCGCATCGCACCCCCACACGCCCGGGAATCGGGAGTACTCCACGGCCCATCCATCGCGCCACATAGCTGGGGAAGGCATGTTGCCTAGCATTTTCACTTTCATGTGGGACCACCGTTGAACAAACCGACTATTGGCAAACCGCACCCCGCCCGCCGCCGGGTTGGAAAACAGAAACGAGGGGAAGATCTAGCTGTAGCATGGAAGCCAAGAAATTTGTGTCTGAAGGGGCTTGTTGATACAGTGTTATTCATTCATAACTAGCAAGATGCCCATGCGTTGCATGGAAAATCAAGATGCATTTGTATGAGTAGTTTATGTTGTGGGAGATAAGGATGAACGAGGCAAGGCCTTATTGCAAATGTGGAGAGGGGTGTGGGTATCTTTTTGCAAAATTGCCATAGTTTCCTTCCTATCCGTCAGATATAAATCGGACGGCCCATATTGCAGGATGGTAGGCACACCATCATCACCAACTCTATTTTTTATAAGAGGAAGTATAAGTATAAGTATATAGATATAGATATAGATATAGAGAGTAGAGATTTGGGTTTGGCACGAGCTCGTACTGCGGGAGCACCACAAGGCCTGCCGCAGGAGTTACATTTCCCTCTCGGGGCCCATGGGACCAAGCTTCAGTGGCTTAGTGCACCGGCCTATGAGTCAATGACATGCGGACCTTAATGCGGCTGGCCCACATGTCATTCTGATGGTGGTGGCGTGGTTCGTGACTCATTCGTTCGAGATGAACCGGTCGGTGGTGGCGTGGCCATGGCTAGGGTGCCACAGTTGGGCGTCGAGGCGTTACAAGGCGTAGATGGCCACAATGGCGGGTACTACCTATAGTAAAGAAGTACTCCAACTGAGGATTGATGCCTGGGACGGAATTTGCCACAACCGCTAGATGAAAATTCGATGGTGCGGGAGTACGGATCGGAGCACAGGAGCGGAGCAGGCAAACCGCGTCCAATCGGGTGTGGCTGTGGTAGAAAGTTGATGGTCGCTGCAGTTCAGCCTACCCGCATGTCATGCACACAAAGGCAGAGGAGTGGTGGGGCCGAGAGGGATGAGGCACACGTCGGGGGACGTCGTGCCGTGGGTTGGAGCGGCGTCTTGGGAATCGTGTGTAGGTGTGGCAGTGGTAGAAACAAGAAACGTGATGGTCGTCGTGGTTCAACTTCCATGGACAGGCTATCATGTCTGCTGACACATGCATTGCATACCGCTCACTGCAAGGAGCAGTAGTAGAGAAAACTTGTTCCAAAGATACCATTTTTCCGATAAAATACTCGAGATATCATTAGTTTTTACTCATGGGATTACTCCTGCAAGGGTCAATCACAACAGGTGTTTTGTAAAAAAAATGTATCTTGATGTTCCCTACAATGCACGAGCATCTTGCTAGTTATAAAAGAAGCCTACACGGGCATCTTGCCGCAGGGTGTGCCACCGACCCAAACTCAATATTTTTTTCAGAAGCTTAGGTGCACCGGATGCCGTGCCACGCTACAAGATGAAAAAAAACAGCTCCAATTTTTTTAAAACCTATTATCTTCAAACCATCAAAATAGCCCGAGGAATATATTTTGAGTGAAGCATGATTTACTGTTATTGATATATGTATATCAAAACTAGAGTGTTTATATTTCAAGCCTGGGAACAAGTATTATTCTACTACTTTGGATCCATTGCAACGCACGGGCCAGCGCGTTGGTAGTAGTAGTCTATGTCTCTATCTCTACTCTACTCTTATAAAAAACAGAGTTGTTGATGATGGAGTGCCTGCCATCCTGCAGTATAGGTTGTCCGATTTATATCTGATGGATAGGAAGGAAACTATGGCAATTTTGCAAAAAAATACCCACACCCTATCTGATCTATATCTAACGAATAGGAAGGAAACTATGACAATTCACTCGCACTCCTCTCCACATTTGCAGATAAGGCGTTCCCTCGTTCATCCATTTCTCCAACAAGATCTTGATGTTCCGTGCAATGCACGGGCATCTTGCTAGTCTCTACTCTTATAAAAAACAGAGTTGGTGATGATGGTGTGCCTACCACCCTGCAATATAGGCCGTCCGATTTATATGTGATGGATAGGAAGAAAATTGTGGCAATTTTCAAAAAGAAACCTACACCCCTCCCACATTTGCAAATAAGGCCTTCCCTCGTTCATCCTTTTCTCTCACAAGAAAAATTACTCATACAAATGCATCTTGATGTTCCGTGCAACGCACGAGGATGTTTCCTTGGTGGTCTCTCCAGCGCGGCGTGGCCATAGTTGCAAGTTGACGCCCCTTGACATGCCGACATTGAGGGGCACTCGGATTTTGTCCAATGAGAAGGTAAGATGAGTTTTATCACGTAGTAAATGCATTCTAAAGATTACTTCCGTGTCCATTTCCTAATTCTCCCCCTGCCCATTGTTTCACAGGTTTGGCTCGGTGCGAGTGGAGATTGGCTTGCATATGTACGGGAGGGTACCAACATCAATTTGCACAACATTTACAATGGTGACACCGTTCCCATAGAACCTTTGTCCAACATTGAGATCAGCCATGCAACGCGCCACCGCCTGAATTGGTACGATGGAACCATAGTGACATTGAAGAAGATAGCACAAACCTTGCACATGGCGGTCAAAGGTGGATGATGCTGTCTGCGGCCGATTTTTGTTGCCGTACGAGTACGAAGACGTTGTGGTCCTTCCTAACCGCATATTTGCGGTGACAAACCAGGGGACTTGTTTCGTATAGGACACATCCTACGGTATACTCCCTCTCTCCCAGTTTATTTGTTTTGAATTTTTTAGTTTTATAAGTTTCAAATTCAAATTTAGAGCTCCCCATCACATGTTGAGATTACAATGTCCATTAAATCATTGCGTGCATGTATAGTAAAGAAACAAATCTCGAGTTTGCCACGAATTCGTGCAGCGGTAGCACCACAAGGCCTGGAGCATGAGTTACATTTGCCTCTCGGGGCCCTCGGGTCTAAGCTTCAGCGCCTTATGACACCTGCTCTTTGAGTCAATAACAAGTGGACCCGATAGGTGGCTGGTCCACATGTAATGTTCCCGAAGGCAGAGGGGCAGTTGGGCCGAGAGGGGTGAGCCACAGTTCGGGGGACGTGTGGTGTCATGGTTTGGAGCGGCGTCGTGGGAATCGCATGTGGCTATGGTAGAAACTTTTTTTCGAGAGTATGGCTGTGGTAGAAACTTGATGCCCGTCGCATTTCAGTTGGCCCACATGTCATGCACACAAAGGCAGAGGGGCAGTGCGGCTGAGAGGGGTGAGGTGCACGTCGGGGGACATGGTGCCATGGGTTGGAGCGGCGTCGTGGGAACCGCGAGTGGCAGTGGATGAAATGTGATGTTCGTCGTAGTTGAACTTCCATGGCAAAGCTGTCATGTCTACGGACACATGCATTGCATACCGATCACTGGAAGGAGTAGTAGAGAAAGCTAGGCAGATAAATAGTTCCTTATAGTCAAGCGGACCCACGCTACTACTTGTTCCAAAGACATGCACACAATTGAAATAGTCCATCTATATCAATATACACAGAGAGGGAATATTTTTTTTACAACAGAGGAAATATTTCATCCATCCATAATGCCCTGCTGCTGGTGCAGCATCTTGTTCTTCTTCTTCTTCTTCTTCTTCCTGTTCTCATTTTCTATGGGAGACGGCTTCGCAACAAGCTCTCTGGACCTTGCAGCTATCTTGAAACTCACACGGGCATCGAGGGCAGCATATTTTATCCGCTTGTACGTCAAGGGATAATTATCCCATCCAGACGACCTTAATGCCAGCGACTCATCGCCCTTCTGAAGATTTGTTCCAAGCACAAAATTTTCTACGTGGAATAGGGATGGTGTCGGTTTATCACAATCTTCTACAGGAATTTTTATTTCGGTTTGTACGTCAGCGATGCTTTTCAAATCAAGGTTGTACGGATCCAACTTCTGTTTGTCCCATGTAATGGCTGCCCCATAGAAGTATATGTCCTCCAGAGACAAGAAATCGTGAAGCTCACCTGGTATGGAGGGCGTGTGTTGTTGGGGAACGTAGTATTTCAAAAATTTCCTACAATCACACAAGATCTATCTAGGATAAGCATAGCAACGAGCGGGGAGAGTGTGTCCACGTAGCCTCGTAGACCGAAAGCGGAAGCGCTTAGTAACTCAGTTGATGTAGTTGAACGTCTTCGTGATCCAACCGATCAAGTACCGAACGCACGGCACCTCCGCGATCTGCACACGTTCAGCTCAGTGACGTCCCTCGAACTCTAGGACCAGCTAAGGCCGAGGGAGAGTTTCGTCAACACGACGACGTGGTGATGGTGATGATGAAGTTACCGACGCAGGGCTTCACCTAAGCACTACGACAATATGACCGAGGTGGAAAACTGTGGAGGGGGGCACCGGACACGGCTAAGAAATCAACTTGTGTGTCTATGGGTGCCCCCTGCCCACGTATATAAAGGAGGGAGGAAGAGGATGCCGGCCTAGGAGGGGCGCGCCTATAGGGGGAGTCCAACTAGGATTCCCACTCCTAGTTGGAGTCCCCTTCCTTTTCCAAGAGAGGAGAGAGGAAAGGAGTAGGAGAGGGAGAAGGAAAGAGAGGGGGCACCGCCCCCTCCCTACTCCAATTCGGACTTGCCATGGGGGGGCGGCCACCCCTTGAGGCCCTTCTCTCCTTTCCCGTATGGCCCATTAAGGCCCACTACTCCCCCGGCGTATTCTCGTAACTCTCCGGTACTCTCAAAAATACCCGAATCACTCGGAACTTTTATGATGTCCGAATATAGCCTTCCAATATATCGATCTTTACGTGTCGACCATTTCGAGACTCCTCGTCATGTCCATGATCTCATCCGGGACTCCGAACAACCTTCGGTACATAAAATCATATAACTCATAATACAAATAGTCATTGAACGTTAAGCGTGCGGACCCTACGGGTTAGAGAACCATGTAGACATGACCGAGACACATCTCCGGTCACTAACCAATAGCGGAACCTGGATGCTCATATTGGCTCCTACATATTCTACGAAGATCTTTATCGGTCAAACCGCACAACAATATACGTTGTTCCCTTTGTCATCGATATGTTACTTGCCCGAGATTCGATCGTCAGTATCCTCATACCTAGTTCAAATCTCGTTACCGGCAAGTCTCTTTACTCGTTTTGTAATGCATCATCCCGCAACTAACTCATTAGTCACATTGCTTGCAAGGCTTATAGTGATGTGCATTACCGAGAGGGCCCAGAGATACCTCTCCGACAATCGGAGTGACAAATCCTAATCTTGATCTATGCCAACTCAACAAACACCATTGGAGACACCTATAGAGCATCTTTATAATCAACCATTTACGTTGTGACGTTTGATCGCACACAAGGTGCTCCTCTGGTATTCGGGAGTTGCATAATCTCATAGTCAAAGGAACATGTATAAGTTATGAAGAAAGCAACAACAATAAACTAAACGATCATAGTGCTATGCTAACAGATGGGTCATGTCAATCACATCATTCTCTAATGATGTGATCCCGTTTATCAAATGACAACTCATGTCTATGGTTAGGAAAGTTTAACCATCTGTTATTAATGAGCTAGTCAAGTAGAGGCATACTCGTGACACTCTGTTTGTCTATGTATTCACACATGTACTAAGTTTCCGGTTAATGGAATTATAGCATGAATAAAAAACATTCATCATGATATAAGGAAATATAAATAACAACTTTATTATTGCCTCTAGGGCATATTTCCTTCAGTCTCCCACTTGCACTAGAGTCAATAATCTAGTTCACATCGCCATGTGATTTAACACCAATAGTTCACATCACCATGTGATTAGTTCACATCGCCATGTGACTAATACCCAAAGGGTTTTACTAGAGTCAATAATCTAGTTCACATCGCTATGTGATTAACACCCAAAGAGTACTAAGGTGTGAACATGTTTTGCTTGTGAGAGAAGCTTAGTCAATGGGTCTGTCACATTCAGAGCTGTGTGTATTTTGCAATTTTTATATGTCTACAATGCTCTGCATGGAGCTACTCTAGCTAATTGCTCCCACTTTCAATATATATCCAGATTGAGACTCAGAGTCATCCTGATCGGTGTAAAAGCTTGCATCGGCATAACGCTTTACGATGAACTCTTTATCACCACCATAACCGAGAAATATCTCCTTAGTCTTCTAAGGATAATTTTGACCGCTGTCAAGTGATCCACTCCTGGATCAATATCGTACCCCCTTGCCAAACTCATGGCAAAGTACACAATAGGTTTGGTACACAACATAGCATACTTTATAGAACCTATGGCTGAGGCATAGGGAATGACTTTCGTTCTCTTTCTATTTTCTGTGGTGGTCTTGTTTTGAGTCTTACTCAACTTTACACCTTGCAATACAGGCAAGAACTCCTTCTTTGACTGTTCCATTTTGAACTACTTCAAAATCTTGTCAAGGTATGTACTCATTGAAAAATCTTATCAAGCATCTTGATCTATCTCTATAGATCTTGATGCCCAATATGTAAGCCGCTTCACCAAGGTCTTTCTTTGAAAAACTCCTTTCAAACACTCCTTTATGCTTTCCAAAAAATTCTACATCATTTCCGATCAACAATATGTCATCCACATATAATATCTGAAATGCTAAAGAGCTCCCACTCACTTTCTTGTAAATACAGGCTTCTCCAAATGTCTGTATAAAACCATATGCTTTGATCACACTATCAAAGCGTATATTCCAACTCCGAGAGGCTTGCATGAGTCCATAAATGGATCACTAGAGCTTGCACATTTTGTTAGTACCTCTTGGATCGACAAAACCTTCTGGTTGCATCATATACAACTCTTCTTTAAGATATCCATTAAGGAATGCAGTTTTGACATCCATTTGCCAAATTTCATAATCATAAAATGTGGCAATTGCTAACATGATTCGGACAGACTTAAGCATCGCTATGGGTGAGAAGGTCTCATCGTAGTCAACTCCTTGAACTTGTCGAAAACCTTTCGCAACAAGTCGAACTTTGTAAACAGCAACATTACCGTCAGCGTTAGTCTTCTTCTTAAAGATCAATTTATTCTCTATGGCTCACCGATCATCAGGCAAGTCAATCAAAGTCCATACTTTGTTTTCATACATGGATCCTATCTCAGATTTCATGGCCTTAAGCCATTTCTCGGAATCTGGGCTCATCATCGCTTCCTCATAGTTTGTAGGTTCGTCATGGTCTAGTAACATGACTTCCAGAACAGGATTACCGTACCACTCTGGTGCGGACCATACTCTGGTTGACCTGGGAGGTTCGGTAGTAACTTGATCTGAAGTTTCATGATCATCATCATTAGCTTCCTCACTAATTGGTCTAGAAATCACTGGAACTAATTTCTGTGATGAACTACTTTCCAATTTGGGGGAAGGTACAATTACCTCATCAAGTTCTACTTACCGCCCACTCAATTCTTTCGTAGAAACTCCTTCTCTTGAAAGGATCCATTCTTAGCAACGAATATTTTGCCTTCGGATCTGTGATAGAAGGTGTACACAACAGTTTCCTTTGGGTATCCTATGAAGACACATTTCTCCGATTTGGGTTCGAGCTTATCAGGTTGAAGCTTTTTCACATAAGGATCGCAGCCCCAAACTTTAAGAAACGATAGCATAGGTTTCTTGCCAAACCACGGTTCATACGGTGTCGTATCAACGGATTTAGATGGTGCCCTATTAAATGTGAATGTAGCTGTCTCTAATGCATAACCCCAAAATGATAGTGGTAAATCGGTAAGAGACATCATAGATCGCACCATATCTAATAAAGTACGGTTATGACGTTCGGACACACCTTTACGCTGTGGTGTTCCAGGTGGCGTGAGTTGCCAAACTATTCCGCATTGTTTTAAATGAAGACCAAACTCGTAAGTCAAATATTTGCCTCCGCGATTAGATCGTAGAAACTTCATTTTCCTGTTATGATGATTTTCCACTTCACTCTGAAATTCTTTGAACTTTTCAAATGTTTCAGACTTATGTTTCATTAAGTAGATATACCCATATATGCTCATATCATCTGTGAGGGTCAGAAAATAACGATACCGGCCGTGAGCCTCAACATTCATCGGGCCGTATACATCGGTATGTATTATTTACAATAAGTCCGTGGGTCACTCCCTTGTTCCAGAGAATGGAGTCTTAGTCATCTTGCCCATGAGGCATGGTTTGCAAGTATCAAGTGATTCATAATCAAGTGATTCCAAAAGCCCATCAGCATGGAGTTTCTTATGTGCTTTACACCAATATGACCTAAACGGCAGTGCCACAAATAAGTTGCACTATCATTATTAACTTTGCATCTTTTTGCTTCAATATTATGAATATGTGTATTGCTACGATCGAGATTCAATAAACCATTTATTTTAAGTGTATGACCATAGAAGGTTTTATTCATGTAAACAGAACTACAATTATTCTTTCACTTAAATGAATAACCGTATTGCAATAAACATGATCCAATCATATTATGCTCAACGCAAACACCAAATAAGTTTTATTTACGTTCAACACTAATCCTGAAGGTAGAGGGAGTATGCGATGGTGATCTTATCAACCTTGGAATCTCTTCCAACACACATCATCACTTTGCCCCCAACAAGTCTCTGTTCATTTTGTAACTCCTGTTTCGAGTTACTAATCTTAGCAACTGAATCGGTACCAAATACCTAGGGGTTACTATGAACATTAGTAAAGTACACATCAATAATCTGTATATCAAATATACCTTTGTTCACTTTGCCATCCTTCTCATCCGCCAAGTATTTGGTGTAGTTCCGCTTCCAGTGAACATTTCCTTTGCAGTAGAAGCACTCAGTTTCAGGCTTGGGTCAAGCTTTGGGCTTCTTCATGGGAGTGGCAACTTGCTTGCCATTCTTCTTGAAGTTTCCTTTCTTTCCCTTGCCCTTTTACTTGAAACTAGTGGTCTTGTCAACCATAAACACTTGATGCTTTTCTTGATTTCTACCTTTGCCGATTTCAGCATCACGTAGAGCTTGGGGAATCGTTTTTGTCATCCCTTGCATATTATAGTTGATCACGAAGTTCCAATAACATGGTTATAGTGACTAGAGAACTCTGTCAATCACTATCTTATCTGGAAGATTAACTCCCACTTGATTCAAGCGATAGTAGTGCTCAGACATTCTGAGCACATGCTCATTGGTTGAGATATTCTCCTCCATCTTGTAGGCAAAGTATTTGTCAGAGGTCTCATACCTCTCGACCCGGGCATGAGTCTGAAATACAAATTTCAGCTCTTGGAACATCTTATATGTTCCGTGTGTCGGATTTCGGGTTCCGGAAAAACCCTTGAGGTTCGAGAACTAGGGTGCGCATGAAGATCTCTCCTCCCCTAAGCTCTCACCCTCACCGCAATCTCAAGGCTTAGCGCGTCGAACTCACAGAACAAAGGGACACAAGATTTATACTGGTTCGGGCCACCAATGTGGTGTAATACCCTACTCCAGTGTGGTGTGGTGGATTGCCTCTTCGGCTGAGGATGACCAGTTACAAGGGAAGAACAACCTCCTGAGGAGAGGTGCTCTTGTGCTTGGTGAGTTTGTGTGGTTGCCTTGGTGGGACGGATTCGGTCCAAGATGAGGTCTCTTCGTCCCTCGTTGAACCCATCCCGGCTACGGTGGTGGCTAGCCCTATTTATAGCGGCCCAGGTCCTCTTCCCAAATATTAGGCGGGAAGGGATCCCACAACGACCAATTTGAAGGGGGGCAGCTAGTACAAGCTATCCTAACAAAAAGGTCTTGAGTGTTTGCTGGTGAAGATGGGCTGCACAGGGCCGCTGGTGGAGCCACGCCGTGGGCCGGGGGCAGGCAAGTCTGGGGACCCCCGTTCCTAGGACGCCGACAATAGCCCCCGGGCCCAAGGCGCGCTCGGACTTAGCTTCGAGGCGAAGCCAAGGGGCAAGTGCGGAGCGCCGCTGGCCCCAACAGCCTGTGGCCTCGGTTGACACGTGGCGGTCGATTGGACGTGGGCGTCTCCACTTCACCATGCAACTTGATATCCGCCTGGCTAGGCGGCCTCCGTGACTTACACGGTTATCCCCCTATTGCTGGTGACGCGCCCCTCCAACTCTCTTGCCTTTTCGGAACAATAACCTCCTCTCCCAATCGGTCCCGGGCTCAGCCCTCCTCGTTGCCATGGCGCCCCGGCGAATGGAGAAGGAAAAGAAGAAGTATCAGTCTTAAGCCGGGCCACCCCCGGTCATTGAACCCACCGTTTGCCGGTCACTAGTGCTCAACCAGGAAGCCATGGACAAGGTTCGCCTTGCGCTCACCGCTGACTCCAATGAATGGGGGAGGATGGCGGCCTGGCCCGCATCTCGTGCCTCCTTCGACAGAACAACCACCGAGGTTCCATTCTTCATCGATGCCTTCTGGGCTGGCCTGGTTCCTCCTTTCTCTGTCTTTTTCAATGCCGTGCTCTCCCACTATCAGATCCATATGTTGCACCTGGATCCCCAATCAGTCTCCCTTCTTGCCGTCTTTGCTTTCATCTGCGAAGCCATGGTGGGCATTCCCCCTTCTGTGGCCCTACTGTGCCATTTCTTTGTGATGCACCTGACCGATCCTCGACAATGCTCGGGATGCCTGATCTTCTAGGTCATGGCCGCGACGGCAGGCTCGGGGATCGACTTTGAGCTCCCACCATTTGCGAGCGGGTTTCATACACGATGGATATTCGTGGATGTCGGTGTGCTCAACCCCCTGCTCTCGCCCCCTTTGGCGCCCGCCGTTCCCAGCTCCGGCCGGGGCCATGAGAAGCTCGCGGACCCCCGCATTGCCTTCGTCTGGCTATGGTTGAAGAGGCTAAAGGATATCGGCGTGACTGCGCCCATGGTGATGAAGGAGTTCCTTCGGCGCCGTGTCGCCCCCCTCAAGTGTCATTCCCGACCGATGTGGGCCTTGTCCGGCAGCCAGCATCACATGAGGCTTCAGGAAGCGGGGCTTCCGCTCGAGGCATGAAGAATGGTGCTTCAGGTCTTGACGGGTGACCCCTCGCCAGCTGACATGCCACCGGAGGGCTGTCTTCTATACTGCTGCTCGAACAGGGTGGAGTTTGCGGGGTAGATGCCCCCCTTCGATAAATTGGGGCTGCATCCAGTTGGCCTTGAAGGGCCCCGCGAGAACCTTGTCTTCGTGGTTCCCCTCGCTGCCGCCAGCGCCGAACTCACCCCAAGTGTGGGTGCAGGGGGGCGAGCTTCACTGGAGGCCGGAGGCATGGGTGATGAGGCATCGGCACCGCTCAAGGCTCCCGAGGTGCCATCCTCAGGAGCCCGTGACTCTTGTCTTAGGGCGACAGCTGAGGGGGCGACGCAATCCGCTGCTCCTGTGGCCGAAGCTTCCGAGGCCTCAACGGGCCATCATGAGGCGGTGCCCGAGGACTCTCCTCATCCCAGCAATCCTGAGGTCGTCTCCTCGGGAGCCTTGCCAACCATCACCTGCGCTGGTGGCCGCGTCCAACGCTTCAACCGGCTCCGTCTGGACTTTGATGCGCTCCGCAAGAGGAAAGGGTCCCCAAGCTCCAGCAGTGATGCCTTTCGGCCGTTGAAGCAAAGGAAGTATCTCGCCATAGATGAGTGAGTACCTTATCTTTGTGATTTCTCAAGTGCTGCTTCCCCTCCTGATAGTGGCTCCTCACGGTCCCTTCTACTAAGGCCGTGAAGTCTTCGGGGAAGCAACCTCCTCCTGCCTCGAATCCCCCGCTGGCCTTGAGCGCCCCAAGCCAGCATGCCGCGCCCGGTGTGAGGTCAACTGGAGAGGCAAACGCGCTTGCTTGGTGCCTGGAGCCTGCACCTTTGCCGTATTTCCTTCGCGGCCTCACCTAGGGTGCGGCAAGTGTGCCAAGGGCTCCTCCTCTGGTTGTGGACGGCGGCTGGGTGACCTCAATCCTGGCTCCTTCTTCGAGCAATGGGCCTCAACCCATCCGGGCCCCTGCCGAAGCCCGGTCGGCGACCCTGGAGGCGCCAGCCCCCACCCCCTGCCGAAGGGGCGTGAGCCGCTTCGGATCCCGTTGGCCACCCCCGCTGTGGGGGACGGACCTGGTTGCACGCTTAAGCTTGCGCATGAGCAGAGCGTCGTCCTCCACGAGCTTTTTTAGGAGGCAATGGGCGCGATGAGCCGACTCGGCAGAGAACTCGCAGATGTCGACACTCGCCATGAAGCCAAAGGCCTCCGGCTGGTGGAGGAGTGGCATCACCTGAAGGTGGCTATCAACCTCGGGCGCCTCCAGCGCGAGCACGCCAATGCGAAGGCCGATGCATCCCTGGCAACCTCGAGAGACCAGCGCCTGGGCCTAGGAGGAGGCCAGGGAGGCAGATAATCGCCACACTGCTGCCGAGGAGCGCAGGCAAGAGCTTCAGGCCTTGAACGCCTCCCTGGAGCAGTAGGTGGAGGCACGCAGAGTTGCCCTGGCATCAATGAATGGCGCCCCGTCCGATGAGGAGGAGATCTTGAGGTGAGAGGAAGCACTGTTGCTGGAGGCCGCGGAGCGCAGCCTTGAGCTCGAGCGGTTGGAGACGAGGGAGCGCCAAGTCGCCCAAGCAGAGGATGTTGTCGGTGCACGCGGGGCCAGGGCCCCGGAGGAGGTCGACCGCAGGGTGGCCGAGGCTCGCGCGGATCTTTCCGGCAGGTATGACTTGAAGCTGAAGCTCGTGGAAGCCGAAGGTGTGGGTAGGGCCGCTACCCTCAGGTCAGGGCTAGCTGAGGCGGAACAGCGCGAGAAGTGCGCCGCAGCTGCCCTGATCTCGGTGCAGGCCGAGCTGGCCTCCGCCCGTGCCGAGATGCTCTCCCTTCAGCAGCGTGTTGCCAGCGCCGAGTCCCTCATGCAACAAAGCAGGGAGGAGGCACTTCGCCGGCAGACGCTGCTGCGCGAGCACACTCCCATGCTTCAGGACCTCGGGACAAGGGCCAACTAGGCGCTTGGTGCCATCTGCGATGAGCACGCCCCTCATCCCCATGCCGACGATTACGCCAGCCATCTTCGCTTCTTCACTGATGTTGTGACGCGCTTGGAGGGCCGTGCTAAGAGGGCTCGCGAGCTTGTGGATGAAAAGAGTCAAGGCCTGCTCGGGCGCGCATTCTCCCGCGTCTTTAGCCATCTCCTGAACACCAATCCTAACTTTGATTTTGCCGTTGCCATTACCCCAGTGCCCGCGGTCATCCGGGGCAACCTCGCGCACTAGGTGGACGACAATGTGGACGCTCTGGTTAGGGCCTTTGCTTCTGATGATGTCGGGTGGTGGTCGCGGCGGATGAGGGCGACGTGGTAGATGGCGGTGTGGCTGATGGCGGTGGAGGCAGTGACAGTGACAGCGCCAGCGGCCTGTCCGAGAGCGATTCGGAGGATGAGGCGAGCGATATGTCCGGCTGAGCCCTTGCTTCTTTAATTTGAACCTGCACACAAAAAGCTTGTGTACAGCCCCTCACGATGTAAGAGCATTTTGGAGAGGGGGAGCCCCTCATGTAAATAGACTACCACTTCATTCCTTAGGCTAGGCTTTAAAGTGTGCTTTTGGGTGCTCGCGACTCCCCTTGTGGGCTTGATACTGTAACTTACTTTGCTTTAGCCAGGCTTCAAACTGGTTCGGCGGTTGGATGTGCATTCCTTCTGAGAGGATCCCCTCACGAGCTCGCAAGGTTTTGGTTTCCTGAGAGGTCCGTTGGTCCACCCGAGAGGGCCTCGTGAGAAGCAAGTGCCAGTAATGGCGAGATGCGCGCAATGCGTGTGCGCTGCTGCCAGCCCCTGCTCGTGAGGCCTTCGAAAGGGGGGAAGATAGCGGTCGTAAATCTCAAACAAAACACGAATCCAGAAACTCATGAAATCAATGCGAACAAGAAAGGATGCCCCTCGTGATTGCTAATGGAAATGCAACTTCAAATTCAAGATCAAAAGCTGTGAGTGTGAGCTACAGAAAAGAGATCGAAAGCAAATGGACGCCTCCAGCACTTAGCTAGTCTTCTTGTCTTCGAGTCTTCTCACCAGTGCGGAGCTAAGTGCTTTCACAGTCCGTGAGCATAATCATTGGGGGACAGTGTCGACGGCCAGCACGGAGCATGGTGCTTCCACTAGGACGTGGGCGGGAGCCCCCGAAGCCCGAAGGCGGCACTCCGGAGACTCTGGGGCGTGTACAGCCCCACTCATTATTACGTGAGAGTGTCACGAGTGGAGATCTTCACAGGCGTGAGCCTTACTTCATATCGCCAGACGAGGGCCCCGCCTTGCACCACCCTCGACCACCGTTAGGGCGTCCAGAAACCAGGACGATGCCAAGGGGAAAAGTGGACGCCAGCGGCGCCCTCGGCGACCATGGGCCCTCTGCCGAGGGGAAGGCTCGATGGTGCCTCCCCGGCAGAGGACCTACCTCCGGGCGACGCCTTGCTCCATTCGATGCGGGGAGGGGCCTTGCTCCCGGCCCCTCCCCCGCAGCCCCCAATGCGCTTCCCCTAGTGGAAGGGGGCCGTCGTACTGAGGCCGCCGTCCACCACTGCGGCCGGATTCACTTGTGACCCATGGTTAGCGTAAGCCTGTTCCCGAGAGATCAGTGGTACCCTGTAGCAGTTGTCGCTGGCGTGGTCGGCGAGGCTTCCGGGTGTCTCCTGGAAGGCCTTCCGGGTGTCTCCTGGAAGGCCTCAGCTTCCAGCATCTCCTCTTCCCAGCCCGGCTCGAGGAATGAACCGGGATCATCTTCCGGTGTGTGCTCCTGGTCCATCATGCGGGGCGCATAGGCCTCCGGGGCCGTTGCCTCGGAAACCTTGCCGAGGTGCCCCACGCTCCACGTCGCTTGGCTCGATGTGCCACGATGGTAAGGGGGCATCCCTCCGAGACCGTGGGTGGCACTGCTTACGCCTGCGCCCAATGGGGGAGGCACATGTGTGGTTGGGTGTCCGGCGCCGCTGGTTGTGCTGGTGCCGATGAAACCCCCTGGCGCACCCGGGGGCGCGCGGGCGCGACGAGGACCACCGTGCGATCTGGATGCAGTTTGAGCTGTAAGCAAGGTGAAGAAAGGCGGCGCACCCCTGGCTGTGGCGTCCAAGATCTCAGCAACATGCTCCAGCAATGCATCTCGGCCGCTTTCCATCAGTCGGCATCGCAGCAGCTCCCGCGCCACTGTGAGCGCGGCCCTCATGTTCGCTTGCCCCTGTCGGGAGTGCGGCGCCATCGCCGCAGCGTAGCTTGAGGCCCTTGCGGCGGCCAGTGCGCGCCGTGGGGTAAGGGTGGAAGGCACCGGACCACGCCACCTGCGCCTCGTGGTGTTTGGCGGTGCGCGTGCCACCTGGAGCGCGGAGTTGAGGTCTTCTTGGGGGGATGACGCCGCCCGGGCTGGCCAGGCTGCCCAGTGATCAGCGTCAGCCCTCGGGTCGCCAGACATCGGTGCTGCAGAGTGTTGGCGGGTCTGCTGACGGAGGAGAGTGAAAGTGTGTTATATCGACTAGAGGGGGGGTGAATAGGTGATTTTTATGAAAGTCTTCAGAACATAGAAGTTTTGAAGACAAATGATAAAATTAAACCTATTACCATTTAGCGGAAGGTAGACTACACTAGGCAAACCATAGTCAAGTATTCAATGAAGTGAAAGCACAAAGACTAATAGTAGCTAGGTAGTAAGGATCCGGTAGGAAGATATTGTGAAGCCAAACAGAACACGCAGTCACTCAGTGAAGACAAATGATAGTGCAAACATACAATGACTTCACAAGGAGTAACAGCAAGTAAAGTGAAGTGAAGATGAAACCAGTGACTCGTTGAAGACAATGATTTGTTGAACCAGTTCCAGTTGCTGTGACAACTATACGTCTGGTTGGAGCGGCTAGGTATTTAAACCTTAGGACACACAGTCCCGGACACCCAGTCCTGAACACGCAGCTCAGGACACCCAGTCCTCACCGTATTCTCCTTGAGCTAAGGTCACATAGACCTCGCCCAATCACTCTGGTAAGTCTTCAAGGTAGACTCCCAAACCTTCACAGACTTCGTTCACCGGCAATCCACAATGTCTCTTGGATGCTCAGAACGCGACGCCTAACCGGCTGGAGGATGCACAGTCCTCAAGTGTAATAAGTCTTCAGATCACACAGAGAAGAAGACTTAAGTGATGCCCAATTCTCTCTGGCTCTGGTGGTTAGGGGTTTATCCTCGCAAGGAATTCTCTCTCAAAGGCTTCGAGGTGGGTTGCTCTCAAACGACAAAAGTCGTACTTTCAATCTGAGCAGCCAACCATTTATGGTTGTAGGGGGTGGGCTATTTATAGCCACTTGGCAACCCGACCTGATTTGTCCGAAATGACCCTGGGTCACTAAGGAACTGACACGTGTTCCAATGGTCAGATTTCAAACTCACATGGCAACTTTACTTGGGCTACAAGAAAAGCTGACTTGTCCGACTCTGGACAAGATTCGCTCTCATAGTCTTCACTCGAAGACATAGGTTTTTGGGTTAGGCATCACTTCAGTCATTCTGACTGGTTCTCTTGGACCCCACTTAACAGTACGGTGGTTCCTATGACTCAACACAAAAGAAAAAGAACTACGAAAGATCTAAGTCTTTGAGCTCCATAGGCTTCATATAGTGTCTTCTCTTGTCATAGTCTTCAATGTGAATATCTTCATATACCACCTTTGACTTCAATGTCTTCATACATTTTTAGGGGTCATCTCTGGTAGTAAAACCGAATCAATGAGGGACTTCTACCTGTGTTATCCTGCAATTCTCACAAACACATTAGTCCCTCAACTAGGTTTGTCGTCAATACTCCAAAACCAACTAGGGGTGGCACTAGATGCACTTACAATCTCCCCCTTTTTGGTGATTGATGACAAACTAGTTGAAGTTTTCAACGGGGAATATAATCTGTGAAATTGTAAAGGATAAGGAATTGTCTTCATAAGTTGCAAGGGCTCCCCCTGAAGATGTGCATATAAGTTAATTTGCTTTTGGAATGCAAATGCACATGGCAGGTTGTACTTGTGGAGATCCACTTCAACTTATGATGACAATCCACTATGCATGTGAAAGTATATGAAGATAATGACATGCATAATGGAAAATGGACGTCTGCAGAATGAGCTAAGTGCGGAATTTATCGTCGCACATGCGGAATTTATCTTCGCAAAACAAGGTGGCAAATAAGCAGCAGACGACCATCTAGTTTAAGTGTTACAACTCATAAGAACCAAATGTAGCAAAACGAGAGTTGTAAGCATGAAGCAAAATATAAAGCACCCGCCCATATGGACCCGCTTGAAGACTATCAATCTCATATGCTTCTCCCCCTTTTGTCAGTAATGACCAAAAAGGTTTGAAGACATAGAGCCTCTACTCGTTCCCATGAGGAGTAGGTGAAGTAGCAGGGTTGTTGGTGTTGTTTGGCGGTGCAGAAGAGCTTGGAGGTGCTGAAGGAAGTGGCGATGAAGTAGCATCGTCTTCTTCCTCAATAATTCTGGCAGTCACTGTTGCAGCAGAGGAAGAGAACTCAGAGTCTTCAAGGGATGGAGTTCCTAGCAGCACAGCCCTTCGAGGAGGTGTGGAGTCAAACTTGAATCTCTCAGAGAAGCCATCCTCTTGAAGATCAGCTTCAGAACACATCATTGTGAGCCCTTTCCATGTGCGGCGGCAGGTTTCATGGGCAACGAAAGCATTCTTGGTGGCAAGATTTCGAGTGCGATTAACATCCACCAAGAGGCTTTTCATCTGACGCTTCAGCCAGTCATGATGCCTATCCTGTTTCTGATGTAGAGCCACAAGAAGCTCTCGGTCGTTGAGAACACGAGTGCGCTTCTTGGGTCTTGGAGCAATGGCACTGTCAGTGGCTTTAGTGGAAGCAGGGTGTGGTGCACGTGTAGTGCCAGCCAAAGGATACACCCAAGAAACTGCTTCAACGCCTTCAACGTTCTGAGTAAAACTCTGATGGTCTGCATTCTGAAGACTTAGAGGTTGCTTGGCAGGCTCAGAATATATGGCTTCAGTAGACATGTCCATGTCAGGCAAGAAGATCCGATGGTTGCGGGCTGAGGGCTGATACGAGATGGCAGAGTGTAGCTTGATCAGCCGCATGACCCAAGGGGCGTAGAACTTCAAACCAAACAGATCAATGCCTGATGCAGCAAGTTGGCGTATGAAGAAGTCCTGTGCATTGAAGCATTTTCCATGAAGTATATAGAAGACCAAAGTCTTCATTGCACCCTGAAGCTTGGCATTTGGAGAGTGCCCTTTGATAGGCCAGAGAGTTCGCCTGATGATGTGATAGATGGTTCTGGGCAGGTACTCAAGGTCTTCAACAAAGAACTCTGTGGGATAAGCAGCATCTTGGGGCAATGGCTTCATCATGCTGAGCATTTGACTCATATCAGGTTCTGGCCGCTGAAAGATGCTCTCAATAGCTTCAGCATGCAGCTGACAGCCTTGCTCGAAGAGATAGCCAGGAGTGGGCAAGCCAGTGAGCTCAATGATGTCAAATGCATTGGCTTCGTGATGAACGTTGCCAGTCATCCACTCCAGGACCCAAGTCTTTGGATCTCTGTTGTACCCTTTGATGTGAAGTGTGGCATAGAATTGTAGCAGCAGCTCTTCATTCCAATGCTCTTCATCAGTAACAAACTGCAGCAGACCCACTTGCTTGAAGCAATCCAACGCTTCTTCTAGACAGGGCAGACCAGCTATAGCTTCAACGTCAAGGCGCTTGTGTGGGAAGATGCGACCTTGGTTGTAAAGAATGCAAGAGTAATAGCTTCGCTGAGGATAGCTCCAGAACCGATGAGATGATATCCTTTCCCTTGAGTAGGGGTTCCTGGAGCTATTGAAGAACATGTTGTTTGCCCTGAAGCCATTGATGTTGAAGGAGCCAGGTGCTGATGCAGGACCTGGAAACCTTGGTAGTCTTGGAATTGGCTTCTGGACCTGAGGTCTGTGCTCAACATGATAGTTGAATTGGGGACCGGCAGCAGACTCAGGAACAGAAGTTGCGGGATCAGTGGCTTCACTGTCTTCTGAAGCTTTTGCTGGGGAGGGCTCCACATTAGCTTCATTGGTGGTTGTGGCAGCCTCACGATTTTCATCCTCCACTTGACTAGCTGGAGGGTCGGTCACAAGCACATTCTCCTAGAGAACTGCTTCTTGGTGGAATAGGGGAGTGGGATCTTGTGGTACTTCTTCTTCTGCGGCTGTTGCAGCCGGAATGTCTTCAGCAAAGACTTGAGGCCTTGGACCTTTGCGAAGCCTACGGAGCGCAGACGACGCCTGTGGAGTTGGAGTGGGCTGGGCCTCATAGTCTTCTTCCTCTTGTGGGCAATCCGCCCATGAAGCATCCTGTGCAATTGGCGTCAGTGGACGACCAATGCTGATGAGTTTGCTGTTTTCAAACTGAGGAAGGACTGCATCATCTTCTACATTGTCATGATGACCAATGTCTTCAGCTTCAGGAGCCTTTGTGGAAGCAGGTTCATGAACTGTCAGTTGACGTTCTGCGTCAGGATGAACCATGGAAATGGGTTCAACTATCAAGGGCTCTGTGGAAGCAGCCCGAGCTTTCTTGGTCTTCCTCTTCTTCTTGGAGGGGGCAGTAGGAGAGGCTTCAGAGTGTTTCCTCTTCCTGGCTTCAGCCTCAGCAGTCCTTGTCTTCTTGAGCTCTGAAGCTGTTGACCGGCTTTTTGGCTTCGAGCCAGTCAGTCTAGTTGGGAAGACAATCAGAACTGCTTCTTGCCTTGGTGCATCAGGTTCAGCCGTAGCAGGCTTCTTCTTCTTCTTTGCGGCCATCCTGGGGTCGATGCCAGGACGCCCAAGCGCCTTGCGCTTCTCAGCCTCATTATAGGCTTGCACACATCTATCAGCCAGAGTCTTCATGCGCTCATGCGAACCTTGAGCTTCTGCATGCTTCTTCACAAAGGCTTCCTTGAGCTCGTGCATCATTGTCTTGAAGTTCTTCACTTCTTGCACGCTGAGCTTGGCCATATGCTTCTTGAACTGAGCCTTTTCATAGTCAATCTTCTGCTTCAATTCAACAATGCGCTGGGCAATAGCAAGTTCTGAATCAATGGCGCCTTGGAAGGCGACACTGAGGCCAATGGGTAGCTGCAGATCTTCAAAGCTAATGTTTGGCGTGTCAAACCACTCGTCAATGAAGTTGTGGATGATGGTGACATCAAAGAGAGGCAGATCATTGAAGATTTCTGCTTCTTCTTTGCTCTTGATGAGTTGCTCAAGAGCGTCATCTGCAAGATCTTCATCACTTGACAGATCAATGTCGTCGTTGCACAGAACGGCAGCAGCTGTTAGCTCTTTGCCAGTGTGAGACAGAGGCATCTTGGCCTTCTGGGGCTTGGAGACGCGTGAAAAGTCTTCAGACTGCACACTGTCTTCAGGAGGTGCAGTTGCCAATGGCTTCGCCCTTGAGATTTTTGGTGAAGGGGCCGGCTTTGAAGCTTTTGGCTTCTTCAACTTCTTTGGCTTCGGCACTGCTGGCGCGTCCTCAGACTCAGTGTCAGCTGTAGGCTCATTCACTACAGTCCCTTGAACCAAGATGTCGGTGATGAGGCCTTCAAAGTTGGCAAAAGGACCGATGACATTGGGTTCTGCATGTCGTGTGCCATCTGCCCTTGGAGATGAGGGACCAGGGTTGAAGTCTAACCCAAAAGTCTTCTTGTTCTGCTTCGCTGAGTTCTAAGCAAACTGGAAGTTGCGCTTGAACAGATTGTCGTCACGACACCATAGAAGTGATGACGAGTGTGCATCAGCAGGCTGTGGTCCACGGACCATGCATGGATAGAAGCCTTGAGCAATGGCCTCATCTCTGGACCTGGGTAGAAGATTCTTGAATAGGATGTCACCCCACGGTCTCTTGATGGCGTTTTTCTCAGCATACTCCTGGGTCACAAATCTGTATTTGAACCATTGTTCTGCCCAATATCTTCGAATCCATTGGATTCGGGTCTTGCGCTGACTGTAATCCTCTTCAGGATCTGTCTTGTACATTTCGGAGAGTTCATCTGGCAGATCTCTGGAGGTCTCACCACGACGCTTTCTTCCACCCTTCCTTGCTGCTTTCTCTGAAGCCATAAACTTTAACTTGAAAGGCTTCAAGACGTTCAAAGGCTTCAAAGGTTTTCGTTTGCTAGACCAACAGGAACTGGCTTCGGGAGAATTTATGTGATCCTGTAAGAATTCTGCAAATGAATGCAGACTATGAGAACCAAAGGATTCTCCCACGGACATGTACCTGTGACAGCATTAAGGTGCGAGGGAAGGGGAAGAGGTCATATGCATTCTCAAAAGATTTTGAAGATAAATCTGTTTAGAATACATTGACCTCATCGTGCGAAGACATTCACTCATAGATAAAAAGTTGGTTCCAGATTTGTACGAATCCACATATCAGTACAAGTGAGGAATCTAACTACTTTGTGAAGCACAAGTGAATATACTAGGCATGTTATGAGATGCAGTATGAGAGAGAACTAGCTTGTGTGAATAGAAACTGCTTGTGGTAGAAAGTGACAGATCAATAGGATCAACGGTGCTGTAAAAAGGGAGTTTTATTTACCACACTGAGAACTGCTAGACAGAGTGGGAGATGAGGCCGAGCAGTTCACTCTCCGTGCCCTAACTTGGCGACGGAGGACACCTACGGCGACGGCGGAGAGGACGATGTCCGTGGTCGGCGTGAAGACGGCGTCGGAGAGGTTGCGGCAGCGAAGCGCTTCGTCGCCGGCGTCGTCGAGAGCTAGCGGTGGCGCTAGGGTTCGTGCGAGGGTGGAAGAAGAGATAATGACCGTTGTGAGTGTGTATTTATAGGCACAGGGGCGGCACTGTGCTATTACACAGGTGCCCCTAGCGATTCGCATCTGAGGAACACATGGCCATTATGCGGAATTTTGGGGTTTGTTCCACGTCCCACGCACGCCTGGATTGTTGGGTGGTCGTTCCTACTTCTCCGGATTTCATGTGGAGGAATGAGCATTGAAAACGGACTTAATGGTTGTCTCTGTATCTTCTGCTGACAAGGACGCAGAGAAGACATTCGACAGTTTCAATAGAATGCATATGACTTGGAGAGATAGAGTTTGAGATAGAAAGCATAGAGAGGTTAGGGTCCGATCACATTCACTTAGTTCAAAAGATTCAACACGAAGACATAGCTATAAGTGAATACTGTAGAGGACAGAACACTAGTATATATATATATATAATCAACATAGTGAAGATAATCATGAAAATATGTTGAGATCGAAGCCAAACCAAATGTGAAGACATTGCAAGGTAACGCCATGAGTGAAACACTTCAAAATAGAACGTTTGGTGGTGGCGTTACCCACCGTATAGGAAGTATTAGACCCAGACACGGCGCACAATTATCGTGGCGCTCCGAAATCAAATTCCACATTAATGTATTCACACTTAGAATGTATGTCTTCATTGATTGAAGATATACTTTACTTCGTGTGTTGCACATCTAAGTCATCAATATGCATAAGGGTTAGGATGTGTGCCTGATCACATGACATTTGAGGATTCCAGGATATTTAGCTCACACCGTAACTTGCAAAACCTCTTCTCATCCAAGGGCTTGGTGAAGATATCTGCCAATTGCTCTTCAGTGTTGACGTGTATGATATCAATGTCTTCCTTCACAACATGATCTCTGAGAAAGTGATGACGAATTTCAAAGTGCTTTGTCTTCGAGTGCTGAACTGGGTTGTTGGCAATCTTGATGGCGCTTTCGTTGTCGCAGTAAAGTGGCACTTGCTTCAGATGAATGCCATAGTCCTTGAGTGTTTGCTTCATCCACAGAAGCTGAGCGCAGCAAGATCCAGCGGCAATGTATTCAGATTCAGTAGTGGAGAGAGATACACAGTTCTGCTTCTTTGAAGACCAACATACAAGTGATCGTCCCAGAAAGTGACATGTGCCTGATGTAGACTTGCGATCAACTTTGTCACCAGCATAATCAGCATCCAAGAATCCAACCAGATTGAACTCTGAGCCCTTTGGATACCATAATCCTAGAGTTGGGGTGTGAGCCAAATATCGAAGAATTCGCTTCACAGCTAAGTGATGCGACTCCTTTGGTGCCGCTTGAAATCGAGCACACATGCAAACACTAAGCATAATATCTGGCCTAGATGCACATAGATAAAGTGAAGAACCAATCATGGAGCAGTATACCTTTTGATCGAACTCTTTACCATTGTCGTCAGGACCCAGATGATGTTTCGCTGGCATTGGTGTTGTGAAGCCTTTGCAGTCTTGCATTCCGAACTTCTTCAGGTAATCTTTGAGATACTTCTCTTGAGATATGAAGATGCCATTGCGTTGTTGTCGTATTTGAATACCGAGGAAGAACTTCAGCTCCCCCATCATGGACATCTGATATTGCTCTTGCATCATATATCCAAACTCTTCACTGTACTTATGATTGGTACAGCCGAAGATAATGTCATCCACATATATTTGGCACACAAACAGTTCACCATCATATGTCTTCGTGAAAAGAGTGGGATCTAGGGAACCAGGTATGAAGCCTTTGCTCTTCAGGAAGTATTTGAGTTTGTCATACCAGGCCCGAGGGGCTTGTTTGAGGCCATACAGTGCCTTGTTGAGCTTGTATACCATGTCAGGATGTTTTGGATCTTCAAAGCCAGGTGGTTGTGCAACATACACTTCTTCTTCAATCTTGCCATTGAGAAAGGCACTCTTCACATCCATTTGATGTAGAAGTATGTTATGATGATTTGCATAGGCCAGCAGTATGCGTATGGCTTCAAGTCTAGCCATAGGAGCAAATGTTTCATCGAAGTCAATGCCTTCCACTTGAGTATATCCTTGAGCAACGAGACGAGCTTTGTTTCTGACAACTTGACCATGCTCATCTTGCTTGTTGCGGTATATCCATTTGGTGCCTATTATATTGTGCTTCCGTGGATCAGGACGCTTAACCAGTTCCCATACATTATTCAGCTCAAACTGTTGAAGCTCTTCTTGCATAGCTTGAATCCATTCAGGTTCCATGAAGGCTTCTTCAACTTTCTTGGGTTCTGCAATTGAGATGAATGCGAAGTGCCCACAGAAATTTTCTAGCTGAGTTGCCCTTGAACAAGTGAGTGGACCAGGTGCATTGATGCTATCAATTATTCTTTCAATCTGCACTTCATTGGCAACGCGAGGATGTACAGGGTGAAGACTTTGCTCTTGCTGTTCATTGTCGTTGTTGGAAGGAATGTCTTTAGGCTGAGCATTGTCTTCATGTTGATTAGGTGCTGAAATGATAAGTTCCTCTTCAGGATGAGCTTCAGAAGGTATAATTTCTCCAGTTCCCATTAGCTTGATTGATTCACTGGATGGAACTTCATCTAGCACATTTGGCAGCTGCTCTCTTTGTGAACCGTTGGTCTCATCGAACCGCACATCCACTATTTCAACCACTTTGTAATGAAAGAGATTGAAGACTCTGTAGGAGTGCGAATCCCGTCCATATCTAAGCATAAAACCCTCATGTGCTTTTGGTGCAAATTTTGAGGTGTGATGTGGGTCCTTGATCCAGCACCTTGCGCCAAATACTCTGAAGTAACTGACATTTGGCTTCTTGCCAGTAAGGAGCTCATAAGATGTCTTGTTCAGTAGCTTGTGAAGATAAACACGATTGATTGTATGGCATGCAGTATCAATGGCTTCGGGCTAGAATTTTCTTGGGGTCTTGTATTCATCTAGCATCGTTCTGGCCATCTCAATTAGTGTTCTGTTCTTGCATTCGATGACGCCATTCTGCTGTGGCGTGTACGGGGCTGAGAATTCATGTGTGATGCCCAAGGTATAAAGATATGTATCAAGGCCAGTGTTCTTGAATTTAGTGCCATTGTCACTTCTGATGTGCTTTATCTTGGCGCCAAAATTGTTCATAGCTCGATTGGCGAAGCGTCTGAATACATCCTGCACTTCAGTCTTGTAAAGGATTATGTGCACCCAAGTATATCTAGAATAATCATCAACAATAACGAAGCCATAGAGGCAAGCAGTAGTAGTTAGAGTTGAGTAATGAGTGGGACCAAAAAGATCCATGCGAAGCAGTTCGAAGGGTCGAGTAGTGGTCATGATTGTCTTCGAGGGATGTTTGGCCCTCGTCATCTTCCCTGCTTCACAGGCACCGCATAAGTGGTATTTCTTGAACTTGACGCCCTCGATGCCTATGACATGCTTCTTCTTCGCAAGGGTGTGGAGGTTCCTCATGCTAGCATGTCCAAGCCTCCGATGCCAGAGCCAGCATTCTGAAGCCTTTGCTAGAAGACATACTACAAGCTGTGGCCCTACTGAGAAATCTACCACGTACAAATCATCTTTTCGATACCCTTCAAACACTAGAGACTTGTCAGATTCCATTAGTACAAGGCAACGATATTTTCCAAACATTACGATCATGTTCAAATCGCAAAGCATTGAGACAGACACTAAGTTGAAGCCAAGGGATTCAACAAGCATGACTTTATCCATGTGTTGATCCCTTGAGATTGCAACTCTACCTAGACCCAATACCTTACTTTTACCAGTGTCAGCAAATGTGATGTGGCTCTTGTCAGATGGACGTAAGGTTGAGTCCATAAGAAGACTTCTTTTGCCAGTCATGTGATTTGTACACCCACTGTCAATAATCCATTCTGAAGATGCTGGTGTCGTACCCTACATTGCAGTTAGGGGGATAGGCTTCACCAAGATCATTGTGAAGCAAAAACATTTGACGAACCAGTGGGTTATGAAAGCTTAGATCCAGGTTAGGACTAATAGGGAGAGTAGCAAGCGATTCAGGTACGAAGTACATAGTAAGACCATTTGGGCATTTGAACTTGCGCCCTACAAGATGTTTAAGGTCCCCAGCAATAGCGTCAGACGATTTTGGTTTTCTGCTGGAGACCTTTCCCTGCAAAAGAGAGTTAAGCTTTCTTAGCCACCCACATCTTCAAGGGTGGCTTAGAAGCAATAAGTCTAAGTGCAGCATCTGAGAATTTTGGCTTTGAAGCCCTAGCAATCAGTCTTGCAGGCGGACAATAGTACTCATAAGAATAAGCAGAATAGTTCTTGGTCTTATGAACATGGCGGTTTGATGAACCGCTCTCATATTCATATGCCTGAGTGTGGTTGCCCTGCAAAACATTTGCGTTAGTGCGACTCAGGTGAGTCCTCTGTCTGTATGAAGCCTTTGGACCGTATGAAGCCGTTGGTCTGAGGTTTGTCTTCTTCACGTGAGGTGTCATGATGACATTCACAGGAAGACTCTCCAGACACCTTTTCGGAACCCAGATCTTCTTCATAGGCGGTCCATTCCTGCAGTTAGTACCAATGTACCTGGCAAATACTTCACCATTCTGATTCTTAAACAGTATATAGTTTGCATCAAAGGATTCATCAATGATAATGGGGTTAGCACAAGTGAAGCCAGATAGATTGGATGGATCTGCTGAAGGTTCCTTTGCAGCAACCCACATGGTTTTGGGGTACTGCTCAGGTTTCCAGTAAGAGCCATCTGCATTCATTTTCCTTACGAACCCTACACCCTCTTTCCTAGGGTTTCGGTTCAGAATCTGCTTTTTCAGGACATCACATAGCATCTGATGCCCTTTAAGACTTTTGTACATCCCTGTTTCAAGCAATGTCTTCAACCTAGCATTCTCATCAGCAATAGCGGTGGTATCCTCGGCAGAGGGGTTAGTTACCACATCAACAGTTGAAGATATTGCAACAGCAGTAGCAGTAGAGCATTCAGCAACAGAAATAGCATTATCACGCTCAATGCATTTAAGACATGGTGGTTCAAATCCTTCCTGAGCGGGACTGATCTGTTTGGCACGAAGTGACTCGTTTTCCGTTTGAAGATCTTCATGAACCGCTCTCAATTTCTCAAGATCTTGCTTCCTTTGAAGATAATCATAGGAAAGCTTTTCATGAGTTGTTGAGAGAGTTTCATGACGACTTTCAAGTTCCTGATACTTAACGTGAAGATTTTTTATGTCTTCAATTAAGGATTCAGATCGAGTCATTTCAGCACCTAACAGATCATCGCTTCTGTCTAACAGTTTTTGAATATGTTCCATAGCTTTCTGTTTTTCAGTTGCAATTTTAGCAAGTGTTTTGTAGCTGGGTTTTGAACCACAATCAGAGTCATCGTCACTAGATGTTTGATAGTGAGTAGTGCATGTGTTTACCTTGGCACCGTGTGCCATGAAGCAGTAGGTAGAAGCGGAGTAGTCCTTGTCATTTGCATCGGTGTCGTTGATGAAGTCATTGTCTTCAGTGTTGAAGATGGACTTGGCAACGTATGCTGTAGCCAGACTTGCGACGCCTGAATCGGGCTCCTCCTCAGACTCCACCTCCGCCTCCTCAGAAGCGGACTCCTCCTCTGAATCCATTTCCTTGCCAACAAACGCACGTGCCTTGCCAGATGAGCTCTTCTTGTGTGATGAAGACTTTGAGGAAGACTTGGAAGAAGACTTTGAGTATTTTTTCTTCTTCTTGTCGTCAGAGTCATATTCCTTGCTCTTCTTCTTCTTTTTGTTCTCATTGTCCCACTGTGGACACTCAGAGATGAAGTGGCCAGGTTTCTTGCACTTGTGACATGTTTTCTTCTTGTAGTCGTGAGCAGAAGCTTCATCATTCCTTGAGCTTGATCGGGAAGACTTTCTGAAACCTTTCTTTTTGGTGAATTTTTGGAACTTCTTCACAAGCATAGCAAGTTCCCTTCCAATGTCTTCAGGATCATCCGAACTGCTGTCAGATTCTTCTTCAGATGAGGAGACAGCTTTTGCCTTCAAGGCACGAGTTCGCCCATAGTTTGGACCGTAGATATCTCTTTTCTCAGAAAGCTGAAACTCATGTGTGTTGAGCCTCTCAAGTATGTCAAACGGCTCGAGTGTCTTGAAATCAGGACGTTCTTGAATCATCAGGGCTAGGGTGTTAAACGAACTGTCAAGTGATCTCAGTAGTGTCTTGACGACTTCATGTTCCATAGCTTTCTGTTGTTCTGTTGCAATTTTAGCAAGTGTTTTGTAGCTAGGTTTTGAACCACAATCAGAGTCATCGTCACTAGATGTTTGATAGTGAGTAGTGCGTGTGTTTACCTTGGCACCGTGTGCCATGTAGCAGTAGGTAGAAGCGGAGTAGTCCTTGTCATTTGCATCGGTGTCGGTGATGAAGTCATTATCTTCAGTGTTGAAGATGGACTTGGCAACGTATGCTGTAGCCAGACTTGCGACGCCTGAGTCGGATTCCTCCTCAGACTCCACCTCCGCCTCCTCAGAAGCAGATTCCTCCTCTGAATCCATTTCCTTGCCAACAAACGCACGTGCCTTGCCAGATGAGCTCTTCTTATGTGATGAAGACTTTGAGGAGACTTGGAAGAAGACTTTGAGTATTTCTTCTTATTCTTCTTGTCGTCAGAGTCATATTCCTTGCTCTTCTTCTTCTTTTTGTTCTCATTGTCCCACTGTGGACACTCAGAGATGAAGTGGCCAAGTTTCTTGCACTTGTGACATGTTTTCTTCTTGTAGTCATGAGCAGGAGCTTCATCATTCCTTGAACTTGATCGGGAAGACTTTCTGAAGCCTTTCTTCCTGGTGAATTTTTGGAACTTCTTGACAAGCATAGCAAGTTCCCTTCCAATGTCTTCAGGATCATCAGAACTGCTGTCAGATTCTTCTTCAGATGAGGAGACAACTTTTGCCTTCAAGGCACGAGTTCGTCCATAGTTTGGACCATAGATATCTCTTTTCTCCGAAAGCTGAAACTCATGTGTGTTGAGCCTCTCAAGTATGTCAGACGGATCGAGTGTTTTGAAATCAGGACGTTCTTGAATCATCAGGGCCAAGATGTCAAACGAACTATCAAGTGATCTCAGCAGTGTCTTGACGACTTCGTGTTTGGTAATCTCAGTGGCGCCGAGGGCTTGAAGCTCATTTGTGATGTCAGTGAGTCGGTCAAACTTGTGCTGGACATTCTCATTGTCATTTCGCTTGAAGCGGTTGAATAGGTTGCGAAGGACACTGATTCTCTGATCTCTATGGGTTGAGATGCCTTCATTGACCTTGGAGAGCCAGTCCCAGACTAGCTTGGATGTCTTCAAAGCAGTGACACGGCCATACTGTCCTTTGGTCAGATGACCACCGATGATATTCTTGGCAGTAGAGTCCAGTTGAACGAATTTCTTGACATCAGCAGCAGTGACACCTTCTCCAGCCTTGGGAACGCCGTTCTCGACGGCATACCATAGGTCGACGTCAATGGCTTCAAGATGCATGCGTATCTTATTCTTCCAGTAGGGATATTCAGTTCCATCAAAGACGGGGCACACAGCGGAGACTTTAATTATCCCTGCAGTCGACATAGCTAAAACTCCAGGTGGTTAAACTGAATCACACAGAACAAGGGAGCGCCTTGCTCTGATACCAATTGAAAGTGCGTTATATCAACTAGAGGGGGGGTGAATAGGTGACTTTTATGAAAGTCTTCAGAACATAGAAGTTTTGAAGACAAACGATAAAATTAAACCTATTACCATGCAGCGGAAGGTAGACTACACTAGGCAAACCATAGTCAAGTATTTAATGAAGTGAAAGCACAAAGACTAATAGTAGCTAGGTAGTAAGGATCAGGTAGGAAGATATTGTGAAGCCAAACAGAACATGCAGTCACTTAGTGAAGACAAATGACAGTGCAAACATACAATGACTTCACAAGGAGTAACAGCAAGTAAAGTGAAGTGAAGATGAAACCAGTGACTCATTGAAGACAATGATTTGTTGAACCAGTTCCAGTTGCTGTGACAACTGTACGTCTGGTTGGAGCGGCTAGGTATTTAAACCTTAGGACACACAGTCCCGGACACCCAGTCCTGAACACGCAGCTCAGGACACCCAGTCCTCACCGTATTCTCCTTGAGCTAAGGTCACATAGACCTCGCCCAATCACTCTGGTAAGTCTTCAAGGTAGACTCCCAAACCTTCACAGACTTCGTTCACCGGCAATCCACAATGTCTCTTGGATGCTCAGAACGCGACACCTAACCGGCTGGAGGATGCACAGTCCTCAAGTGTAATAAGTCTTCAGATCACACAGACAAGAAGACTTAAGTGATGCCCAATTCTCTCTGGCTCTGGTGGTTAGGGGTTTATCCTCGCAAGGAATTCTCTCTCAAAGGCTTCGAGGTGGGTTGCTCTCAAACGACAAAAGCCGTACTTTCAATCTGAGCAGCCAACCATTTATGGTTGTAGGGGGTGGGCTATTTATAGCCACTTGGCAACCCAACCTGATTTGTCCGAAATGACCCTGGGTCACTAAGGAACTGACACGTGTTCCAACGGTCAGATTTCAAACTCACATGGCAACTTTACTTGGGCTACAAGCAAAGCTGACTTGTCCGACTCTGGACAAGATTCACTCTCATAGTCTTCACTCGAAGACATAGGTTTTTGGTTTAGGAATCACTTCAGTCATTCTGACTGGTTCTCTTGGACCCCATTTAACAGTACGGTGGTTCCTATGACTCAACACAAAAGAAAAAGAACTATGAAAGATCTAAGTCTTCGAGCTCCATAGGCTTCATATAGTGTCTTCTCTTGTCATAGTCTTCAATGTGAATATCTTCATATACCACCTTTGACTTCAATGTCTTCATACATTTTTAGGGGTCATCTCTGGTAGTAAAACGAATCAATGAGGGACTTCTACCTGTGTTATCCTGCAATTCTCACAAACACATTAGTCCCTCAACTAGGTTTGTCGTCAATACTCCAAAACCAACTAGGGGTGGCACTAGATGCACTTATAGAGAGGCTTCGGCGCACCCCTACCTGGCGCGCCAAATGTCGGATTTCGGGTTCTGGAAAAACCCTTGAGGTTCGAACACTGGGATGTGCACGAAGATCTCTCCTCCCCCAAGCTCTCATCCTCACTGCAATCTCAAGGCTTAGCGCGTCGAACTCGTAGAACAAAGGGACACAAGATATATATTGGTTCGGGACACCGATGTGGTGTAATACCCTACTCCAGTGTGGTGTGGTGGATTGCCTCTTGGGCTGAGGATGAACAGTTACAAGGGAAGAATAGCCTCCTGAGGAGAGGTGCACTTGTGCTTGGTGAGTTTGTGTGGTTGCCTTGGAGGGATGGATTCAGTCCAAGATGAGGTCTCTTCATCCCTCGTTGAGCCCATCTCGGCTACGGTGGTGGCTCGACCTATTTATAGAGGCACGGGTCCTCTTCCCAAATATTAGGCGGGAAGGGATCCCACAACGGCCAATTTGAATGGGGACAACTAGTACAAGCTATCCTGACAAAAGATGGTCTTCGCCTGCCAAAGGCTCAGGTGATGACGCCGTCTTGGGCTCCACGATGACCTCCGTCCTGCCGTCCTGCTGGTCTGGGTCTTGTTTCACCAATATGGAAATGTTTGCCTGCTGCCTCGGGACTCCTCGCGTGCGGTTGCCTCCTTAGCGCCAAAGAGGAAACGAGGACACTGCGCCCGCTGGCCCCCGCCTGGGCTTGGTCGACATGGCTTGCGTCACAGGAACCTCGCGAGGTACCACTTGCCTTGATCTCTCTACCCCTCGCGAGCCAGCCGGGTGAGGCCACCCCTGAGGAGGTCTTGCGTCGTCCGCCTCGTGAGGCTTGGCCCCTCACAAGGGTCTTGAGTGTTTGCTAGTGAAGATGGGCCGCACAGGGCCACTGGTGGTGCCACGCCGTGGGCCGTAGGTAGGCAAACTAGGGACCCTCGTTCCTAGGACACCAACACCGTGGCATTCAAAACGTTTTTGAAGTCTCAGTTCTAAGCCGTAAATCATGGTGCACTAAACTATCAAGTAGTCATCATACCGAGCTTCGCCAAATGTTCATAACGTCTACATCTGTTCCTGCAACAGGTCCTTCACCTAGCGGTGCATCAAGGACATAATTCTTCTGTGCAGCAATGAGGATAATCCTCAGATCATGGACCTAGTCCGCATCATTGCTACTATCATCTTTAAACTTATTTTTCTCTAGGAACATATCAAAAAATAAAACAGGGAGCTATACACGAGCTATTGATCTACAACATGGATATGCAAAATACTATCAGGTACTAAGTTCATGATAAATTAAAGTTCCATTAATCATATTACTTAAGAACTCCCACTTAGATAGACATCCCTCTAATCTTCTAAGTGATCACGTGATCCACATCAACTAAACCATGTCTGATCATCACGTGAGATGGAGTAGTTTTCAATGGTGAACATCACTATGTTGATCATATCTACTATATGATTGATGCTCGACCTTTCGGTCTCAGTGTTCCGAGGCCATATCTGCATATGCTAGGCTCGTCAAGTTTAACCCGAGTATTTTGCATGTGCAAAACTGGCTGGCACCCATTGTATGTGAACGTAGAGCTTATCACACCCGATCATCACGTGGTTTCTCAGCACGAAGAACTACCACAGTGGTGCATACTCAGGGAGAACACTTATAGCTTGAAATTTTAGTAAGGGATCATCTCATAATGCTACCATCGCACTAAGCAAAATAAGATGCATAAAAGATAAACATCACATGCAAACAAAATATGTGACATGATATGGCCATCATCATCTTATGCATTTGATCTTCATCTCCAAAGTACCATCATGATCTCCATCGTCACCGGCATGACCCCATGATCTCCATCATCTTGATCTTTATCAATGTGTCGTCACATGGTCATCTCGCCAACTATTGCTTTTGCAACTATTGCTATCGCATAGCGATAAAGTAGAGCAATTATATGGTGCTTGCATCTTATGCAATAAAGAGACAACCATAAGGCTCCTGCCAGTTGCCGATAACTTTAACAGAACATGATCATCTGATACAACAAATTATATCTCGTCATGTATTGACCATATCACATCACAACATTCCCTGAAAAAATAAGTTAGACGTCCTCTACTTTGTTGTTGCAAGTTTTACGTGGCTGCTACGGGCTTAGCAAGAACCGTTCTTACCTACGCATCAAAACCACAACAATTTTTCATCAAGTGTGTTGTTTTAACCTTCAAGAAGGAACGGGCGTAGTCACACTCGATTCAACTAAAGTTGAAGAAACAGACACCCACTAGCCACCTGTGTGCGAAGCATGGCGGTAGAACCAGTCTCATGAACGTGTTCATGTAATGTCGGTCTGGGCCGCTTCATCCAACAATAACGCCGAATCAAAGTATGGCATGCTGGTAAGCAGTATGACTGTTATCGCCCAAACTCTTTGTGTTCTACTTGTGAATATAACATCTACGCACAAACCTGGCTCTGATACCACTGTTGGGGAACGTAGTATTTCAAAAAAAAAATCTACAATCACGCAAGATCTATCTAGGAGAAGCATAGCAATGAGCGGGGAGAGTGTGTCCACGTACCTGTAACACCCACAATGCGGCTATATCTCCCACCTGTCGGGGCACAACTTAGAGGCATGCCGCATGGTAGGTTTGTCACAAGAGGGGTAATCTTTACACATCCCATGTACTGAATAAGAAAGGGATAAAGAGTCGGCTTACAATCGCCACTTCACACAATACAAGTTAAATATACATCATCCAGAATACAATCAAGGTCCGACTATGGAACCAAAATAAAAGAAGACAACCCCAAATGCTAGATCCCCGATCGTCTCAACTGCGCTCCACTACTGATCAACAGGAAATGAAACAACACAACAAACAAGATCTTCATCAAGCTCCCACTTCAGCTGGGTTGCGTCACCATCACTGGTATCATCGGCGCATGCAACTGTTTGGAAGTATCTGTGAGTCACGAGGACTCAGCAATCTCACACCCGCGAGATCAAGACTATTTAAGCTTAAGGGTAGGAAAGGGTAGTGAGGTGGAGCTGCAGCAAGCACTAGCATATATGGTGGCTAACATACGCAAATAAGAGCGAGAAGAGAAGCAACGCATGGTTGAGAAACTATTAGTGATCAAGAAGTGATCCTGAAACTACCTACCTTCAAGCATAACACAAGAACCGTGTTCACTTCCCGGACTCCGCCGAAAAGAGACCATCACGGCTACACATGCGGTTGATGCATTTTAGTTAAGTTAAGTGTCAAGTTCTCTACAACCGGACATTAACAAATGCCCATCTACCCATAACCGCGGGCACGACTTTCGAAAGTTCAAAACCCTGCGGGGGTGTCCCAACTTAGCCCATCACAAGCTCTGATGGTCAACGAAGGATATTCCTTCGCCCAGGAACACCCGATCAGACTCGGAATCTCGATTACAAGACATTTCGACAATGGTGAAACAAGACCAGCAAAGCCGCCCGATGCGCCGACAATCCCGATAGGAGCTGCACATATCTCGTTCTCAGGGCAACACTGGATAGGTCAAGCTACGAGTAAAACCAGCCCTCAAGTTGCCTCGAGGTGGCCCTGCAGGCTGCCCGGTTCGGACCAACACTTAAAAAAGCACTGGCCCGGGGGGTTAAAATAAAGATGACCCTCAGGTTGGCCGACCCAAGGGAAAGGTAAAAGGTTGTTAGGCAAATGTAAAACCAAGGTTGGGCCTTGCTGGAGGAGTTTTATTCAAAGCAAACTGTCAAGGGGTTCCCATAACACCCAACCATGTAAGGAACGCAAAATCAAGGAACATAACACCAATATGACGGAAACTAGGGCGGCAAGAGTGGAACAAAACACCAGGCGTAAGGCCGAGCCTTCCACCCTTTACCAAGTATATAGATGCATCAATTAACATAATAGATATTGTGATATCCCAACATATCCCTGTTCCAACATGGAACAAACTTCATCTTCACCTGCAACTAGCAACGCTATAAGAGGGGCCGAGCAAAGCGGTAACATAGCCAAACAACGGTTTGCTAGGAAAGGTGGGTTAGAGGCTGACATGGCAAAATGGGAGGCATGATATAGCAAGTGGTAGGTATCACGGCATAGCAATAGAGCGAGAAACTAGCAAGCAAAGATAGAAGTGATTTCGAGGGTATGGTCATCTTGCCTGAGATCCCGCAAGGACGAAGAACGGGTCCATGAAGAAGACAAACGGACATAGTCGAATGGATCCTCACAAACACGACGTTATCGGAACTAACCCGAAGAAGCAACACCGGAAAGAAGCAAACAACATAGTAAACAACCATCAAATCAGCATGGCATGATGCAGAACCAAGTATGATGCATGTCTGGTTTAATGAAGCATGGCATGGCAAAGTGCACAAGCAATCCTACAAATTAAGTGGAGCTCAATATGCAACGAGTTGCATATTGACGAAACACCACGTGACTTATTTAGTTCTCTCCCATTTATGTACTCAACAATATTAAATGTTGGTTAGCATGGCAAGAGGTGAAGCATATGAAAACTACCTATCTAGGCAAGTTTAAATGTGGCCGGAACAACAAACAACAAGTCCAGAAGGTCCTCATGTGCATATTTTAGGTTTGGTACTATTCTGCCCTAAACAATATTTTAGAGTTGTTAAACATGCAAAGTAAGGTCACCATGATAAATTAGGCATTTTTCTACCCTAATTACATATAAAGTTTATTAAATTTGGAGCTACGGTTATTTAGTAATGAAATAAAACATTTTATCATGGAATATGGGCAAAATTACACAAACAACATTTTAAACATTTTAAACATGGATGAAAATGGCATATTATGAAACTAGATGAAAAACTAAGCATTTTTCATATATGAGTTATTTACATGTGATGCATAGTTTATGAGATATTAAATGCATGACCTAGAGGGGCTTTAGTGTAAAACTGAAATCCCCTGTTAAATTCGCCTAGAGGGAAAAACACTATACGGGCCGAAACTAGGCGTACAGAGCATGGCCCAACAGCAAGGGAAAAAAAAGGAGGGCGCTCAGGGGGGTGGCCTCACCCAGTGGGCTTTGGCCCGGTCCAAGGAGGAGCAAGACGGTCTGCAGGAGGGGCGCGCTGGGCCTTGCGACGCGGGAGCCCATGCGTGTGCGGGCAGAGGAGGCACGTAGGGCGAGGGGCTCGTCCTCCTCTCGCACGGGAAGGAAGCGACGGCTGTTCCGGCGGTCAACAACAACATGGGATGGCGGATCCGCTCAGGGAGGCGAAGGGAGGTCAGATCTGCGGCAGTGGAGCTCGGATCTGGGGCGCCTGGCCAGGATCTGGCCAATGGCGGCGGTGATGCGGAGCTCCGGCGATGGTTGAACATGGCGGCAGCGGGCCTGCGGGGAAGGAAAACTGAGGGGGTTAGAGAGAGAGATAGAGGAGGGGAAGGGGAGATGGCGCGGCGGCGGATCTGCCTGGGGTCGGGGCTCTCCTGGCGGAGGTGCTCGTCGGCGGCCACGCTCCGGCGACGTTGGCAGGGAGGCAGCAACGAGGGCGAACGGGAGGTCGGGCTCTTCTTGCGGGAACGGCGCCGCTCGGGGGCAGAGCATTCGGGCGATGGCGGCAGAGCAGTTGGGCCCTAATGGGCTTCCCAGGGCCCGAAGCGGGTCCTGGCGGGCTTGGTGGTGGTGGGAGGTTGGCCGGGACGCGTGGCACGCCCGGGTTGGAGGAGGGCGTGGTCAGGTGGCGGCGGGGCTAATGGAGGCACGGCAAGTGGCGGCGGAGGACTTGGCCGACGCGGAAAATGATGCAGAGGTGGGAGGTGGCGGCGGCTGAGGGTTAGGGGAGGCTAGGGGTAGGGTTTAGACTAGGATTAGTCCAAAAATGGACTAGGGGTGTTTAAATAGGAAAAGGAGGGCTAGAGGAGGGGGGTTTAGGCCGTTTCGGAGCCGTTCGATCTTGATCGGACGGCCCGGAGCGGAGGGGTAGGTAGGTGGGCTACATGGACTCTGCAAGTGGACCAGTGGGGTGAGAAGAGAGGAAGATGGGCAGCCCGACACATGTTTCCGGATCCCGGAAACGTCCGACGATTGACCAACTATAATGCCGCTATAAGTTTAACGGTTGAGCTATCAAACGAGCTCTGAATGCGATGAAACTTGGCAGGTGGCCTACTGACAACAAAACAACACCGCATGCCAAATTTCGACCCATTCCGAGAACATTTTTATGCCACTTATAAAATAATATTTCAGAGGTGTCGCGGGCACGTGCAAGTGTGTTTGGGCTCAGAATGGACAACAGACGGAACTGGGGGAACCCGAACGGATGCAAGTTTTTGAAAACATGATGATGCAATGCACATGATGACATGATAAGATGCAACACACAAGCAAATGACAAGGCAACAACAGCGAATAACTAGAAGACACCTGGCGCATCGGTCTTGGGGCGTCACAGTACCCTCGTAGACCGAAAGCGGAAGCGTTTTGTAACGCATTTGATGTAGTCGAACATATTCGCGATCCAACCGATCAAGTACCGAACGCACGACGCCTCCGCGATCTGCACACGTTCAGCTCGGTGACGTCCCTCGAACTCTAGATCCAGCTGAGGCCGAGGGAGAGTTTCGTCAGTACGACGACATGGTGACAGTGATGATGAAGTTACTGATACGTCCATTTTGCATCATGCTTTAATATCAATGTTTATTGCATTATGGGCTGTTATTACACATTATGTCACAATACTTATGCCTATTCTCTCTTATTTTACAAGGTTTACATAAAGAGGGAGAATGCCGGCAGCTGGGATTCTGGCTGGAAAAGGAGCAAATATTAGAGACCTATTCTGCACAGCTCCAAAAGACCTGAAACTTCACGGATGATGTTTTCCAAACATATAAAAAACATTAAGCGCAAGAACTTCACCAGGGGGGCCACACCCCACCCACGAGGGTGGGGGCGCGCCCTCCGGTGACCATCTTCTTCTATATGGACTCTTTCGATGGGAAAAAAATCATAAGCCATCTTCTCGGATGAAACTCCGGCACCACGAGGCGGAACCTTGCCGGAGCCAATCTAGGGTTCTGGCGGGGCTGTTCTACCGGGGAAACTTCCCTCCCGGAAGGGGAAATGATCTCCATCATCATCACCAAGGCTCCTCTCATCGGGAGAGGGCAATCTCCATCAACATCTTCATCAGCACCATCTCATCTCAAAACCCTAATTCATCTCTTGTATCCAATTCTTGTCTCCAAGTCTGGGATTGGTGCTAGTAGGTAGCTAGTAGTGTTAATTACTCCTTGTAGTTGATGCTAGTTGGTTTAATTGGTGGAAGATCATATGTTCAGATCCTATATGCACATTAATACCCCTCTAATTATGAACATTTTTATGCTTTGTGAGTAGTTACTTTTGTTCCTGAGGATATGGGAGAAGTCTTGCTATTAGTAGTCATGTGAATTTGGTATTCGTTCGATATTTTGATGAGATGTATGTTGTCTCTCCTTCAGTGGTGTTATGTGAACATCGACTACATGACACTTCACCATTGTTTGGGCCTAGAGGAAGGCACTGGGAAGTAATAAGTAGATGATGGGTTGCTAGAGTGACAGAAGCTTAAACCCTAGTTTATGCGTTGCTTCATAAGGGGCTGATTTGGATCCATATGTTTCATGCTATGGTTAGGTTTACCTTAATACTTTTGTTGTATTTGCGGATGCTTGCAATAGAGGTTAATCATAAGTGGGATGCTTGTCCAAGTAAGGGCAGCACCCAAGCACCGGTCCACCCGCATACCAAATTATCAAAGTACCGAACGCGAATCATATGAGCGTGATGAAAACTAGCTTGACGATATTCCCATGTGTCCTCAGGAGCGCTTTACATCATATAAGAGTTTGTCCATGCTTTTACTTTGCTACAAAAAGGATTGGGCCACCTTGCTGCACCTTATTTACTTTTGTCACTTGTTGCTTGTTACAATTATCTTATCACAAAACTATCTGTTACCACTTATTTCAATACTTGCAGAGAATACCTTGCTGGAAACCGCCTATCATTTCCTTCTGCTCCTCGTTGGGTTCGACACTCTTACTTATTGAAAGGACTACGATAGATCCCCTATACTTGTGGGTCATCAAGACTCCTTTCTGGCGCCGTTGCCGGGGAGTGAAGCGCCTTTGGTAGGTGGAATTTGGTAAGGAAAAATTTATACAGTGTGCTGAAATTTACTATCACTTGTTACTATGGAAAGTAATCCTCTGAGGGGCTTGTTCGGGGTATCTTCACCCCGACCAGTAGAGCAAAGAGTTGTTCCTCAACCTACTGAACCTACTGAAAATGTAAATGCTTGCTTTGAAATTCCTTTGGGTATGGTAGAAAAACTGCTAGCTAATCCTTTTTTAGGAGATGGAACAAAACATCCTGATGAGCATCTAATATATGTGGATGAAGTTTGTGGATTATTTAAGCTTGCAGGTGTACCCGGAGATGTTGTTAAGAATAAGGTCTTCCCCTTATCTTTGAGGGGAGATGCATCGACATGGTATAAGCTATGTGATGATATGGAGTCTTGGAACTACAAACGATTGAAATTGGAATTTCATCAAAAGTTTTATCCTATGCATCTTGTTCATCATGATCGCAATTATATATATATATAATTTTTGGCCTCGCGAAGGAGAAAGCATCGCTCAAGCTTGGGGAGGCTTAAATCAATGTTATATTCATGCCCCAATCATGAGCTCTCAAGATAAATGATTATTCAAAAATATTATGCTCGGCTTTCTGATAACAATCGCACCATGCTTGATACTTCTTGTGTTGGCTCTTTTATGATGAAGACTATTGAATTCAAATGGGATTTATTGGAAAGAATGAAACGCAACTCCGAAGATTGGGACCTCGACAATGGTAAGGAGTCAGGTATGACACCTAGTTTTGATTGTGTTAAATCTTTTATGGATACCAATATTTTCCGTAAATTTAGCACTAAATATGGACTTGACTCTGAGATAGTAGCTTCTTTCTATGAATCTTTTGTTGCTTATGTTGATCTCCCCGAGGAGAAGTGATTTAAATATAATCCTCCCATAGAAGTAAAAGTAGCTGCACCTATTTAAGTTGAAGAAAAGACTATTACTGATAATGATCCTACTGTTCCTACTTCTTATGTTGAGAAACCACCTTTCCCTGTTAGGATAAAGGATCATGCTAAAGCTTCAACTATGGTTCGTAAAAGCAATATTAAAACATATACACCTCCTGAGCAAGTTAAAGTTGAACCTAATATTTCTATTCTTAAAGATCTCTTGTCTGATAATATAGATGGGCATGTTATTTATTTCTGTGATGAAACCTGTCAGGACCCCGACTCGATGTCACATCGATCTAGCTGGAAACACCTCATATCACTTTGCGGCCTCACGCACGGTATCCCCACGGGTGTCGTCTTACCTTTTCCCGGGACCGTTTGCGCCTTTTGGCTCACGTATATGATAGTGTCGCTAGCATCCATATGATAAAGAGCCCGGGCTGACATGACTAGTCGTAAACCCAAAGTGGCACAGACTTACAGGGACAGGCATCCATGACCCAGCTTCGAACGTGTCGGTCATCAGCAAGTGGGTCCGGGCTGTAGCACTGGGCTAGCAGGACTCCGGTAAACCGGGCTGTAGTGGGCTAACAGGACTCCGGTACTCAAAGCGTGACATTTCCCCGAAGGGACAGACACAGGAACGAAGAAGGACACATGCCGGCCAGCCTAGGTGTTCCAGAGCAGTAGCAAGCTACCATGGCTCAGCGGTAACACTAGGAGACATTTCCCGGTAAGAGAGGCTACTAAAGATAACAACTAGATAGTCAGATCCCACACATACCAAGCATTTCAATCATACACACAATATGCTCGATATGTGCAAATACAACGAAGCATCACAACATGACTCTATGACACAAGTACTTTATTTAAGGCTCAGTGAGCCATACATAACATACACAAAGGTACGGGTCTCACGACCCCACATACAAGTCATACAGTCATACAAACCAGCAGCGGAAGTAACTTGTCTGAGTACAGACAACTAGTAAAATAAAAGAGGCTTGGAAAGCCTAGCTATACTACGTGGTCCTTCACAAGCTCAGGGTCACCACCTGGGTCTTTAGCCTACTCGTTGATGTCAACGTCTACATAGAACCCATCAGAAGGGGTTGCAGCGTCTTCTGTAAAAATGTAGATTATAGCAACATGAGTACAAAGGTACTCAGCAAGACTTACATCAGATCCTACATATATGCATATTATCAAGAAGGGTTGGTGGGGTTATTGCAGCAAGCCAGCTTTGACTCTTGGCTAGACTATCCTACGATACTCCAACTTGAAATGGTTTTGCGCACACGAGTCCACTACTCACCACTTCAATACACTACCGAGGATCCACCTCCGTCTTCCTACGGAAGAGCCATCCTCGGCACTCACACTTATCTTGAGGCTTTTAGTAGTTTCCATTTACTTGTCTATGAACTGTATAGGCAACCAAGTAGTCCTTTACCGCGGACGCGGCTATTCGAATAGATTATGATAACCCTGCAGGGGGTACTTCTTCATACACGCTCTCACCACTTACCGTCGTTTACACGACATGTACTCGGCAACCTTCAAGCGGAAGCCCAACGTGGGTGTCGGCCACGACCTACCTAATCACCTAAGCCTCCAGTCCAGGTTTATCGCCTATTCAGGTTCCATCCGCAGGGAGTCCGGCCGAGGTTTCCCATACGGCCCCGAACGATGTGAACAGGGTTCCCGAGATACCTAACGGGTATTCGGTACACCCGGCCACGTACCTACCGCATCACAGCCCACCCCTACGGTCAGCGCTGTCCACGGCCTCCAGTAGGCTACAAACACCAGAAACTACTTGCAACTCCTGGACGGAGAACTAGGGTGAATAAGAAGCCGAGAGGGTCCATTGGTTTCGGGCCCAATGCATGGTAGTAGCTGATTCTTAAATCACACATACAGATCTCAGTGCTTAAGGTCGGCTTCAATGAAACAACCCACCATGTACTCCTACATGGCCTCTCATCGATACCTTTACCAAATCGTGTTCACCACACCACTCTCATTACCGACATAATCATTTCACCCCAGCCCATCACCCCGATGAACCAGACCTGACACGACTCTAAGCATAGCAGGCATAGCAAGGTAGGAACAACACATACATATGGCTCAAGCAACTCCTACACATGCTAGTGGGTTTCATCTAGTTACTGTGGCAATGACAGGTCATGCAGAGGAAATGGGTTCAACTACCGTAGCACACAGCAGTTTGAATCGCGTTGTCTTAATGCAGTAAAAGAGAGCAGGAGCGAGAACATGGGATTGTATCGATATGATCAAATGGTTGGTTGCTTGCCTGATGGTTCGATGCACTGATACGGTTCTTCGTTAGGGTAATCACGGTACTCCTCGGGGGCAGAACCTGTCGCAAAGGACATCGATACACAACCATCACCAAACAATGTGCAACAATATGATGCATGCATGAAACATGGCAATATGAGTGTGTTGGGCTAATGCAACTAAGAACAGAGGGGTTTGAACAAATTTGAATCAAGGATTCAAATTTTAAGTTCAAATATGGTCTTTTAAAGTGCTTTTCCTTGTTCTGCTTAAAACATCAATTTAACTTGTTTGATCATGCATGAAAATAGTACAGATGGATAGATTGGATTTTTCTGATCATTTTTCATATATAATTTGTCCAATTTGGAGTTACAGAATAAAAGTTATGAATTTTTGAAGTTTAAATAATATTCTGGAATTTCCTGATTTAATTTAAATCCAGAAATTATAGTTATTGCGCCAGCATGATGTCAGCATGACGTCAGTGGTCAACTGCGGCTGGCTGGAGTCAAACCTGACGTGTGGGGCCCACACGTCAGTGACAGGGGGGTTAAACAGGGTTAAATTAATTCTAATTACTAATTAGTGGCGCTGGGGCCCACTGGTCAGTGTCAGGGGGGGGTTGACTAACGGTAATTAGTACTAACTAACCAACTGTCCGACAGGGCCCACGCGTCAGTGACCCTGGGGGGTCAAACCTCAGGTCGGACAGGTCAAACCCCACCGGCGACATGACGCCGGCGAGGCCCGAGACGGCGGCGAAAGTGCTTTTTGCCATTCCGGCAACCAAATGGACGGCGGAAGGCATCTGCGTGTTGCTGAGGTTGAGCCGCGACTATTGGTGGTGGTGGTTGGGCTCGGGGTGGCCGGAGTTGACGGCGGCGAGCTCGGCTGCGGCGGCCGGAGTTCGGGTGCGGTCGGAATCGGCGTTGCAGGGCGTTAGGGGAGGTGTTGGTGCGTGCTACGTGCTCCTAGTGAGGTGTGGAGCACGATAGTGCGCTCGGTTGGGTGCTACGGTGACCGTGGCCACGACGGCGACATCGCCGGCGGCGTGGAGCTCTCGGCCAAGGTGGGGCTAGGGCCTAGAGGTCGGGAGAGACCAGGGGAGAAGGGGGAAACGATCCGGGGGCTCACCGCGGGGCTGCAGAGGTGGTTAGCGGGCTCGGGGACGCGCTGGAGACGACGAATTCGACGGCGACGATGATCGGAGCCCGAAGAGGGGAACGGCGACGTGGCGGCGATGCAGGGCTTCCGGGGAGCTGTGGAGCGGTGGGGAGGAAGAGGGAGTCGAGGCGGAGCTCCTGAGCTAGTCGGGGGAGCGAGGGGTGGTCGGAGACGGCGGCTATGGCGAACGGCGGCGATGGTGGTGTTCGGCCGTGAGAGAGAGAGGGAGAGAGCAGCACGGGAGAGAGAGGGGGATAAGGCCAGGGGATCGGGGCGGCACCGAGAAGAAGCGCCGCGGCGTCGCGCTGGCGGGGGGAGGCAGGCAGATGGGCTGGTGGCGTGGCGCTCCGGCCGTGCGCGCGCGCCGGCCACACGCCTGGCCGACTGGCGCCAGGAGGACGACGGCGGTGGTGGGCTGGGCTGGCTTGCTGGGCCGGCCAGCTGGCTGGGCCACACAGGGAAGTTTTTCCCTTTTTTTCTGTTTCTGTTTTTATTTAATATATCTGCAACTTTGTTGAATTTAATAAAATACCTAGGCAAGATCAAAAATCACCAAACTGTTCCTGGCCCATAGTTGGATTATTTCCAACATGAAACATTTTAGTTTGGAGATATTTGAGCATTTAAATATTTTATATTATTTTAAATGCCCAAATTCAAATATTTATGATTTAATTCAAAAACCCTAGGATGGCCTAGGAAAATGTGCACCATTTTTGGCAGAGGTTCTGAACCAAGACAAAAATGATGGGCATTTTAGAAGGGCATTTCAGGTTCATTGAAAAATTATTTTAGTAACCCTAGTTGGTTTCAGAGGGGACTGGGGGTTCTGTCATCCCCATTTCAAGTTTCTGATGAAAGAGTAAACATGATGCAACACTCTAATGCATGACTAGCTAGGTTGTGACAACTCACCCCCACTCAAAAGAATCTCGTCCCGAGATTTGGGTTCCTCCGAGAAGAAGGCGGGATATTCAAGTCGAAGACGATCCTCCCTTTCCCAAGTTGCTTCATCCTCAGAATGGTGCGACCATTGAACCTTGAGAAACTTGATATTATGACGTCGCGTGGTACGTTCGGCCTGATCGAGGATACGAATGGGGTACTCTCGATATGTAAGATCATCTTGGAGATCAAGCGTTTCGTGGTCCACTTCACGGATAGGATCCGAGAAGCAACGCCTGAGTTGAGAAACGTGGAAGACATCGTGAACTCTGGAGAGGTGCGGAGGTAGTTCCAACTGGTAGGCAACTTCTCCTCGTTTGGCAAGAATGCGAAAAGGTCCAATGTAACGAGGAGCCAATTTGCCTTTGATACCGAAACGATGGGTTCCCTTCAGAGGGGTGACCCGAAGATAAGCCTTCTCGTCAACCTCGAAAGTCACAGCCTTATGTTTTCGGTCATATTGACTCTTTTGACGGGATTGGGCTGTTTTCAACTTTTCACGAACGATACGAACTTGTTCTTCTGCTTCCTGAATCATGTCCGGGCCAAAGAATTTTCTTTCCCCGGTCTCTAACCAGTTAAGGAATGTTCGACATCGTCGTCCATAGAGAACTTCAAAAGGGGCTTTACCCAAGCTAGATTGATAGCTGTTGTTATAAGCGAATTCGGCAAATGGAAGGCACTTCTCCCAATCCATTCCAAATGAGATAACAGAGGCTCGAAGCATGTCTTCTAGAATTTGGTTGACGCGTTCCACTTGACCACTCGACTGAGGGTGGAAAGCGGTGCTAAAGGAAAGACGGGTTCCCATAGCATTTTGGAAACTTTCCCAAAATCGAGAGGTGAAAAGACTTCCTCGATCCGAGTTAATTTCCAAAGGAACACCATGGAGAGACACTATTCGGGAGATGTACAAATCTGCCAGCTGACTAGCGGTTATACTCTCACGAACAGGTAAGAAGTGGGCTACTTTGGAAAGACGATCGACCACGACGAAAATAGCATTATTCCCTCTCTTGGTCCTGGGAAAACCGGTAATGAAATCCATACCAATTTTATCCCATTTCCATTCAGGAATAGCTAGGGGTTGAAGGGTGCCAGCAGGCCGTTGATGCTCTGCTTTTACACGACGACAGACGTCGCAATTAGCAATATACTGAGCAATTTCTCTCTTCATCCTAGTCCACCAGAACCTCTGGCGTAGGTCCTGATACATCTTAGTACTACCGGGATGAATAGTGAGAGGAGATTCATGAGCTTCCTTAAGGATTAATCGCCTTAGGTTGCGCACTTTGGGAACTACTAGTCGATTCCCGAAGTATACGACTCCTTGATCATTAATGAAGAAACAATCCGCAATTCCTTTCTGAATGTTCCTCTTGATGCGGGAGATTCCCGGATCTACCTTCTGTGCTTTGATAATTTGATCCGTAAGGGTAGGTTTTGCCACCAAGGTGGAGAGAAAACCTTGAGGAACAATGTGAAGGTTAAGCTTCCGAAATTCCTCATGGAGAAGCGGTTGACTTTGTTGTAACATCAGGTTGTTACAATAAGATTTACGACTTAGCGCATCAGCCATGACGTTGGCTTTCCCTGGGGTGTAGGTTATTCCTAAGTCGAAGTCGGTGATCAATTCAACCCAACGTCTCTGCCTGAGATTCAAATCCGGTTGGGTGAAAATATACTTCAGACTTTGGTGATCAGTGAATATTTCGCAACGATTACCGAGGAGGTAATGTCGCCAGGTCTTAAGTGCATAGACTACGGCTGCAAGCTCTAGATCATGAGTGGGATAATTCTCCTCATGTGGGTGCAATTGCCGTGAAGCGTAGGCAATTACGTGTCGATCTTGCATGAGAATGCAACCTAGTCCTTGTCGCGAGGCGTCGCAGTAGATAACAAAGTCCTTAGAGAAGTCTGGCGGTACCAGTACGGGAGCAGAAGTCAGGCGTCTTTTCAGTTCCTGAAAGCTGTGCTCACATTGTGGAGTCCATTCGAACTTCTTATCTTTCTTGAGGAGTTCGGTTAGAGGTTTGGCAACCTTGGAGAAGTTCTCGACAAAGCGACGACAATAGCTTGCTAAGCCTAGAAAACTCCGAACTTGCTTGACCGATTCGGGTGGAGTCCAGTTAAGGACGGCTTGAACTCGCTCGGGGTTAACAGCAATACCTTTACCAGATATTACATGACCCAGATAGGTCACTTCTGACAACCAGAATTCACATTTAGAAAATTTGGCATAAAGGCGATGCTCTCGAAGTTTCTTCAACACTAGCCTTAGATGTTCGGCATGTTCTTCCTCGTTCTTGGAGTAGATGAGTATATCATCGAGATAAACTACGACGAACTTATCCAAATACTCCATGAAGATTGAGTTCATTAACCGAGAAAAGGTGGCTGGAGCGTTGGTTAAACCGAAGGACATGACGGTGTACTCGTATTGGCCATAACGAGTAACAAAGGCCGTTTTAGGAATGTCCCCGTTTCTGATTTTGATTTGATGGTAGCCCAACCTCAAATCCATCTTGGAGAAGACTGAGGATCCAGCGAGCTGATCATACAGGTCGTTGATCCTGGGAAGCGGATATTTGTTCTTGATTGTGACCAAATTGACAGGTCGGTAATCTACAACCATCCGGTCCGTACCATCCTTCTTCTTGACGAATAGGACGGGGCAAGCCCACGGAGATGAGCTAGGTCGGATGAAACCCTTTTTCAAGGACTCATCGAGTTGTTTCTTAAGCTCGGCTAGTTCTAGGGGAGCCATCTTATAAGGTCTTCTAGCAATCGGAACGGTTCCTGGAATGAGGTCTATTACAAACTCAACATCCCTGTCAGGTGGAACACCTGGCAATTCCTCTGGAAAGACATCCGGGAAGTCACGGACTACCGGAACGTCCTCAAGGTCTGGCAAAGGGCTGGCGTTAAGAGAATATAATTGTCGCTTGGCTATTCGGGTCAAGACATTGACTATCTTCCCCGAAGGATGGGTGAGTTGAACAGTCCTAGAGAAGCAATCAATTTGGGCATGATGAGCTGACATCTAGTCCATACCCAGAATGATATTAATATCTGAAGATTTAAGGGCTATCAAAGACGCAAGGAAAACAAGTCTGTCGACTTGGATCTCATTTCCATAACTTACCCTAGAGGTCTGCCATCTAGACCCAGGGGTAGAGATTTCCATAGTGGATGGCATGTCACAGAATGCAACGTTATGCAGACGAGCATAATTTTCAGATATAAAGGAATGAGAGGCTCCTGTATTGAAAAGGACAGATGCCGGGTGGCAATTAACAAGAAGCGTACCGAGAACGACGTTGGGATCCTCTTGAGCTTCTTCGGCAGAGACGCAGTTGACATGGCCACGTGAAGCGGTGACCGGCTTGGCGTGGAATATTTTTCCTGTCGGCTTGCCACGGCCAACAGCTTTAGCAGACTGGTTGGGGTTGGTTTGGGGACATTCACGCATATAGTGACCAGATTCCCCACACTTGAAACAAGTCACGGAACTGGTACGTGGAGGAACATTATTGGTTGGACCCCCATAGGGCTTGGCTGGAGCAGACTGTTGTACAGGGCGAGGCGCCTGGAAAGATGGCCTCGGTGTGAACCTGGGTGGCAGGGCGGTGTTGGGCACCCACACGCGGCGCTTCTGAGGACCAGCACCGGATGAGGAACCCGTGTCACGTCCATGCTTGCGTGTTGCGTCATAGTCAGTCTGACCAGTTTCAGCACTGATGGCTTTGTTGACAAGTTTCGAAAAAGATGTGCACTCATGCAGACGGAGGTCGCGGCGAAGCTCAGGACTAAGGCCCTTACGGAACCTTGCTTGCTTCTTGGCGTCAGTAGAAACTTCCTCAGTTGCATATCGGGCGAGATTACCAAACTCCCTGCTATAGGCATCCACAGAAAGTCGGCCTTGGGTGAAACTGCAAAATTCTTCACGTTTACGGTCCATGAGACCCTCCGGAATGTGATGTTCATGGAAAGCCTCGCTGAATTCAGCCCAAGTAGTGACATGGCCCGCTGGGCGCATAGCTCCATAATTCTCCCACCATAGACTGGCGGGGCCTTCAAGATGATATGCAGCAAAGGTGACCTTGTCAGCCTCCGCTACCAGCGCGGAACGCAGTTTGTGAGAGATACTGCGGAGCCAGTCATCAGCGTCGAGAGGCTCGACGGAGTGGTGGAACGTGGGTGGATGCAATTTGATAAAATCACTGAGTGACACCACGTTAGCCCTCTGATGGTGTGCTGTATTCTGTTCAATACGCTCCAACAAACGGTTTGTCTCCCGCTTGTTTCTCTCAGCTTCCATCATAACCTCGGCTAGTGAAGGAGGATGAGGCAGATTTGCATCCCTGGCTTCACTGCCTTCGGCCTGCTCTTGAGAAGCAGGGTTAGCGCGCGTGTTGACCATCCTAGGTAAACAAGACAATGATTTAGTCAGGATGATAAAATTCCGACATAGGATAAAAATGCAAGGAATAACTCGAAATGCAAGATGATCATCCGTATGACATGGTAAAAACAGAACTGCTTCTTTTATTCCATCGTCATACACACCATACAGAGTTTAGTACAAGACCAAACAAGGTACTATTACGGTGAAAAGAGGATTACATCTCATCGGAGGCATTCCAAGCTCCTATACATTATTTTTCTACACCTCCGGAAGGAGTACAAACTAGGTCATATCCCACGAGTCACGCGGGACGATAGACGACACAGCTAGTGCGAACTAGTGATACTACCACTAACTCAGACCGATCCGTAGTAGTCCTCGTAGAAGTCACCTCCATAGCCTGGAAGTTCAACATGATCATCCGGAAACAGACGGTCTCGCGGAGCTTGTGGACCATAGGGGCTAGGATGAGGCCTTGGACCAACAAACGGTGGCCTGCGGGGACCGCGAGGTGGGGTGATGCCTCCTACATCACGCCAAACCATCACGTCTGGCAGAGCAGATCTCATAGGATAGAGATCGCGCATATCTGAATATCCAGCTTGCACCGCCGGTGCGAACCGAGTCAAAGTGGCCCAGTGGTCAGCACGGGTATTGAAGAGCTCTAACCTTAAGGCCCGATTTTCACGGTCCTTATCCTCGAGCATCTCAGCAGTGGTGCGAGTCCGTGAATCCTCCTGAGTGGAGTCAGCATAGATAGCCTGGAGATACCCTTGTGCTCCCGGAAGTGATCCTGGCATATACCGGAAGTCAGAGTCCCGAAATAGACCAGATCTGACTCGCATAATGGTCATCATAGAGTAGGCGGCGTCTTGCACAGCCATCTCAATAGTAACCCCGAGTCCATAGGAACAGTGAAGAGGCTCGGTGGATCCAGGATAAGATGGAAATATCCTGACAGTGCAGAGATACTGGCTTTGATTAAAATCTCGGAATTGCTCTTCGACCGTGTACTCAGGATACCAGCGGTATCCAGCCTCAGTCATTACCCTGACCAACTTAGCAGTATGGCCGGGTACATCTAGGCATCGAGTCAGGCGAACCACTTGATTGAGGTCGCGAGTGGCCATCTGAAAGCACAATCATAATGCAAAGGCATTAGAATTTCTAGCAAAATTTCGGCAGCATAACAGCTGTAAATGCTCAAAAAGGATTTGAGACATTTGACAAAGGATTTCGTACACACTCAACATCACCATATCAAAGTTCTGAAACCATTCTGGCAACATAATGTGGTAGTAGAACTGAACTAGGCTGGTAACCATCAAACTTATAAGGTACTACTGATTAGTAACTCGTGATCCTGATAGAGAGAACAGATCCTAATTCCTTAACCCCCGGTGGAAGAATGGACTGACTCAGATCAGAAAGTCATAAGGTATAAGGAGTAAAAAGAGCCTTACGTTCCAACCCACAAACAATTCCCCTACATATAACTAAAGAATTTCTAGACTCAACATCGACCAGTTTGGCTTGGAGAACCTACAGGCAGTCCGGCTCTGATGCCAACGCTGTCAGGACCCCGACTCGATGTCACATCGATCTAGCTGGAAACACCTCATATCACTTTGCGGCCTCACGCACGGTATCCCCACGGGTGTCGTCTTACCTTTTCCCGGGACCGTTTGCGCCTTTTGGCTCACGTATATGATAGTGTCGCTAGCATCCATATGATAAAGAGCCCGGGCTGACATGACTAGTCGTAAACCCAAAGTGGCACAGACTTACAGGGACAGGCATCCATGACCCAGCTTCGAACGTGTCGGTCATCAGCAAGTGGGTCCGGGCTGTAGCACTGGGCTAGCAGGACTCCGGTAAACCGGGCTGTAGCGGGCTAACAGGACTCCGGTACTCAAAGCGTGACATTTCCCCGAAGGGACAGACACAGGAACGAAGAAGGACACATGCCGGCCAGCCTAGGTGTTCCAGAGCAGTAGCAAGCTACCATGGCTCAGCGGTAACACTAGGAGACATTTCCCGGTAAGAGAGGCTACTAAAGATAACAACTAGATAGTCAGATCCCACACATACCAAGCATTTCAATCATACACACAATATGCTCGATATGTGCAAATACAACGAAGCATCACAACATGACTCTATGACACAAGTACTTTATTTAAGGCTCAGTGAGCCATACATAACATACACAAAGGTACGGGTCTCACGACCCCACATACAAGTCATACAGTCATACAAACCAGCAGAGGAAGTAACTTGTCTGAGTACAGACAACTAGTAAAATAAAAGAGGCTTGGAAAGCCTAGCTATACTACGTGGTCCTTCACAAGCTCAGGGTCACCACCTGGGTCTTTAGCCTACTCGTTGATGTCAACGTCTACATAGAACCCATCAGAAGAGGTTGCAGCGTCTTCTGTAAAAATGTAGATTATAGCAACATGAGTACAAAGGTACTCAGCAAGACTTACATCAGATCCTACATACATGCATAGTATCAAGAAGGGTTGGTGGAGTTATTGCAGCAAGCCAGCTTTGACTCTTGGCTAGGCTATCCTACGATACTCCAACTTGAAATGGTTTTGCGCACACGAGTCCACTACTCACCAATTCAATACACTACCGAGGATCCGCCTCCGTCTTCCTACGGAAGAGCCATCCTCGGCACTCACACTTATCTTGAGGCTTTTAGTAGTTTCCATTTACTTGTCTATGAACTGTATAGGCAACCAAGTAGTCCTTTACCGCGGGCGCGGCTATTCGAATAGATCATGTTAACCCTGCAGGGGGTACTTCTTCATACACGCTCTCACCACTTACCGTCGTTTACACGACATGTACTCGGCAACCTTCAAGCGGAAGCCCAACGTGGGTGTCGGCCACGACCTACCTAATCACCTAAGCCTCCAGTCCAGGTTTATCGCCTATTCAGGTTCCATCCGCAGGGAGTCCGGCCGAGGTTTCCCATACGGCCCCGAACGATGTGAACAGGGTTCCCGAGATACCTAACGGGTATTCGGTACACCCGGCCACGTACCTACCGCATCACAGCCCACCCCTACGGTCAGCGCTGTCCACGGCCTCCAGTAGGCTACAAACACCAGAAACTACTTGCAACTCCTGGACAGAGAACTAGGGTGAATAAGAAGTCGAGAGGGTCCATTGGTTTCGGGCCCAATGCATGGTAGTAGCTGATTCTTAAATCACACATACAGATCTCAGTGCTTAAGGTCGGCTTCAATGAAACAACCCACCATGTACTCCTACATGGCCTCTCATCGATACCTTTACCAAATCGTGTTCACCACACCACTCTCATTACCGACATAATCATTTCACTCTAGCCCATCACCCAGATGAACCAGACCTGACACGACTCTAAGCATAGCAGGCTTAGCAAGGTAGGAACAACACATACATATGGCTCAATCAACTCCTACACATGCTAGTGGGTTTCATCTAGTTACTGTGGCAATGACAGGTCATGCAGAGGAAATGGGTTCAACTACCGTAACACACAGCAGTTTGAATCGCGTTGTCTTAATGCAGTAAAAGAGAGCAGGGGCGAGAACATGGGATTGTATCGATATGATCAGATGGTTGGTTGCTTGCCTGATGGTTCGTTGCACGGATACGGTTCTTCGTTAGGGTAATCACGGTACTCCTCGGGGACAGATCCTGTCGCAAAGGACATCGATACACAAACATCACCAAACAATATGCAACAATATGATGCATGCATGAAACATGGCAATATGAGTGTGTTGGGCTAATGCAACTAAAACCAGAAGGGTTTGAACAAATTTGAATCAAGGATTCAAATTTCAAATTCAAATATGGCCTTTTAAAGTGCCTTTTCTTGTTCTGATTAAAACATCAACTTAACTTGTTTGATCATGCATGGAAATGGTACAGATGGATAGATTGGATTTTTCTGATCATTTTTCATATATAATTTGTCCAATTTGGAGTTACAGAATAAAAGTTATGAATTTTTGAAGTTTAATTAATATTCTGGAATTTCCTGATTTAATTCAACGCTGTCAGGACCCCGACTCGATGTCACATCGATCTAGCTGGAAACACCTCATATCACTTTGCGGCCTCACGCACGGTATCCCCACGGGTGTCGTCTTACCTTTTCCCGGGACCGTTTGCGCCTTTTGGCTCACGTATATGATAGTGTCGCTAGCATCCATATGATAAAGAGCCCGGGCTGACATGACTAGTCGTAAACCCAAAGTGGCACAGACTTACAGGGACAGGCATCCATGACCCAGCTTCGAACGTGTCGGTCATCAGCAAGTGGGTCCGGGCTGTAGCACTGGGCTAGCAGGACTCCGGTAAACCGGGCTGTAGCGGGCTAACAGGACTCCGGTACTCAAAGCGTGACATTTCCCCGAAGGGACAGACACAGGAACGAAGAAGGACACATGCCGGCCAGCCTAGGTGTTCCAGAGCAGTAGCAAGCTACCATGGCTCAGCGGTAACACTAGGAGACATTTCCCGGTAAGAGAGGCTACTAAAGATAACAACTAGATAGTCAGATCCCACACATACCAAGCATTTCAATCATACACACAATATGCTCGATATGTGCAAATACAACGAAGCATCACAACATGACTCTATGACACAAGTACTTTATTTAAGGCTCAGTGAGCCATACATAACATACACAAAGGTACGGGTCTCACGACCCCACATACAAGTCATACAGTCATACAAACCAGCAGAGGAAGTAACTTGTCTGAGTACAGACAACTAGTAAAATAAAAGAGGCTTGGAAAGCCTAGCTATACTACGTGGTCCTTCACAAGCTCAGGGTCACCACCTGGGTCTTTAGCCTACTCGTTGATGTCAACGTCTACATAGAACCCATCAGAAGAGGTTGCAGCGTCTTCTGTAAAAATGTAGATTATAGCAACATGAGTACAAAGGTACTCAGCAAGACTTACATCAGATCCTACATACATGCATAGTATCAAGAAGGGTTGGTGGAGTTATTGCAGCAAGCCAGCTTTGACTCTTGGCTAGGCTATCCTACGATACTCCAACTTGAAATGGTTTTGCGCACACGAGTCCACTACTCACCAATTCAATACACTACCGAGGATCCGCCTCCGTCTTCCTACGGAAGAGCCATCCTCGGCACTCACACTTATCTTGAGGCTTTTAGTAGTTTCCATTTACTTGTCTATGAACTGTATAGGCAACCAAGTAGTCCTTTACCGCGGGCGCGGCTATTCGAATAGATCATGTTAACCCTGCAGGGGGTACTTCTTCATACACGCTCTCACCACTTACCGTCGTTTACACGACATGTACTCGGCAACCTTCAAGCGGAAGCCCAACGTGGGTGTCGGCCACGACCTACCTAATCACCTAAGCCTCCAGTCCAGGTTTATCGCCTATTCAGGTTCCATCCGCAGGGAGTCCGGCCGAGGTTTCCCATACGGCCCCGAACGATGTGAACAGGGTTCCCGAGATACCTAACGGGTATTCGGTACACCCGGCCACGTACCTACCGCATCACAGCCCACCCCTACGGTCAGCGCTGTCCACGGCCTCCAGTAGGCTACAAACACCAGAAACTACTTGCAACTCCTGGACGGAGAACTAGGGTGAATAAGAAGCCGAGAGGGTCCATTGGTTTCGGGCCCAATGCATGGTAGTAGCTGATTCTTAAATCACACATACAGATCTCAGTGCTTAAGGTCGGCTTCAATGAAACAACCCACCATGTACTCCTACATGGCCTCTCATCGATACCTTTACCAAATCGTGTTCACCACACCACTCTCATTACCGACATAATCATTTCACCCCAGCCCATCACCCCGATGAACCAGACCTGACACGACTCTAAGCATAGCAGGCATAGCAAGGTAGGAACAACACATACATATGGCTCAAGCAACTCCTACACATGCTAGTGGGTTTCATCTAGTTACTGTGGCAATGACAGGTCATGCAGAGGAAATGGGTTCAACTACCGTAGCACACAGCAGTTTGAATCGCGTTGTCTTAATGCAGTAAAAGAGAGCAGGAGCGAGAACATGGGATTGTATCGATATGATCAAATGGTTGGTTGCTTGCCTGATGGTTCGATGCACTGATACGGTTCTTCGTTAGGGTAATCACGGTACTCCTCGGGGGCAGAACCTGTCGCAAAGGACATCGATACACAACCATCACCAAACAATGTGCAACAATATGATGCATGCATGAAACATGGCAATATGAGTGTGTTGGGCTAATGCAACTAAGAACAGAGGGGTTTGAACAAATTTGAATCAAGGATTCAAATTTTAAGTTCAAATATGGTCTTTTAAAGTGCTTTTCCTTGTTCTGCTTAAAACATCAATTTAACTTGTTTGATCATGCATGAAAATAGTACAGATGGATAGATTGGATTTTTCTGATCATTTTTCATATATAATTTGTCCAATTTGGAGTTACAGAATAAAAGTTATGAATTTTTGAAGTTTAAATAATATTCTGGAATTTCCTGATTTAATTTAAATCCAGAAATTATAGTTATTGCGCCAGCATGACGTCAGCATGACGTCAGTGGTCAACTGCGGCTGGCTGGAGTCAAACCTGACGTGTGGGGCCCACACGTCAGTGACAGGGGGGTTAAACAGGGTTAAATTAATTCTAATTACTAATTAGTGGCGCTGGGGCCCACTGGTCAGTGTCAGGGGGGGTTGACTAACGGTAATTAGTACTAACTAACCAACTGTCCGACAGGGCCCACGCGTCAGTGACCCTGGGGGGTCAAACCTCAGGTCGGACAGGTCAAACCCCACCGGCGACATGACGCCGGCGAGGCCCGAGACGGCGGCGAAAGTGCTTTTTGCCATTCCGGCAACCAAATGGACGGCGGAAGGCATCTGCGTGTTGCTGAGGTTGAGCCGCGACTATTGGTGGTGGTGGTTGGGCTCGGGGTGGCCGGAGTTGACGGCGGCGAGCTCGGCTACGGCGGCCGGAGTTCGGGTGCGGTCGGAATCGGCGTTGCAGGGCGTTAGGGGAGGTGTTGGTGCGTGCTACGTGCTCCTAGTGAGGTGTGGAGCACGATAGTGCGCTCGGTTGGGTGCTACGGTGACCGTGGCCACGACGGCGACATCGCCGGCGGCGTGGAGCTCTCGGCCAAGGTGGGGCTAGGGCCTAGAGGTCGGGAGAGACCAGGGGAGAAGGGGGAAACGATCCGGGGGCTCACCGCGGGGCTGCAGAGGTGGTTAGCGGGCTCGAGGACGCGCTGGAGACGACGAATTCGACGGCGACGATGATCGGAGCCCGAAGAGGGGAACGGCGACGTGGCGGCGATGCAGGGCTTCCGGGGAGCTGTGGAGCGGTGGGGAGGAAGAGGGAGTCGAGGCGGAGCTCCTGAGCTAGTCGGGGGAGCGAGGGGTGGTCGGAGATGGCGGCTATGGCGAACGGCGGCGACGGTGGTGTTCGGCCGTGAGAGAGAGAGGGAGAGAGAAGCACGGGAGAGAGAGGGGGATAAGGCCAGGGGATCGGGGCGGCACCGAGAAGAAGCGCCGCGGCGTCGCGCTGGCGGGGGGAGGCAGGCAGACGGGCTGGTGGCGTGGCGCTCCGGCCGTGCGCGCGCGCCGGCCACACGCCTGGCCGACTGGCGCCAGGAGGACGACGGTGGTGGTGGGCTGGGCTGGCTTGCTGGGCCGAGCTGGCTGGGCCACACAGGGAAGTTTTTCCCTTTTTTCTGTTTCTGTTTTTATTTAATATATCTGCAACTTTGTTGAATTTAATAAAATACCTAGGCAAGATCAAAAATCACCAAACTGTTCCTGGCCCATAGTTGGATTATTTCCAACATGAAACATTTTAGTTTGGAGATATTTGAGCATTTAAATATTTTATATTATTTTAAATGCCCAAATTCAAATATTTATGATTTAATTCAAAAACCCTAGGATGGCCTAGGAAAATGTGCACCATTTTTGGCAGAGGTTCTGAACCAAGACAAAAATGATGGGCATTTTAGAAGGGCATTTCAGGTTCATTGAAAAATTATTTTAGTAACCCTAGTTGGTTTCATAGGGGACTGGGGGTTCTGTCATCCCCATTTCAAGTTTCTGATGAAAGAGTAAACATGATGCAACACTCTAATGCATGACTAGCTAGGTTGTGACAAAACTGCTAGAATTGCTAAACCCCGTGATACAAATAAACCTAGACCTGTGATAGGTATGCCTGTTATTTCTGTTAAAATAGGAGATCATTGTTATCATGGCTTATGTGATATGGGTGCTAGTGCTAGTGCAATACCTATTGACTTATATAACGAAATTATGCATGACATTGCACCTATTGAGTTAGAAGATATTGATGTCACAATTAAACTTGCTAATAGAGATACTATTTCACCAATGGGAATTTTTAGAGATGTTGAAGTCTTGTGTGGGAAAACTAAATATCCTGCTGATTTTCTTGTTCTTGGTTCCCCACAAGATAGCTTCTGTCCCATTATATTTGGTAGACCCTTCTTAAATACTGTTAATGCTACCATAGATTGCAAAAGAGATGTTGTTACTGTCGGTTTAGATGATATGACTCATGAATTTAATTTTTCTAAATTTAGCAGACAACATCGTGAAGAAGAATTACCTAGTAAAGATGAAATTATTGGTCTTGCCTCTATTGCCGTACCTCCTAGTGATCCTTTAGAACAATATTTACTAGACCATGAAAATGATATGTTTATGAATGAAAGAAGGGAATTAGATGAAGTATTCATTAAACAGGAACCTATTCTGAAACATAATTTACCTGTTGAAATCCTAGGAGATCCTCGTCCACCCAAGGGTGATCCCGTGTTTGATCTTAAACCATTACTAGATACTCTTAAATATGCTTATCTTGATGAGAAAAAGATATATCCTATTATTAGTAGTGCTAACCTTTCAGAACATGAAGAAGAGAGATTATTGAAAATTCTGAAGAAGCACTGTGCTTCTATTGGGTATACTCTTGATGATCTTAAGGGCATTAGTCCCACTCTATGTCAACATAAAATTAATTTGGAAGAAGATGCTAAACCAGTTCGTTATCATCAACGCCGGCTGAATCCTAAAATGAAAGAAGTGGTAAGAAAGGAGATACTAAAGCTCCTTGAGGTAGGTATAATTTACCCCGTTGCTGATAGTCAGTGGGTAAGCCATGTCCATTGTGTCCCTAAGAAGGGAGGTATTACTGTTGTTCCAAATGATAAAGATGAATTGATTCCTCAAAGAATTATTACTGGTTATAGGATGGTAATTGATTTCCGCAAATTAAATAAGGCTACTAAAAAGGATCATTACCCCTTACCTTTTATCGATCAAATGCTAGAAAGATTATCCAAACATACACATTTTTGCTTTCTAGATGGTTATTCTGGTTTCTCTCAAATACCTGTGTCAGCCAAAGATCAATCAAAGACTACTTCTACCTGCCCTTTTGGTACTTTAGCTTATAGACGTATGCCTTTTGGTTTATGTAATGCACCTGCTACCTTTCAAAGATGCATGATGGCTATATTCTCTGACTTTTGTGAAAAGATTTGTGAGGTTTTCATGGATGACTTTTCCATCTATGGATCTTCTTTTGATGATTGCTTGAGCAACCTTGATCGAGTTTTGCAGAGATGTGAAGAAACTAATCTTGTCCTGAATTGCGAAAAGTGCCACTTTATGGTTAATGAAGGTATTGTCTTGGGGCATAAAGTTTCTGAAAGAGGTATTGAAGTTGATAAAGCCAAGGTTGATGCTATTGAAAAGATGCCATGTCCCAAGGACATCAAAGGTATAAGAAGTTTCCTTGGTCATGCCAGTTTTTATAGGAGGTTCATTAAGGACTTCTCAAAAATCTCTCGGCCTCTGACTAATTTATTACAAAAAGATATACCATTTGTTTTTGATGATGATTGTGTAGAAGCATTTGAAATACTTAAGAAAGCATTGATCTCTGGACCTATTGTTCAGCCACCTGATTGGAATTTACCCTTTGAAATTATGTGCGATGCTAGTGATTATGCTGTAGGTGCTGTTCTAGGACAAAGAGTTGATAAGAAACTAAATTTTATTCAATATGCTAGTAAAACTCTAGACAATGCTCAAAGAAATTATGCTACTACTGAAAAAGAATTCTTAGCAGTTGTATTTGCTTGTGATAAGTTTAGACCTTATATTGTTGATTCTAAAGTAACTATTCACACTGATCATGCTGCTATTAAATATCTTATGGAAAAGATAGATGCTAAACCTAGACTTATTAGATGGGTTCTCTTGCTTCAAGAATTTGATTTACATATTGTTGATAGAAAAGGAGCTGAGAACCCCGTTGCAGACAACTTGTCTAGGTTAGAAAATGTGCTTGATGACCCACTACCTATTGATGATAACTTTCCTGATGAGCAATTAAATGTCATAAATACTTCTCATAGAGCTCCATGGTATGCTGATTATGCTAATTACATTGTTGCTAAGTTTATACCACCTAGTTTCACATACCAGCAAAAGAAAAAGTTCTTCTATGATTTGAGGCATTACTTTTGGGATGACCCACATCTTTATAAAGAAGGAGTAGATGGTGTTATTATACGTTGTGTACCTGAGTATGAACAGGAACAGATCCTATGCAAGTGTCACTCCGAAGCTTATGTAGGACACCATGCTGGAGATAGAACTGCACATAAGGTACTACAATCTGGTTTTTATTGGCCTACTCTCTTCAAGGATGCCCGTAAGTTTGTATTATCTTTTGATGAATGTCAAAGAATTGGTAATATTAGTAGACGTCAAGAAATGCCTATGAATTATTCACTTGTTATTGAACCATTTGATGTCTGGGGCTTTGACTATATGGGACCCTTTCCTTCCTCGAATGGTTATACACATATTTTAGTTGATGTTGATTACGTTACTAAGTGGGTAGAAGCTATTCCAACTAGTAGTGCTGATCATAACACTTCTATTAAAATGCTTAAAGAAGTTATCTTTCCAAGGTTTGGAGTCCCTAGATATTTAATGACTAATGGTGGTTCACATTTTATTCATGGTGCTTTTCATAAAATGCTTGCTAAATATGATGTTAATCATAGAATTGCATCCCCTTATCACCCTCAGTCTAGTGGTCAAGTAGAATTGAGTAATAGAGAACTCAAATTAATTTTGCAAAAGACTATCAATAGGTCCAGAAAGAATTGGTCCAAGAAACTTGATGATGCATTATGGGCCTATAGAACTGCATATAAAAACCCTATGGGTATGTCTCCGTTTAAAATGGTCTATGGAAAAGCATGGCACTTACCTCTCGAACTAGAACACAAGGCTTATTGGGCTATTAGAGAACTAAATTGTGATTTTAAACTTGCTGGTGAGAAGAGGTTATTTGATATTAACTCACTTGATGAATGGAGAACCCAAGCCTACGAGAATACAAAAGGTGGCATGATAAAAGAATACAAAAGCATGAGTTTAATGTAGGTGACTATGTATTGCTATACAACTCTTGTTTAAGATTTTTTGCTGGAAAACTTCTCTCTAAATGGGAAGGTCCTTATGTTATCGAAGAGGTCTACCATTCCGGTGCCATAAAAATCAACAACTTTGAAGGCACAAATCCGAAGGTGGTAAATGGTCAAAGAATCAAACATTATATCTCAGGTAATCCCATAAATGTTGAAACCAATGTTATTGAAACCATAACCCCTGAGGAGTAAATAAGGGACACTTCCCGGAACGTTTCAGACTCCGAAAAGGAATAGGTATGTGGTACGGTAAGTAAACCGACTCCAAAACAATTTTTAAGGCAATATTTCTCCGTTTTGGAATATTTAGAAAAATAGAAAATAAGCAGCAGTCCGGAAAGGACATGAGGGCTCCACGAGGGTGAAGGGCGCGCCCCCTACCTCGTGGGCACCTCGTGTGCTCTCCGGACTCCATTTTCTTACAGGACACATATTTTGATCGGTAAAAATTCATTATATAACCTGAGGGGCATCATCGCCAAGAACATCACATCACCATCCCCGAAAAGAGAGACATAATCACCTGGGTATGGGCACTCCACTTGGCAACCGCCAAGCTTGGGGGAGTGCCCCGGTATCGTATCATCATCACTTTTATCTTTATCTTTTTTTCTTAGTTCGATCCTTTTGGTAATATCTTGATCTAGTAGAATAAAAGTTCTTAGTATGATCTAGTTGTGAGTTTTGCTTTGTTATCCTTCTATGTAATCGAGTCTGTGAGCTATATAATAAAGATTAGTGTTGATTCAAGGGCTTGATTATTTTCCCATGATCCTAAGTGAATAAAAGAAAAGAGAAAGAAATAAAAAGAAATAAAGAGATCATGTGACTCTTATGGAGAGTAATGAGCTCACATAGAAAGAGTATGACGAATAAAAGTTATTGAGGGTTGACAAACATAGTTTTGGTCATCGTTGCAATTAATAGGAAGTAATAAAGGAAGAGAGGTCTTCACATATAAATATACTATCTTGGACATCTTTTATGATTGTGAGCACTCATTAAAATATGACATGCTAAAGAGTTGACATTGGACAAGGAAGACAACATAATGGGTTATGTTTTCTTACATCTGAGATAAATTATATTGTCTTGGATCCTCCAACATGTTGAGCTTGCCTTTCTCCCTCATGCTAGCCAAATTCATTGCACCAAGTAGAGATACTACTTGTGCTTCCAAATACCCTTAAACCAGTTTTGCCATGAGAGTCCACAATATGGATTGAGTAAGATCCATCAAGTAAGTTGTCATCGGTGCAAGCAATAAAAATTGCTCTCTAAATATGTATGATTGATTGGTGTGGAGGAAATAAGCTTTATATGATCGTGTGATATGGAAGTAATAAAAGCGATAGACTGCATAATAAAGGTCCATATAACAAGTGGCAATATAAAGTGATGTTCTTTCACATTAGGATTTTGTGCATCCAACCATAAAAGCGCATGACAACCTCTGCTTCCCTCTGCGAAGGGCCTATCTTTTACTTTTATCTCCTACACTTCAAGAGAGTCATGGTGATCCTCACCCTCCTTTTTACATTTTGTCCTTTGGCAAGCACAATATGTTGGAAAGATCCCGGTATATATGGCTAATTGGATGTGAGTTTTCAAGAACTATTACTGTTGACATTACCCTTGAGGTAAAACATTGGGAGGCAAAACTATAAGCCCCTATCTTTCTCTATGTCCGATTAAAACTCCATACCCATAAGTATTGTGTGAGTGTCAGCAATTGTGAAAGACTATATGATAGTTGAGTATGTGGACTTGCTGAAAAGCTCTTATACATTGACTCTTTCCTATGTTATGATAAATTGCAATTGCTTCAATGACTAAGATTATAGTTTGTTAGTTTTCAATGAAGTTTACGATCCATACTTGATATTGTGATTGAATTATTACTCTAGCATAAGATATCATATGACAAGAATTATATAAGTTGCTGCTCTAAGAATGATCATGATGCCCTCATGTCCGTATTTTATTTTTATCGACGCCTTCATCTCTAAACATGTGGACATATTTTTTGATTTTGACTTTTCGCTTGAGGACAAGCGAGGCCTAAGCTTGGGGGAGTTGATACGTCCATTTTGCATCATGCTTTTATATCAATATTTATTGCATTATGGGCTGTTATTACACATTATGTCACAATACTTATGCCTATTCTCTCTTATTTTACAAGGTTGGCATAAAGAGGGAGAATGCCGACAGCGGGGATTCTGGCTGGAAAAGGAGAAAATAGTAGAGACCTATTTTGCACAGCTCCAAAAGTCCTGAAACTTCACGGATGATGTTTTCCAAACATATAAAAAACATTGAGCGCAAGAACTTCACCAGGGGGGCCACAGCCTGCCCACAAGGGTGGGGGCGCGCCCTACCCCCTGGGCGCGCCCCCTACCTCGTGGGCCCCTTGGTGGCCCTCCGGTGACCTTCTTCTGCTATATGTACTCTTTCGATGGAAAAAATCATAAGCCATCTTCTCGGACGAAACTCCGCCGCCACAAGGCGGAGCCAATCTAGGGTTCTGGCGGGGCTGTTCTGCCGGGGAAACTTCCCTCCCGGAGGGGGTAATCATCGCCATTGTCATCACCAACACTCCTCTCATCGGGAGAGGGCAATCTCCATCATCATCTTCATCAGCACCATCTCATCTCAAAACCCTAGTTCATCTCTTGTATGCAATTCTTGTCTCCAAGTCCGGGATTGGTGCTTGCTACCTCTTTATACTAACATAGTGCTAACATAGTCCCCGGCAGAAGCATAGCAAAGTCATAGCAACATCAATCTCAGAACATAGTGGACACTAGGGATCAAACCCTAACAAAACTAACTCGATTACATGATAGATCCCATCCAACCCATCACCGTCCAGCAAGCCTACGATGGAATTACTCAGGCACGGCAGTGAGCATCATGAAATTGGTGATGGAGGATGGTTGGTGATGACGATGGCAATGGATTCCCCTCTCCGGAGCCCCGAACGGACTCCAGATCAGCCCTCCCGAGAGGTTTTAGGGCTTGGCGGTGGCTCCGTATCGTAAAACGCGATGATTTCTTCTTTCTGATTTTTTTCTCCTCGAAACTCAATATATAGAGGTGGAGTTGGAGTCGGAGAGGCAACAGGGGCCCCACGAGGTAGGGGGCGTGGCCCCCACTCTCGTGGAGAGACGGTGGGCCCCTGGCCTTCATCTTTGGCAGGTATTTTTCTTATTTTCTGAAAAGTGTCTCCGTGAAGTTTCACGTCATTCCGAGAACGTTTGCTCCTGCACATAAATAACACCATAGTAGTTCTGCTGAAAACAGCGTAAGTCCGGGTTAGTTCCATTCAAATCATGCAAGTTAGAGTCCAAAACAAGGGCAAAAGTGTTTGGAAAAGTAGATACGTTGGAGATAAGTATAGGGGATCAACGAGTGCCTCCAATATATATCCACGTACCAACACCAGCACGTGGATATATCCAGGGGGTAGGGCGCGCCCCCCACCCTCGTGGGCAGGGTGTGGCCCCCCTGGTGAAGTTCTTGAGCTCAATGTTTTTTATATATTTGGAAAACATCATCCATGAAGTTTCGGGACTTTTGGAGCTGTGCAGAATAGGTCTCTAATATTTGCTCCTTTTCCAGCCAGAATCCCAGCTACCGGCATTCTCCCTCTTTATGTAAACCTTGTAAAATAAGAGAGAATAGGCATAAGTATTGTGACATAATGTGTAATAACATTCCATAATGCAATAAATATTGATATAAAAGCATGATGCAAAATGGACGTATCAACTCCCTCAAGCTTAGACCTCGCTTGTCCTCAAGCGAAAAGCCGAAATCGAAAAATATGTCCACATGTTTAGAGATGAAGGTGTCGATAAAAATAAAATACGGACATGAGGGCATCATGATCATTCTTAGAACAACAACTTATATAATTCTTGTCATATGACATCTTATGCTAGAGTAATAATTCAATCACAATATCAAGTATGAATCGTAAACCTCATTGAAAACTGACAAACTATAATCTCGGTCATTGAGGCAATTGCAATTTATCATAACATAGGAAAGTTTCAATGTATAAGAGCTTTTCAGCAAGTCCACATACTCAACTATCATATAGTCTTTCACAATTGATGACACTCATGCAATACTTATGGGTATGGAGTTTTAATCGGACACAGAGAAAGATAGGGGCTTATAATTTTTGCCTCCCAACGTTTTACCTCAAGAGTAATGTCAACAGTAATAGTTCATGAAAACTCACATCCAATTAGCCATATATACCAAGATCTTTCCAACATATTGTGCTTGCCAAAGGATAAAATGTAAAAAGGAAGGGTGAAGATCACCGTGACTCTTTTGCAATATAGGAGATAAAAGTAAAGGATAGGCCCTTCGCAGAGGGAAGCAGAGGTTGTCATGCACTTTTATGGTTGGATGCACAAAATCCTAATCCGAAAGAACGTCACTTTATATTGCCACTTGTGATATGGACCTTTATTATGCAGTCTGTCGCTTTTATTACTTCCATATCACATGATTGTATAAAGCTTATTTCTATCACACCAATCAATCATACATATGTATAGAGCAATTTTTATTGCTTGCACCGATGACAACTTACTTGACGGATCTTACTCAATCCATAGGTAGGTATGGTGGACTCTGATGGCAAAACTGGTTTAAGGGTATTTGGAATTTGGCTAGCATGAGAGAGAAAGGCAAGCTCAACATGTTGGAGGATCCAAGACGATATAATTTATCTCAGATGTAAGAAAACATAACCCATTATGTTGTCTTCCTTGTCCAATGTCAACTCTTTAGCATGTCATATTTTAATGAGTGCTCACAATCATAAAATATGTCCAAGATAGTATATTTATATGTGAAGACCTCTCTTCCTTGATTACTTCCTATTAATTGCAATTATGACCAAAACTATGTTTGTCAACCCTCAATAACTTTTATTCATCATACTCTTTCTATGTGAGCTCATTACTCTCCATAAGAGTCACATGATATCTTTGTTTCTTTTTGTTTCTTTCTCTTTTCTTTTATTCACTTAGGATCATGGCCAAATAATCAAGCCCTTGACTCAACACTAATCTTTATTATATAGCTCACGGACTCGATTACATAGAAGGATAATAAAGCAAAACTCACAACTAGATCATACTAAGAACTTTATTCTACTAGATCAAGATATTACCAAAAGGATCGAACTAAGAAAATGGTAAAGATAAAAGTGATGATGATACGATACCGGGGCACTCCCCCAAGCTTGGCGGTTGCCAAGTGGAGTGCCCATACCAGATTCTCAATTCTTCTTTGTAGGAGGAGATGGTGGTGATGTTGCTGATGGCGTAGGCTTGTTGTCCTTCTTCCAAGGCATAGGCTCACCATCATAAAAGGATGACCGAGTCTCCGGGATCCTCAAATCTGCAGCCAAACTCATCCTTTTGAATCTATATTCATACTCACAGTTTTGGTTTTGCAGGTCATATATTTGAGCTTGGAGGTGCTCAATTTTCTCGTGAAGCTTCAAGATGGTCTCCCCCATGTTGTCGGCATCCAGCTTGTGTTTGTTGGTGAACTCTGCGATCATCATGTAGTTGGAGTTGAGTCCATGCTCCACCATCCCCTGACACTTGAAAACTTGTTGCTCCATTGCTTCGAGCCTCGTCTCCACGCTTCCGGTCCCCTTCGGTCCCTCAGCATCACAGATGTGCAGCAACCCATCACGCATCTCAATGGTTTCAGGGTGTCGCTGCACCTCCGCTAGTAGATGCAGGAAGGAGTCGGTCTACTTGTCTCCAATGTATCTACTTTTCCAAACACTTTTGCCCTTGTTTTGGACTCTAACTTGCATGATTTGAATGGAACTAACCCGGACTAGCGTTGTTTTTAGCACAACTACCATGGTGTTATTTATGTGCAGGAGCAAACGTTCTCGGAATGACCTGAAACTTCACGGAGACACTTTTCAGAAAATAAGAAAAATACCTGCCAAAGTTGATGGCTAGGGGGGCCACCGTCTTGCCACAAGGGTGGGGGCGCGCCTGCCCCCCTAGGGCGCGCCCCCTACCTCGTGGGCCCCCTGTTGTGTCTCCGACTCCAACTCCACCTCCATATATAGAGTTTCGATGAGACAAAAATTAGAGAGAAGAAATCATCGCGTTTTACGACACGAGCTGCCGCTAAGCCCTAAAAACTCTCGGGAGGGCTGATCTAGAGTCCGTTCAGGGCTCCGGAGAGGGGAATCCGACGCCATCGTCATCACCAACCATCCTCCATCACCAATTTCATGATGCTCACCGCCATGCATGAGTAATTCCATCGTAGGCTTGCTGGACGGTGATGGGTTGGATGGGATCTATCATGTAATCGAGTTAGTTTTGTTAGGGTTTGATCCCTAATGTCCACTATGTTCTGAGATTGATGTTGCTATGACTTTGCTATGCTTAATGCTTGTCACTAGGGCCCGAGTGCCATGATTTCAGATCTGAACCTATTATGTTTTCATCAATATATGAGTGTTCTTGATCCTCTATAGCAACTCTATAGTCACCTATTATGTGTTATGATCCGTTAACCCCAAAGTGACAATAATCGGGATACTTACCGGTAATGACCGTAGTTTGAGGAGTTCATGTATTCACAATGTGTTAGCGCTTTGTTCCGGTTCTCTATTAAAAGGAGGCCTTAATATCCCTTAGTTTCCGTAAGGACCCCGCTGCCACGGGAGGGTAGGACAAAAGATGGCATGCAAGTTCTTTTCCATAAGCACGTATGACTATGTTCGGAATACATGCCTACATTATATCAATGAACTGGAGCTAGTTCTGTGTCACCCTAGGTTATGACTGTTACATGATGAACCGCATCCGGCATAATTCTCTGTCACCGATCCATTGCCTACGAGCTTTCCATATATTGTTCTCCGCTTATTTACTTTTCCGTTGCTATTCCTATCATCACTACAAAATACCAAAACATTGCTTTTACTACTGTTACCTTTTGCTACCGTTATCACCACTATCATATTACTTTGCTACTAAACACTTTGCTGCAGATATTAAGTTTCCAGGTGTGGTTGAATTGACAACTCAGCTGCTAATACTTGAGAGTATTCTTTGGCTCCCCTTGTGTCGAATTTATAAATTTGGGTTGAATACTTTACCCTCAAAAACTATTGCGATCCCCTATACTTGCGGGTTATCAAGACTATTTTCTGGCGCCGTTGCCGGGGAGCATATCTCTATTCTTTGAGTCACTTGGGATATATATCTGCTTATCATTATGAAGAACTTGAGAGATCCAAAAACCAAGATCTATCCCTTAACTACGAGGGGAGGTAAGGAACTGCCATCTAGCTCTGCACTTAATTCACCTTCTATTTTGAGTAAGCTTGCAACACCTACACCTGCTTCTGCTATTCGTTCTGATATGTCGCATGTTATTGATGATGCCACTTCTGCTATGCATGATACTTATGATGAAACTATCTCTATGCCTGATACTACAATGCCACTTAGTGATTTTCTTGATAAACAACTTGCTAGGGCTAGAGAAATTGAAAATATTGAATCTGATGATACTGATGAAAGTGATGATGAAGAACCACTTGCTATTCCTAAGGGTTATGTATTTGATCAAGATGCTTCTTTAGCCATTTTAGCTTGCAGAAATAGAGCTGAACTTAAAAAATTATTAGCTAAATGGAGTAAGCAATCCCTAAATGATAGAATGAAACCTGACCCTGCTTTTGTTACTTCACCTATCTTTGTTACTGATAAGGATTATGAATTCTCTGTTGATCCTGATATAATTACTTTGGTTGAATCTGATCCTTTTCATGGTTATGAATCTGAAACTGTAGTGGCACATCTTACTAAACTGAATGATATAGCTACCCTGTTCACTAAAGATGAGAGAACTCGCTACTTTTATATCCTTAAAATATTTCTGTTCTCATTAAAGGGTGATGCTAAGATATGGTTTAATTCTCTTGATCCTGGTTGTGTGCGTAGTCCCTAGGATATGATTTATTACTTCTCTGCTGAATATTTCCATGCTCATAAGAAACAAGCTGCTTTAAGGGATATATATAATTTTGCGCAAATTGAAGAAGAGAGTCTCCCACAAGCTTGGGGGAGGCTTCTCCAATTACTTAATGCTTTGCCTGATCATCCTCTTAAGAAAAATGAAATACTTGATATCTTTTATAATGGACTAACCGATGCCTCCAGAGATTACCTGGATAGTTGTGCTGGTTCTGTTTTTAGGGAAAGAACACCAGATGAAGCTGAGATTCTATTGAATAATATGTTGACAAATGAAAATAATTGGACACCTCCGGAGCCAATTCCTGAACCTATTCCTAAACCAACTCTGAAGAAGAGGGGTATTCTATTTCTCAGTCCTGAAGATATGCAAGAGGCCAAGAAATCTATGAAAGAAAAGGGTATTAAAGCTGAAGATGTTAAGAATTTACCTACTATTGAAGAAATACACGGTCTTAATTTACCGCCTGTCGAAGAAACATATAATCTTAATCCTTTACCTATTGAAGAAACTCATGGTCTTGATAACCCGTCACAGGTAGTAAAGGTAAATTCTCTCTATAGATATGATAAAGCTGTAATCCCATTTACTAAGTTTGCTAGACCATGCTTAGATGAGTTTGATAAATTTATGGCTAAGCAAGAAGATTTTAATGCTTATTTTGGTAGACAATTGAAATACAATTCAAATATGCTTGGACACTTGGGTGATTATATGGCTAATGTTAAAGGTGTACTTAAACTTATTAGTAAACATGCTTCTATGGTTACCACTCAAGTAGAACAAGTACTTAAAGCTCAAAATGATTTGCTCAATGAATTGAATAGTAAAGATGATGATTATGCTGTTAGAGTGGCTACTAGAACTGGTAGAATGACTCAGGAACCTTTGTATCCTGAAGGCCATCCTAAGAGAATTGAGCAAGATTCTCAGAGAAATAATATAGATGCACCTAGTTCTTCTAAAAAGAAGAAAAAGAAAAATGATAGGACGTTGCATGCTTCTAGTGATCCTATTATTGAAACATCTGAGAATCCAAATGATATTTCTATTTCTGATGCTGAAACACAATCTGGTAATGAACCTGAAACTAATGATAATGTTAATAACAATGTTCATGATGATGCTCAACCTAGTAATGATAATGACATATATATTGAACCTGTTGTTGATCTTGATAACCCACAATCAAAGAATCAACGTTATGATAAGAAAGATATTGTTGCTAGGAAACACGGGAAAGAAAGAGAGCCATGGGTTCAGAAACCCATGCCCTTTCCTCCTAAACCATCCAAGAAAAAGGATGATGAGGATTTTGAGTGCTTTGCTAAAATGATTAGACCTATCTTTTTACGTATGCGATTAACTGATATGCTCAAAACCAATCTTTATGCTAAGTACATGAAAGATATTATTACAAATAAAAGAAAGATACCGGAAGCTGAAATTTCCACCATGCTTGCTAATTATACTTTTAAGGGTGGAATACCAAAGAAACTTGGAGATCCAGGACTACCCACTATACCATGCTCCATTAAAAGAAACTATGTTAAAACTGCTTTATGTGATCTTGGAGCCGGTGTTAGTGTTATGCCTCTCTCTTTATATCGTAGACTTGATTTGAATAAGTTGACACCTACTGAAATATCTTTGCAAATGGCTGATAAATCAACTGATATACCTGTCGGTATTTGTGAGGATGTGCCTGTTGTAGTTGCAAATGTTACTATTCTAACGGACTTTGTTATTCTTGATATTCCCCAGGTAGATAGTATGTCTATTATTCTTGGATGACCCTTTTTGAATACTGCAGGGGCTGTTATAGATTGCACTAAAGGCAGTGTCACTTTTCATGTTAATGGTAATGAGCATATGGTACACTTTCCGAAGAAACAACCTCAAGTTCATAGTATCAACTCTATTGGAAAAATTCCATCGATTATATTTGGAGGTTTTGAATTTCCTCTTCCTACTGTCAAGAAGAAATATGATATTCTTATTATTGGGGATGTGCATATTCCCGTTGAGGTAACATAGTGTTATTCAAAATTTCTCCGGTTCCATGTTATTCGGAATGAGTTAGTTAACAAGACTTGATCAACCTTGTTAGTGGATTCCTTTTGATGATCATGAGATGGATGAAACTAGAAAGCACAACCTTCTGTACCCCACTGTTACTTTCTGTTATTTATATTAAATAAAATAAAATAATTATTTTTCTATCTGTTATCTGATTATCCATGCAATATAAAAATAGGTCGTAAATAAAAGTTCTCATAATGCCCTGAAAATATGATTTTTTCTAGAATATTTGAAGATTTATGGAACAAAGAACACACCAGGGGGCCAGCCACCTTGCCAAGAGGGTGAAGGGCGCGCCTACCTCTCTAGGGCATGTCCCCTGCCTCGTGGGCCCACGGTGGTCCTCCTCCACTTATTCCTGCACCCACACACTTCATCTTCCTCCCACAAACATGAATAACCAGCTCAAGCACGAGTTCTAGCTCATTTTGCTGCCATTTTCGATCTCCTTGCTCAAAGCACCTCTCACAAAACTGCTTGGGGAGATTGTTCCTAGGTATGTGACTCCTCCATTGGTCCAATTAGTTTTTCTTCTAGTGCTTTATTCATTGCAAATTTTTGCTGCTTAGGTGACCCTGTTCTTGAGCTTGCATGTCAAATTTATATGATCAAAAGCAGTTTTGATGCATGATATAGGCCCTAGGCACTCACACACTCATTGCTAGATGTCGATGCTCATACTTTTTCATTGTATCATCCATGCTAGGTTATTTTCCTTTTTATGCTTTCTTCTTGTGTGTTTAATAAACCTTAAGAACAACAAAAAAATATTAGTTGTAGCTTTTAATTAATTTACTTTTCATGCTTGTAGTAGTAATTAAAAAGAAAACACAAAAATATTTCTTGTTCTTCTTTTGCTTGTTGGGAGCTTTCCCGTGTAAATAGTTTTATTTCTTTTCTTTTCTTTGGGGGTTGATAGGAGAAGACCATAATTAAATTGTTGAAGTGGCTCTTATATGCATTATTGTTGATATGACAAAAGAGCCCATATTGCCTTGTCTTATCCTGTTTATTGAATGCCTGTAGATTCCAGCTTAGTCCAATGCACGTGCACTATTATTATTATTCACATCGTTCGGTCGTGCAAGTGAAGGGCAATTATGATGATATACGATGGACTGGCTGAGATGAGAAAAGCTGGTCTGAACTCGACCTCTTTTGTTTTTGTAAATATGATTAGTTCATCGTTCCTGATTCAGCCTATTATGAATAAACATGTTTGCAATGACAATTAGAGATCATAGTTTCTTATGCCATGCTTGATTAGCTATGAGTTATAATGGTTTGCCTTGCGTGCCCACATGCTATTAAAATGGTTATGATGTGGTATGATAGGGTGGTATCCTCCTCTGAATGATTTAAGTGACTTGACTTGGCACGTGTTCATGCATGTAGTTGAAACAAAATCAACATAGCCTTCACGATATTTATGTTCATGGTGGATTATATCCTACTCATGCTTGCATTCGGTGTTGATTAATTTTAATGCATGTTCATGACTGTTATTGCTCTCTAGTTGGTCGCTTCCCAGTCTTTTGCTAGCCTTCACCTGTACTAAGCGGGAATACTGCTTGTGCATCCAAACTCCATAACCCCAAAGTTATTCCACATGAGTCCGCTATACCTACCTATATACGGTATCTACCTGCCGTTCCAAGTAAAATTGTATGTGCCAAACTCTAAACCTTCAAATAAATATCCTGTTTTGTATGCTCGAATAGCTCATGTATCAACTAGGGTTGTCTGTATCTTCCATGTTAGGCGGGTTATTCTCAAGAGGAGTGGACTCCGCTCCTCACTCACGAGATAAATGGCTGGTCACCGGGATGCCCAGTCCCATGCTTTATGCAAACTAAATCAAAATAATTTCAAACAAAACTCCCCCTGGGACTCTTGTTAGTTGGAGGCACTCGTTGTTTCGAGCAAGCCATGGATTGATGCTTGTGGTGGAAGGGGGGTATAAACTTTACCATTCTGTTTGGGAACCGCCTATAATGTGTGTAGCATGGAAGATATCGCCATCTCTTGGTTGTTATGTTGACAATGAAAGTATACCACTCAAAATATTATTCACCTCTATTCCAAAACCGAGATCTGGCACCTCTACAAATCCCTGCTTCCCTCTACGAAGGGCCTATCTATTTACTTTTATGCTGAGTCATCATCCTCTTATTAAAAAGAACTAGTTGGAGAGCACCGCTGTCATTTTCATTCATTATTGTTAGTTTACATTGAGTATGACTTGACTGGATCTCTTTTACCATGAATTACAATGTCTAGTCAGTCCTTGGTCTTTAAAGGTGCTCTGCATTTATGTTTTGCGGTCTCAGGAAGGGCTAGCGATATACCACCTTGTTATATCATATTATGATTGTTTTGAGAAAGTGTTGTCATCCGAGTTTTATTATTATGGCTCACTAGTTGATTATGCTATTGATATGAGTAACTTGAGACCTATGTGTTATTGCGAATGTGGTTAGTTATAATCTTTGCCGAAAACTTGAATGTTGGCTTTACATATTTACAACAACAAGAGCAAACAGAGTTTGTAAAAGTTTTTATTTTTCACTTTCAGTTTGTCAACTGAATTGCTTGAGGACAAGCAAAGGTTTAAGCTTGGGGGATTTGATACGTCTCCAACGTATCTACTTTTCCAAACACTTTTGCCCTTGTTTTGGACTCTAACTTGCATGATTTGAATGGAACTAACCCGGACTGACGCTGTTTTCAGCAGAACTACCATGGTGTTATTTATGTGCAGGAGCAAACATTCTCGGAATGACCTGAAACTTCACAGAGACACTTTTCAGAAAATATGAAAAATACCTGCCAAAGATGAAGGCCAGGGGGTCCACCGTCTTGCCACGAGGGTGGGGGCGCGCCTGCTCCCCTAGGGCGCGCTCCCTACCTCATGGGCCCCCTGTTGCGTCTCTGACTCCAACTCCACCTCCATATATTGAGTTTCGATGAGAGAAAAATCAGAGAGAAGAAATCATCGCGTTTTACGATACGGAGCCGCCGCCAAGCCCTAAAACCTCTCAGGAGGGCTGATCTGGAGTTCGTTCGGGGCTCCGGAGAGGGGAATCCATCGCCATCGTCATCACCAACCATCCTCCATCACTAATTTCATGATGCTCACCACCGTGCGTGAGTAATTCCATCGTAGGCTTGCTAGACGGTGATGGGTTGGATGGGATCTATCATGTAATCGAGTTAGTTTTGTTAGGGTTTGATCCCTAGTGTCCACTATGTTCTGAGATTGATATTGCTATGACTTTGCTATGCTTAATGCTTATCACTAGGGCCCGAGTGCCATGATTTCAGATCTGAACCTATTATGTTTCCATCAATATATGAGTGTTCTTGATCCGATCTTGCAAGTCTATAGTCACCTATTATGTGTTATGATCCATTAACCCCGAAGTGACAATAATCGGGATACTTACCAGTGATGATCGTAGTTTGAGGAGTTAATGTATTCACTATGTGTTAATGCTTTGTTCCGGTTCTCTATTAAAAGGAGGCCTTAATATCCCTTAGTTTCCGTAAGGACCCCGCTGCCAAGGGAGGGTAGGACAAAAGATGTCATGCAAGTTCTTTTCCATAAGCATGTATGACTATGTTCGGAATACATGCCTACATTATATCAATGAACTAGAGCTAGTTCAGTGTCACCCTAGGTTATGATTGTTACATGATGAACCGCATCTGGCATAATTCTCCATCACCGATCCATTGCCTATGAGCTTTCCATATATTGTTCTCCGCTTATTTACTTTTCCGTTGCTATTTCTATCATCACTACAAAATACCAAATACATTGCTTTTACTACTGTTACCTTTTGCTACCGTTGTCACCACTATCATATTACTTTGCTACTAAACAATTTGCTGCAGATATTAAGTTTCCAGGTGTGGTTGAATAGAGAACTCAGCTGCTAATACTTGAGAGTTTTCTTTGGCTCCCCTTGTGTCGAATCAATAAATTTGGGTTGAATACTTTACCCTCGAAAATTGTTGCGATCCCCTATACTTGTGGGTTATCAATACGCCTTCAATGTATCTATAAATTTTGATTACTCCATGCTATAATATCTACTGTTTTGGGCATTATTGGGCTTTATTATCCACTTTTATATTATTTGTGGGACTAACCTATTAACCGGAGGCCCAGCCCAGAATTGTTGTTTTTTGCCTGTTTTAGGGTTTCGAAGAAAAGGAATATCAAACGGAGTCCAAATGGAATGAAACCTTCGGGAACGTGATTTTCTCACCGAATACAACTCAGGAGACTTGGACTCACCGAATACAACGTATCTATAATTAACAAGAGCCCACGAGGTAGGGGGCGTGCCTACCCTCCCCCCCCCCCACAGGCGCGCCCTCCACCCTCATGGGGCCCCTGTTGCTCCACCGACATACTTCTTCCTCCTATATATATCCACGTACCCCCAAACGATCAGAAGAGGAGCCAAAACCCTAATTCCACCACCGTAACTTTCTGTATCCACGAGATCCCATCTTGGGGCCTGTTCCGGAGCTCCACGGAGGGGGCATAGATCACGGAGGGCTTTTACATCAACACCATAGCCTCTCCGATGAAGTGTGAGTAGTTTACTTTAGACCTACGGGTCCATAGTAAGTAGCTAGATGGCTTCTTCTCTCTTTTTGGATCTCAATACAATGTTCTCCCCCTCTCTTGTGGAGATCTATTCGATGTAATCTTCTTTTTGCTGTGTGTTTGTTGAGACTTATGAATTGTGGGTTTACAATCAAGTCTATCTATGAATAATATTTGAATCTTCTCTCAATTCTTTTATGTATGATTGCTTATCTTTGCAAGTCTCTTCGAATTATCAGTTTGGTTTGCCCTACTAGATTAGTCTTTCTTGCAATGGGAGAAGTGCATAGCTTCGGGTTCAATCTTGCGTTGTCCTTTCCCGATGACAGTAAGGGCAACAAGGCACGTATTGTATTGTTGCCATCGAGGATAACAAGATGGGGTTTTATTCATATTTCATGAGTCTATCCCTCTACATCATGTCATCTCGCTTAAGGCGTTACTCTGTTTTTAACTTAATACTCTAGATGCATGCTGGATAGCGGTCGATGAGTGGAGTAATAGTAGTAGATGCAGGCAGGAGTCGGTCTACTTGTCTCGGACGTGATGCCTATATACATGATCATACCTAGATATTCTCATAACTATGCTCAATTCTGCCAATTGCTCAACAGTAATTTGTTCACCCACCGTAGAATACTTATGCTCTCAAGAGAAGCCACTAGTGAGACCTATGGCTCCCGGGTCTATCTTTATCGTATCAATCTCCTACTGCTTAGTTATTTACTTTGCTATTTACTTTGCTTTTATTTTACTTTGCATCTTTATCATAAAAATACAAAAAATATTATCTTATCATATCTATCAGATCTCACTCTCATAAGTGGCCCTATAGGGATTGACAACCCCTATTTGCGTTGGTTGCGAGGATTTATTTATTTTGTGCAGGTACGAGGGACTCGCACGTTGCCTCCTACTGGATTGATGCCTTGGTTCTCAAAAACTGAGGGAAATACTTACGCTACTTTGCTGCATCATCCCTTCCTCTTCTGGGAAAACCAACGCAGTGCTAAAAGAGGTAGCAAGAAGGATTTCTGGCGCCGTTGCCGGGGAGGCCTACGCAAAAGTCAACATACCAAGTACCCATCACATACCCTTATCTCCCGCATTACATTATTTGCCATTTGCCTCTCGTTTTCCTCTCCCCCCCAATTCACCCTTACCGTTTTATTCGCCCTCTCTCCCTCTATCCCCCCTCTCTATTTGCCTGTTTTTGTTCGCTTGCTTTTTGTTTGCTTGTGTGTTAGTTTGCTTGTTTGTCACGATGGCTCAAGATAATACTAAATTGTGTGACTTCATCAATACCAACAACAATGATTTTATTAGCACTCTGATTGCTCCTCTTACCGATGCTGAATCTTGTGAAATTAATACTGCTTTGCTGAATTTTGTCATGAAAGATCCGTTCTCCGGCCTTCCTAGTGAAGATGCTGCTACCCATCTTAATAGCTTCGTTGATTTGTGTGACATGCAAAAGAAGAAAGATGTGGATAATGATATTGTTAAATTGAAGCTATTTCCTTTTTCGCTAAGAGATCGTGCTAAAGCTTGGTTTTCGTCTTTGCCTAAAAATTGTATTGATTCATGGAACAAGTGCAAAGATGCTTTTATCTGTAAGTATATTCCTCCCGCTAAGATCATCTCTCTTAGAAATGATATTATGAGCTTTAAGCAACTTGATCATGAACATGTTGCACAAGCTTGGGAGAGAATGAAATTAATGATACGTAATTTCCCTACTCATGGTTTAAACTTGTGGATGATTATACAAAAAATTTATGCTGGATTGAGTTTTGCTTCTAGAAATCTTTTAGATTCGGCCGTGGGAGGCACTTTTATGGAAATCACCTTAGGAGAATCTACTAAACTCCTAGATAATATTATGGTTAATTATTCTCATGGCATACTGAAAGATCTACTAATAAAAAGGTGCATGTGATAGAAGAAATTAATGTTTTGAGTGGAAAGATGGATGAACTTATGAAATTATTTGCTAATAAGAGTGTTTCTTCTGATCCTAATGATATGCCATTTTCTACTTTGATTGATAATAATAATAATAATAATGAATCTATGGATGTGAATTTTGTTGGCAGGAACAATTTTGGTAATAATGCGTATAGAGGAAATTTCAACCCTAGGCCTTATCCTAGTAATCCCTCTAATAATTTAGCCTCTGTTTTGGTTGTGTTTTTTGTGTTTAATTAGTGTTTGTGCCAAGTAGAACCGTTGGGAAGACTTGGGGAAAGTCTTGATGAACTTGCTGTAAAAAAACAGAAACTTTAGCGCTCACGAGAACTGCTGTCATTTTTATTTGGAAAATGTTATTTAGTTAATTATTTTTGCATATGATTAATAGATTAATTCCTCACGACCAACAATTTATTTTAGAATTTTTGGGGTTCCAGATCTTGCGCTAGCTACAGATTACTACAGACTGTTCTGTTTTTGACAGATTCTGTTTTTCGTGTGTTGTTTGCTTATTTTGATGAATCTATGGCTAGTAAACTAGTTTATGAACCATAGAGAAGTTGGAATACATTAGGTATAACACCCATATAAATAAAGAATGAGTTCATTACAGTACCTTGAAGTGGTCTTTTGTTTTCTTTCGCTAACGGAGCTCACGAGTTTTCTACTTTAAGTTTTGTGTTGTGAAGTTTTCAAGTTTTGGGAAAAGATTTGATGGATTATGGAACAAGAAGTGGAAATAGCCTAAGCTTGGGGATGCCCATGGCACCCCCAAGAAAATCTAAGGACACCTAAAAGCCAAAGCTTGGGGATGCCCCAGAAGGCATCCCCTCTTTCGTCTACTTCTACCGGTAACTTTACTTGGAGCTATATTTTTATTTACCACATGATACGTGTTTTACTTGGAGCGTCTTGTATGATTTGAGTATTTGCTTGTTAGTTTACCACAATCATCCTTGCTTTACACACCTTTTGAGAGAGCCATACATGATTTGGAATTTGTTAGAATACTCTATGTGCTTCGCTTATATCTTTTGAGTTATAATTTTGCTCTAGTGCTTCACTTATATCTTTTAGAGCACAGTGGTGGATTTGTTTTATAGAAACTATTGATCTCTCATGCTTCACTTAGATTATTTTGAGAGTCTTAATAGCATGGTAATTTGCTTAAAATCCTAATATGCTTGGTATGCAAGATTAATAATAAAACTTTCTTATGAGTGTGTTGAATACTAAGAGAAGTTTGATGCTTGATGATTGTTTTGAGACATGGAGATAATAATATCAAAGTCATGCTTGTTGAGTAGTTGTGAAATTGAGAAATACTTGTGTTGAAGTTTGCAAGTCCCGTATCAAGCACGTATGGTAAACGTTATGCAACAAATTTGAAACATGAGGTGTTACTTGATTGTCTTCCTTATGAGTGGCGGTCGGGGATGAGCGATGGTCTTTTCCTACCAATCTATCCCCCTAGGAGCATGCGCATAGTACTGAGGTTTTTGATGAATTGTAGATTTTTGCAATAAGTATGTGAGTTCTTTATGACTAATGTTGAGTCCATGGATTATACGTACTCTCACCCTTCCATCTTTGCTAGCCTCTTCGGTACCGTGCATTGCCCTTTATCACATTGAGAGTTGGTGGAAACTTTGCTGGTGCATCCAAACCCCGTGATACGATACACTCTTTCACACATAAACCTCCTTATATCTTCCTCAAAACAGCCACCATACCTACCTATTGTGGCATTTCCATAGCCATTCCGAGATATATTGCCATGCAACTTTCCATCATTCCGTTCATCATGACACATTCATCATTGTCATATTGCTTAGCATGATCATGTAGTTGACATAGTATTTGTGGCAAAGCCACCATTCATAATTCTTTCATACATGTCACTCTTGGTTCATTGCATATCCTGGTACACCGGCGGAGGCATTCATATAGAGTCATCTTTTGTTCTAGTATCGAGTTGTAATCACCGAGTTGTAAATAAATAGAAGTGTGATGATCATCATTTTTCATAACATTGTCCCAAGTGAGGAATAAAAAAAAGAGAAGGCCCAAAAAAATGCCATGAAAAAAAGGAGAAGGCCCAAAAAGAAAAAAAATGAGAGAAAAAGAGAGAAGGGACAATGTTACTATCCTTTGCCACACTTGTGCTTCAAAGTAGCACCATGATCTTCATAGTAGAGAGTCTCTCATATTATCACTTTCATATACTAGTGGGAATTTTTCATTATAGAACTTGGCTTGTATATTCCAACAATGGGCCTCCTCAAGTGCCCTAGGTCTTCATACTAGTGGGAATTTTTCATTATAGAACTTGGCTTGTATATTATAGCAAGCAAGTTGGATGCACACCCACTAGTTTATTTTGTTGAGCTTTCATACATTTATAGCTCTAGTGCATCTGTTGCATGGCAATCCCTACTCCTTGCATTAACATCAATCGGTGGGCATCTCCATATCCCATTGATTAGCCTCGTTGATGTGAGACTTTCTCCTTTTTTGTCTTCTCCACATAACCCCCCTCATTATATTCTATTCCACCTATAGTGCTATGTCCATGGCTCGCGCTCATATATTGTGTGAAAGTTTATAGGTTTGAGATTACTAAAGTATGAAACAATTGCTTGGCTTGTCATCGGGGTTGTGCATGATGATAGCGTTCTTGTGTGACTAAAATGAAACATGACTAAACCATATGATTTTGTAGGGATGAACTTTCTTTGGCCATGTTATTTTGAGAAGACATAATTGCTTAGTTAGTATGCTTCAAGTATTATCATTTTTATGTCAATATGAACTTTTGTCTTGAATCTTTCGGATCTGAATATTTATACCACAATTAAGAAGAATTACATTAAAATTATGCCAAGTAGCACTCCGCATCAAAAATTCTGTTTTTATCATTTACCTACTCGAGGACGAGCAGGAATTAAGCTTGGGGATGCTTGATACGTCTCCAATGTATCTATAATTTTTGATTGCTCCATGCTATATTATCTACAGTTTTGGACATTATTGGGCTTTATTATCCACTTTTATATTATTTTTGGGACTAACCTATTAACCGGAGGCCCAGCCCAGAATTGCTGTTTTTTGCCTGTTTTAGGGTTTCGAAGAAAAGGAATATCAAACGGAGTCCAAACGGAATGAAACCTTCGGGAACGTGATTTTCTCACCGAATACAACTCAGGAGACTTGGACCCTACGTCAAGCCAGCTAACCGGAGCCCACGAGGTAGGGGGCGTGCCTACCCCCCCCCCCCAAGGCGGACCCTCCACCCTCGTGGGGCCCCTGTTGCTCCACCGACGTACTTTTTCCTCCTATATAAATCCACGTACCCCCAAACAATCAGAAGAGGAGCCAAAACCCTAATTCCACCGCCGTAACTTTCTGTATCCACGAGATCCCATCTTGGGGCCTGTTCCAGAGCTCCACCGGAGGGGGCATCGATCACGGAGGGCTTCTACATCAACACCATAGCCTCTCCGATGAAGAGTGAGTAGTTTACTTCAGACCTACGGGTCCATAGTTAGTAGCTAGATGGCTTCTCCTCTCTTTTTGGATCTCAATACAATGTTCTCCCTCTCTTGTGGAGATCTATTCGATGTAATCTTCTTTTTGCGGTGTGTTTGTTGAGATCGATGAATTGTGGGTTTATGATCAAGTCTATCTATGAATAATATTTGAATCTTCTCTGAATTCTTTTACGTATGATTGGTTATCTTTGCAAGTCTCTTCGAATTATCAGTTTGGTTTGGCCTACTAGATTGATCTTTCTTGCAATGGGAGAAGTGCTTAGCTTTGGGTTCAATCTTGTGGTGTCCTTTCCCGGTGATAGTAAGGGCAACAAGGCACGTATTGTATTGTTGCCATGGAGGATAACAAGATGGGGTTTTCTTCATATTGCTTGAGTCTATCCCTCTACATCATGTCATCTTGCTTAAGGCGTCACTCTATTTTTAACTTAATACTCTAGATGCATGCTGGATAGCGGTCGATGAGTGCAGTAATAGTAGTAGATGCAGGCAGGAGTCGGTCTACTTGTCTCGGACGTGATGCCTATATACATGATCATACCTAGATATTCTCATAACTATGCTCAATTCTGTCAATTGCTCAACAGTAATTTGTTCACCCACCGTAGAATACTTATGCTCTCGAGAGAAGCCACTAGTGAAACCTATGGCCCCCGGGTCTATCTTTATCATATCAATCTCCTACTACTTAGTTATTTACTTTGCTATTTACTTTGCTTTTATTTTACTTTGCATCTTTATCATAAAAATACTAAAAATATTATCTTATCATATCTTTCAGATCTCACTCTCGTAAGTGGCCCTATAGGGATTGACAGCCCCTATTTGCGTTGGTTGTGAGGATTTATTTGTTTTGTGCAGGTATGAGGGACTCACGCGTAGCCTCCTACTGGATTGATACCTTGGTTCTCAAAAACTGAGGGAAATACTTACGCTACTTTGCTGCATCATCCCTTCCTCTTCGGGGAAAACCAACACAGTGCTAAAAGAGCTAGCAAGAAGGATTTCTGGTGCCGTTGCCGGGGAGGTCTACGCAAAAGTGAACATACCAGGTACCCATCGCATACCCTTATCTCCCGCATTACATTATTCACCATTTGCCTCTCGTTTTCCTCTCCCCCCAATTCACCCTTGCCGGTTTATTCGCCCTCTCTATCTATCCTCCCTCTCTTTCTCTATTTGCCCCTTTTTGTCTGCTTGCTTTTTGTTTGCTTGTGTGTTAGTTTGCTTGTTTGTCACGATGGCTCAAGATAATACTAAATTTGGTGATCTTCACCTTAAAAGATTAGAAGAGATCGAAAGCAAGGTTAGAAGTTTCATGGTTTTGCAATTTGAACATAATAGTTTCTTCAGAAACGAGCTTAAAGAACAGAAAAGTTTTGTGAGTTTTATGAATAAAGAGCTTGATGATATGTCTAAAGAATTCGATGGTTTAAGATCCCAACTTGCTCATCTTGAGAAATTAACTGCTGAAATTTCGGATAAGCAGGCTACCTTAGTTAATAAGATGGCCGCTAAACTGAGTTGTTATGAAAATAATGATGAAGATCTAAAAGTTATTGATGTGTCCCCTATTAAATCTTTGTTTTGCAATATGAATCTTGATAATGATGGGACTGAACATGATCCACCTTTACCTAGAAGGCATTCCAAGAATTCTGAATCTTTTGACCTTGATGCTAAATTTGATAAAAGTGGGATTGAAGAAATTAAAACCCTAGATGTTGCTAAACCCACTATTATGGATTTCAAGGAATTTAACTATGAGAATTGCTCTTTGATTGATTGTATTTCCTTGTTGCAATCTGTGCTAAATTCTCCTCATGCTTATAGTCAAAATAAAGCGTTTACTAAACATATCGTTGATGCCTTGATGCAATCTTATGAAGAAAAACTTGAATTACAAGTTTCTATCCCTAGAAAACTTTATGATGAGTGGGAACCAACTATTAAAATTAAAATTAAAGATCATGAATGCTATGCTTTATGTGATTTGGGTGCTAGTGTTACCACAATTCCAAAGACTTTATGTGATTTGTTAGGTTTCCGTGATTTTGATGATTGCTCTCTAAACTTGCACCTTGCGGATTCCACTATTAAGAAACCGATGGGAAGAATTAGTGATGTTCTTATTATTGCAAATAGGAATTATATGCACATATATTTTATTGTTCTTGACATAGATTGCAATCCTTCATGTCCTATTATTGTTGGTAGACCTTTCCTTAGAACGATTGGTGCAATTATTGATATGAAGGAAGGAAATATTAGATTCCAATTTCCGTTAAGGAAAGGCATGGAACACTTTCCTAGAAATAAAATAAAATTACCTTATGAATCTATTATGAGAGCCACTTATGGATTGCCTACCAAAGATGGCAATACGTAGATCAATTCGTGCTTGTTATGCCTAGCTAGGGGCATTAAACGACATCGCTTGTTGGAAGGCAACCCAATTTTATTTTTATTCCTTGCTTTTTGACCCTGCTTAGTAATAAATAAATTATTTAGCCTCTGTTTTTGTTGTGTTTTTTGTGTTTAATTAGTGTTTGTGCCAAGTAGAACCGTTGGGAAGACTTGGGGAAAGTCTTGTTGAACTTGCTGTAAAAAAACAGAAACTTTAGCGCTCACGAGAACTGCTGTGATTTTTATTTGGAAAGTGCTATTTAGTTAATTCTTTTGGAATATGATTAATAGATAAATTCCTCACGTACAGCAATTTGTTTTAGAATTTTTGGGGTTCCAGATCTTGCGTTAGCTACAGATTACTACAGACTGTTCTGTTTTTGACAGATTCTGTTTTTCGTGTGTTGTTTGCTTATTTTGATGAATCTATGGCTAGTAAAATAGTTTATGAACCGTAGAGAAGTTGGAATATAGTAGGTATAACACCCATATAAATAAAGAATGAGTTCATTACAGTACCTTGATGTGGTCTTTTGTTTTCTTTCGCTAACGGAGCTCACGAGTTTTCTACTTTAAGTTTTGTGTTGTGAAGTTTTCAAGTTTTGGGTAAATATTTGATGGATTATGGAATAAGGAGTGGCAAGAGCCCAAGCTTGGGGATGCCCATGGCACCCCAAAGAAAATCTAAGGACACCTAAAAGCCAAAGCTTGGGGATGCCCCGGAAGGCATCCCCTCTTTCGTCTACTTCTATGGGTAACTTTACTTGGAGCTATATTTGTATTTACCACATGATATGTGTTTTACTTGGAGCGTCTTGTATGATTTGAGTCTTTGCTTGTTAGTTTACCACAATCATCCTTGCTGTTCACACCTTTTGAGAGAGCCATACATGATTTGGAATTTTTTAGAATACTCTATGTGTGTCGCTTATATCTTTTGAGTTATACAATTTTGCTCTAGTGCTTCACTTATATCTTTTGGAGCACGGTGGTGGATTTGTTTTATAGAAACTATTGATCTCTCATGCTTCACTTAGATTATTTGATGCTTGATTATTGTTTTTAGACATGGAGGTAATTTTCTTAAAATCGTGCTAGTTATGGTAATTTGCTTAAAATCCTAATATGCTTGGTATGCAAGATCAATAATAAAACTTTCTTATGAGTGTGTTGAATACTAAGAGAAGTTTGATGCTTGATGATTGTTTTGAGACATGGAGGTAATAATATCAAAGTCGTGCTAGTTGAGTAGTTGTGAAATTGATAAATACTTCTGTTGAAGTTTGCAAGTCCCGTAGCATGCACGTATGGTAAACGTTATGCAACAAATTTGAAACATGAGGTGTTATTTGATTGTCTTCCTTATGAGTGGCGGTCAGGGACGAGCGATGGTCTTTTCCTACCAATCTATCCCCCTAGGAGCATGCACGTAGTACCGAGGTTTTTGATGACTTGTAGATTTTTGCAATAAGTATGTGAGTTCTTTAGGATTAATGTTGAGTCCATGGATTATACGCACTCTCACCCTTCCATCTTTGCTAGCCTCTTCGGTACCGTGCATTGCCCTTTCTCACATTGAGAGTTGGCGCAAACTTCGCCGGTGCATCCAAACCCCGTGATATGATATGCTCTTTCACACATAATCTCCTTATATCTTCCTCAAAACAGCCACCATACCTACCTATTATGGCATTTCCATAGCCATTCTGAGATATATTGCCATGCAACTTCCCATCATGACACATTCATCATTGTCATATTGCTTAGCATGATCATGTAGTTGACATAGTATTTGTGGCAAAGCCACCGTTCATAATTCTTTAATACATGTCAATCTTGGTTCATTGCATATCCCAGTACACCGCCAGAGGCATTCATATAGAGTCATCTTTTGTTCTAGTATCGAGTTGTAATCATTGAGTTGTAAATAAATAGAAGTGTGATGATCATCAGTTTTTAGAACATTGTCCCAGGTGAGGAATAAAAAAAAGAGAAGGCCCAAAAAAAGGCCATGAAAAAAAGGGAGAAGGCCCAAAAAATGAGAGAAAAATAGAGAAGGGACAATGTTACTATCCTTTGCCACACTTGTGCTTCAAAGTAGCACCATGATCTTCATAGTAGAGAGTCTCTCGTGTAATCACTTTCATATACTAGTGGGAATTTTTCATTATAGAACTTGGCTTGTATATTCCAACAATGGGCCTCCTCAAGTGCCATAGGTCTTCGTGAGCAAGCAAGTTGGATGCACACCCACTAGTTTCTTTTGTTGAGCTTTCATACATTTATAGCTCTAGTGCATCTGTTGCATGGCAATCCCTACTCCTTGCATTAACATAAATCGGTGGGCCTCTCCATAGCCCATTAATTAGCCTCGTTGATGTGAGACTTTCTCCTTTTTTGTCTTCTCCACATAACCTCCACCGGGGACTATTCACTTATCCTCAATATTAATTAGGGTTTTGGCTTGCTCGAAACAACGAGTGCCTCCAACTAACAAGAGTCCCAGGGGGAGTTTTGTTTCAATTATTTTGATTTAGTTTGCATAAAGCATGGGACTGGGCATCCCGGCGACCAGCCCTTTATCTTGTGAGTGAGGAGCGGAGTCCACTCCTCTTGAGAATAACCCGCCTAACATGGAAGATACAGACATCCCTAGTTGATACATGAGCTATTCGAGCATACAAAAAAGGATACTTATTTGAAGGTTTAGACTTTGGCACATACAAATTTACTTGGAACGGCAGGTAGATACCGTATATAGGTAGGTATAGTGGACTCATGTGGAATAACTTTGAGGTTTAAGGAGTTTGGATGCACAAGCAGTATTCCCGCTTAGTACATGTGAAGTCTAGAAAAAGACTGGGAAGCGACCAGCTAGAGAGCGACAACAGTCATGAACATGCTTAAAATTAATCACCGAATTCAAGCATGAGTAGGATATAATCCACCATGAACATAAATATCATGAAGGCTATGTTGATTTTGTTTCAACTACATGAGTGAACATGTGCCAAGTCAAGTCACTTAAATCATTCAGAGGAGGATACCACCCTATCGTACCACATCATAACCAATTTAATAGCATGTTGGCACGCAAGGTAAACCATTATAACTCATAGCTAATCAAGCATGGCACAAGAAACTATGATCTCTAGTTGTCATTGCAAACATGTTTATTCATAATAGTCCGAATCAAGAACGATGAAATAATCATATTTACAAAAACAAAAGAGGTCGAGTTCATACCAGCTTTTGTCTTCTCAGTTAGTCCATCATATATCATCACAATTGCCTTTCACTTGCATGACTGAATGATGTGAATAATAATAATAGTGCACGTGGATTGGACAAAACTGGAATCTGCAAGCATTCAATAAACAGGAGAAGACAAGGCAATATGGGCTCTTTTGTCAGATTAACAATAATGCATATAAGAGCCACCTCAACAATTTAATTATGGTCTTCTCCTATCGACCCCCAAAGAAAAGAAAAGAAATAAAACTATTTACACGGGAAAGCTCCCAACAAGCAAAAGAAGAATAGGAAATATTTTTGGGTTTTCTTTTTAATTACTACTATAAGCATGGAAATTAAACTGATTAAAAGCTACAACTAATTTTTTTTGTTTTTTTCTTAAGGTTTATTAAACACACAAGAAGAAAGCATAAAAGGGAAATTAACCTAGCATGGATGATACAATGAAAAAGTATGACCACCGACATCTAGCAATGAGTGTGTGAACATAAATGTAATGTCGGTGGGAAATACGTACTCCCCCAAGCTTAGGCTTTTGGCCTAACTTGGTCTATGGCCACGGCTGGCCTGGCGGATATCCATAATAATAGTTGTTGGGGTCGTACTGTGATGAGGAAGGAGAAGGCTCAGATTGCCACTGGCTAACAATCATCTCCGGATCCCACTGGTAATTAGACTGTCGTGAAGGATCAAATTGTGGTTCTGGCTCTGGCTCCTCGGTAGGTGCAAGGTTTCGGCAGGCATCGATAGCCGTCAACGGAACAAGGTACGTGCCTACAGTCAAATCAAATAAAGAAGGACCAGGCAAGGTAATAGTCTTAGGATGATGTTTATTAAAGAACAATTGATATTTAAGCTCTCCTTCCCTATTCTTAACAATAAAATCATGTGCCACCATACTTTTATAATCTAGATAAACCCAGGGCAGCACTTTTTCTTCCTTCTCAGCATGCCTAATAGGTATGTTAAAATGTGCAGCTAGGCGTGTAGCATAGATGCCTCCAAAGATGGGGCCCTTGGTACGGTTCAGACTTAACCGTTTGGCAATAATGCTGCCCATACTAAAAGAGTTCTCACCGTATAAACCATGGTGCAAAATAATAATATCAGGGATACTCAGGTTTCCACAGTTTCCGCGACCAATTAAACAACGACTAGCAAATAATGCAAAGTAGCGTAAAACAGGAAAATGTATGCTAGTGATCCGTGCATCGGAAACCTTCCTTGTTTCCCCTACAGTGATTGTTGGGGATCGTAGCAGAAATTTAAAATTTTCTACGCATCACCAAGATCAATCTATGGAGTCATCTAGCAACGAGAGGGAGAGGAGTGCATCTACATACCCTTGTAGATCGCGAGCGGAAGCGTTCAAGAGAACGGGGTTGATGGAGTCGTACTCGTCGTGATCCAAATCACCGATGATCCTAGCGCCGAACGAATGGCACCTCCGTGTTCAACACACGTACGGAGCAGAGACGTCTCCCGTGCCTTGATCCAGCAAGGAGGAGGGAGAGGTTGAGGAAGAGAGCTCCAACAGTAGCACGACGGCGTGGTGGTGGTGGAGCGACAGTACTCCGGCAGGGCTTCGCCAAGCTCATAACGGAGGAGGAGAGGTGTTGGGGAGGGCAGGGGCTGCGCCTTTGATGTGGTGTGCAGCCCTCCCCTTGCCCCTCTATTTATAGGGGAAGGTCAAGGGGGCCGGCCCCCTCTAGATGAGATCTAGAGGGGGGCGGCCAAGGGGAGGGGCTTGCCCCCCAAGCAAGGGGGCGCCCTCTCTAGGGTCCCCCCAACCCTAGGCGCATGGGCCCAAGGGGGGATGCGCCCAGCCCTTCAACGGCTGGTACCCTTTCCTCTACAGCCCATGAGGCCCTCCGAGAGATATGCCCCTCCCGGTGGACCCCCGGAACCCCTTCGGTGGCCCCGGTATAATACCGATATGCCCCCGAACTTTTCCGGTGACCGTATGACAACTTCCCACATATAAATATTCACCTCCGGACCATTCCAGAACTCCTCGTGACGTCCGGGATCTTATTCGGGACTCCGAACAACATTCGGTAATCACATATAAGTCTTCCTAATAACCCTAGCATCATCACACCTTATGTGTGTAGACCCTACGGGTTCGGGAACCATGCAGACATGACCGAGACAACTCTCCGGCCAATAACCAACAGCGGGATCTGGATACCCATGTTGGCTCCCACATGTTCCACGATGATCTCATCGGATGAACCACGATGTCGAGGATTCAAGCAATCCCGTATACAATTCCTTTTGTCAATCGGTACGTTACTTGCCTGAGATTCGATTGTCGGTATCCCAATACCTCGTTCAATGTCGTTACCGGCAAGTCACTTTACTCGTTCCGTAACACAACATCCCGTGACCAACCCTTAGTCACATTGAGCTCATTACGATGATGTCTTACCGAGTGGGCCCAGAGATATCTCTCCATCATACGGAGTGACAAATCCCAGTCTTGATTCGTGCCAACCCAACAGACACTTTCGGAGATACCCGTAGTGCACCTTTATAGTCACCCAGTTACGTCGTGACGTTTGGCACACCCAAACTATTCGTACAGTATCCGGGAGTTGCACAATCTCATGGTCTAAGGAAATGATACTTGACATTAGAAAAGCTTTAGCAGGCGAACTACACGATCTTGCGCTATGCTTAGGATTGGGTCTTGTCCATCGCATCATGCTCCTAATGATGTGATCCCGTTATCAATGACATCCAATGTCCATGGTCAGGAAACCATAACCATCTATTGATCAACGAGCTAGTCAACTAGAGGCTCACCAGGGACATGTTGTGGTCTATGTATTCACACATGTATTACGATTTCCGGATAACACAATTATAGCATGAACAATAGACAATTATCATTAACAAGGAAATATAATAATAACCATTTTATTATTGCCTCTAGGGCATATTTCCAACAGTCTCCCACTTGCACTAGAGTCAATAATCTAGTTACATTGTGATGAATCGAACACCCATAGAGTTCTGGTGTTGATCATGTTTTGCTCGAGGAAGAGGTTTAGTCAACAGATCTGTGACATTCAGGTCCGTATGCACTTTACAAATATCTATGTCTCCATTTTGAACATTTTCACGAATGGAGTTGAAGTGACGCTCGATATGCCTGGTCTTCCTGTGGAACCTGGGCTCCTTGGCAAGGGCAATAGCTCTAGTGTTGTCATAGAAGAGAGTCATCGGGCCCGACGCATTGGGAATAACTCCTAGGTCGGTAATGAACTCCTTCATCCAGATTGCTTCTTGTGCTGCCTCTGAGGCTGCCATGTACTCCGCTTCACATGTAGATCCCGCCACGACGCTTTGCTTGCAACTGCACCAGCTGACTGCCCCACCATTCAAAATATACACGTATCCAGATCTGTGTCAAAGCTAGCATCGACGTAACCAGAGGGAGTCCTGGATTAGGGGGTCTCCGGACAGCCGGACTATATCCTTTGGCCGGAATGTTGGACTATGAAGATACAAGATTGAATACTTCATCTCGTGTCCGGATGGGACTCTACTTGGCGTGGAAGGCAAGCTAGGCAAATACGGATATGTATTTATCCTCCTTTGTAACCGACCTTGTGTAACCCTAGCCCTCTCCGGTGTCTATATAGATCGGAGGGTTTTAGTCCGTAGGACAACATACAATCAGACCATAGGGTACCTTTTAGGGTTTAGCCTCTCCAATCTCGTGGTAGATCTACTCTTGTACTACCCATATCATCAATATTAATCAAGTAGGACATAGGGTTTTACCTCCATCAAGAGGGCCCGAACCTGGGTAAAACATTGTGTCCCTTGCCTACTGTTACCATCCGCCTTAGACGCACAATTCAGGACCCCCTACCCGAGATCCGCTGGTTTTGACACCCACATTGGTGCTTTCATTGAGAGTTCCTCTGTGCCGTCGCCAGAAGGAAGGATATCTCGTCTCGTCTTTAAAGATGGTACTACTGTCGAGGGAGCTTTGGCTTTCAGCCAAACTCTCCAGCTAGGCGGTTTCATCATGACCGCCTGTTCGGCCACCGCGTCGACGATGACTTCTCGGTTCATCGAAAACAGCCTCCACATCAAATCGGCACTCGCCGAACAGATGGATCCAATAGAGCGCTCGTCCTTAAACGAGCTCTTAGATCACATCGCCGCCCTGGGAGTCGCTACGGACTATGATCGGATTGGGCTTAAACCCGATCAAAGGGAGATTAACTCTCCGCCGGTCACCCATGATATTGCAGTGGTGGAGGAACAATGCGGCGACCTTTCCTCCATCTTGAGGACCAACTATGTCCGGATTCCCGAGCCCATTCATGGGAGGACAACACCCAATCCCTGAACTTAGAGTCAGGCAGCGGGCCAGGGTTATCGGGTCACACCCCGGAACCGGAACTTTCAAAATTGGAAATTTCTCGGCCCCTGGACCCCATATCAGGTGAGGGTTCGGATTCAATTCCACCCACCCACGCAAACATAAGCGATCTTTCCCACATCAGGCAAGAGCCCTAGGAAACAGTACATCACTACTGGGCCAGATTCCTCCTTGCGATGAACAAGGTTAAGGACTGTCGCGAGGAAGACGCAATCTTATTTTTCCGCAATAATTGCACGGACAAGGGAGATAACACGCTTTGCTGACTTGGCATCCATAGTACGAAAGTACTGTGTGATGGAAAGTGCCAGGAAAACCGAAACAAACTTTTGGGATAATCCGGCCCTGAACACAAACCCAGTCCGAAATGAAAGGGTGCATTATCACAATACACCTGGGTTAACTACCAAAAAGCAAAAGCCCTCTACGGGGCAAGGAACCGTACTGGAGGGATGGCTCAACGGACCCTGCAAAATTCATAGTACAGCGGATGCAATACCAATGCACAGCCTTAGAGCATGTTGGATACTCCGGCAGGTGGCCAAAAGTGGTGAGGATCTACTCCTCCCAAATACCACAGAGCACCATCCCGTGGACAACAATACGGTGTTAACGGTCTTTGAGACCTTTGCGTCAAATAATAGACGCAAGCGAACACTCTGCAGCATGGCCGAAATCTGCCACATAGCAGCAATCAAATCCTTGGAGTGACATGGCTATTACCTTCAATGCCAGTGACGAACCTAAATTCCGAACAGCGCGAGCACCTGCCGCACTGGTCCTTAGTCCAATCATGGACGGATTTCGACTCACCAAGGTACTCATGGACGGCGGCAGCGGATTAAACCTCATCTATGAGGAAACTCTTCAAAAGATGGAAATACACTAGAGCCTCATTGAGCAAAGTAGCACAACCTTTAGAGGAATCATCCCCAGTCAGGAAGCACGCTGCTGTGAAAATCACACAAGATGTGGTATTCGGCACGCCGGATAATTACAGATCCGAAGAAATTACATTCCAAGTGGCCCCGTTTAGCAGTGGTTATCACACTCTTTTAGGACGGGAGGCCTTCACAATCTTCCAAGCCGTACCACATTACGGGTACATGAAGCTCAAAATGCCCGGGCCCAACGGAATCATCACTCTCGCCAGCGATCCGGACACATCACTCCGCGCCGAAAACAAAACAGCTGCATTGGCCCTCGAGGTATTATCCGAAGCCCTCGAGGCATTATCCGAAGCCCTCGAGGCCGAGGAATTAACTACGCTACGCTCCACAGTGGATAGGGACGACGTGATACTCGACAAGAGATCCAAGTCCACCTCTTTTAAACCAGTGGATGAAATAGTCAAATTCCAAGTCCACCCAACGGACCCTACAAAAACAGCCTCCATCGGGGCACAACTAAGCCCCGCTGTGGACGCCGCACTACGAGAGTTCCTGCGCAAGAACTGGGACATATTCTCCTGGCATCCCTCAAACATGCCAGGAATCCCACGCAGGCTAGCCGAGCATAGCCTCAATATCCTAAAGGGATTCAAGCCGGTCAAGCAAGCTCTTCAGCGTATCTCTGAACCTAAGAGACAGGCCATGGGAGAGGAACTAGCCAAGTTATTGGAGGCTGGATTCATCAAAGAAATAAAACATCCGGACTGGCTAGCAAACCTGGTGATGGTACCAAAGAAGGACAAATCCTGGCGCCTTTGTGTCGACTTCAAAGACCTCAATAAAGCTTGCCCAAAGGATCCCTTCCCCCTCCCACGCATCGATCAAATCATTGATGCTACCGCAGGACACGAGTCATTGTGTTTCCTCGACGCATACTCCGGTTACCACCAAATCAAGATGGCGGAGTCCGACAAAGCCGCAATGGCATTCATCACGCCATATGGTCCCTTCTGTTTTAACACAATGCCTTTTGGGCTCAAAAGCGCCGGTGCAACATATCAGCGCATGATTCAGACATGTCTGGAGAAACAAATCGGCAAAACAGTAGAGGCATACATAGACGATGTGGTCGTCAAATCCAAACACATCGACTCTTTGATAGACGACTTGAGGCTCACATTCGACAACCTCCAAACAAATGACATGAAGCTCAATCCGGAAAAATGTGTTTTCGGCGTACCAGCCGGAAAGCTCCTAGGATTCATTGTCTCCAGTAGAGGTATTGAAGCTAATCCGGCCAAAATCCGAGCGTTGTCACAGTTGGCTACCCCAACAGACCTCAAACAAATCCAGAAGCTAACTGGATGCGTGGCGGCTCTAAGCCGCTTTATCTCCCGCTGGGGAGAAAAGGCTTTACCCCTTTATCGCCTCCTTCGGCGCACCGAACACTTCGAGTGGACGGACGCGGCCACAGCCGGATTGGAAGAAATAAAGGCCATGCTGGCAACCAACCCGATCATGGCCGCACCAAACATCGGCGAACCAATGATGTTGTATATTGCGGCAACTCATCAAGTTGTAAGCGCGGTGCTCGTTGTCGAACGGGAAGCGGACGGACACAAATTCCCTCTTCAAAAGCCGGTATACTATGTATCCACTGTCCTCACTCCATGCAAATCACCGTACCCGCATTACCAAAAAATAGCATGTGCGGTATTCATGGCATCGCGGAAACTGCGACACTACTTTCAAGAGTGTTCAATTACAGTAGCCTCGGAAGTGCCACTTAATGATATTATCAACAACCGCGACGCTACGGGCCGGATTGCCAACTGGGCCATTGAGCTCCTCCCATTCGACATAACATACAAACCTCATCGAGCCATTAAATCGCAAGTACTGGCCGACTTCGTCGCCGAATGGACGAAGGCCGGACTCCCTAAAGAGTACGGTGCATACTCCAATTGGATCATGCACTTCGACGGTTCTAAAATGTTGGCCGGTCTAGGGGCTGGCGTCGTCCTGACGTCCCCAACCAGAGATATCGTTCGGTACATACTGCAGATATTGTATACAGATTCCAACAATGCAGCCGAATACGAAGCTCTGTTGCATGGTCTTCGGATGGCAGTCTCCATGGGCATTCAACGCCTGGAGGTGCGTGGGGATTCAAACCTCGCAATATCCCAAATAAATGGAGATTTTGATGCCAAGGATCCGAAAATGGCGGCCTATCGAAATGTTGTCCTAAAAATGTCAGCTCGGTTTGACGGACTCGAATTTCACCATGTGGCTCGGGAAAACAATCAGGCGGCGGATATCCTCGCCCGCATCAGCGCAAAACGCAACGCGGTCCCTCCCAACATATTTCTGGAAAGGCTCTTCAAGCCATCCGTAGCATGGGAAGGGGACACCGGTAACAACAGTCCGGACCCGACCAAAATACCCGATACCGAACTCTCTGACACAATCAGAGTTTCCGCCACCGAAATAACACCTTCAGCCCACGAAATAATGTCCATTATTGCCCCGTGGACAGAACCATTCCTGGCCTACCTAACTAGACAGGAACTTCCAGAGGACCAAAACGAGGCACGCTGCATAGTGCGGCGATCCAAGGCCTACAGGGTCCTTGAGGGAGAATTGTACAAGAAAGGCACTACCGGAGTCCTTCAAAGGTGCATCTCCGAAGAGGAAGGGCGGAATCTTTTGGCAGAAATTCATGCCGGACTCGGCGGTCATCATGCCATAGCCCGGGATCTTGTAAGCAAGGCCTCCCGTACAGGATTCTATTGGCCAACGGCCCAGGCAGATGCACAAGACTTGGTCCAACGTTGCACCGGTTGCCAGCTCTTTGCAAATCAAACCCACATGCCACCCACCGCCCTCCAAACAATCCCCATTACATGGCCCTTTGCGGTCTGGGGGCTTGACATGGTTGGACCCCTTAAAGGGGGAACCCACAAGAAAAAATACTTATTGGTCAAGGTGGATAAATTCACCAAATGGATAGAGGCTAAACCGGTTAAAACAGCCGAATCTGGACCGTGATAGATTTCATATCCGGGGTTGTACACCGTTACGGCGTCCCCCACAGCATCATCACTAATAACGACACGAACTTCACGGCCGATGAGGTAAAACTCGGGTGCAGCAAAATGGGCATCAAGCTCGATTATGCTTCAGTCTATCACCCACAAACCAACGGTCAAGTCGAATGAGCAAACAGTCTTATAATGAGCGGCATTAAACCCAGATTAGTGCGTTCCTTAACAGAGTCTTACACGCACTGGGTAGAGGAGCTCGACTCCGTACTCTAGGGGCTGCGGACCACGCCGAATCGTAGTACCATATATACACCGTTTTTTATGGTGTACGGTGCAGAGGCAGTCTTGCCCTGTGACATAATTCATGACTCACCTCGAGTGCTCATGTACGAAGAAAGAGAAGCCGAGCTCGATCGGCAGGACAGTCTGGACACCTTGGAGGAAGAGCGCGACGTAGCCAAAGCCCGTTCCACATTTTACCAGCAACAGGCTCGCAGATACCAAAGCAGAGAAGTACGGGCCAAAACTTATAACATTGGCGAACTAGTTCTACGCCTGCTGGATAAGAAAAAGAACAAGCTCGAGCCCAAATGGGAAGGTCCCTTCATTATCGACCAAGTTCTGACCGGTGGAGCGTACCGACTGCGGGATGCATCGACTAGTCGACTCGAGCCGAACCCATGGAACGCAGCCAGGCTCCGAAGATTCTACGCCTAGCACCGGACTCTATGTTAGTCCCCTCCCTTTGTCCATTTTCTGCATATGCATCATCTGTCTTGTTTCCTTTTCTTTCTTTTTCTTATTATTTCTCTAGGCCTTCAAGGGTCACCTTGTGCCTCACTTTTACATTACAGATGCGCTAGCCGCACTGTAACACACCGGATGTTATTTACCTAATATGTAATCCAACTCTTGCCGTTTCCAGCGTTAAGTTATTTTATTTTCTCGGGTTCGGGTTTTTGTCTCCGTGTGTTGTTGTAGTTGTCATGCATCTCATATCATTTCACCATGTGCATTGTATTTGCATACGTATTCGTCTCATGCATCCGAGCATTTTCCCCGTTGTCCGTTTTACATTCCGGCGTTCCGTTCTCCTCTGGTGGTCATTTCTACCTTCCTTTCGTGTGTGGTGATTAAACATTTCCGGATTGGACCGAGACTTGCCAAGCGGCCTTGGTTTACTACCGGTAGACCACCTGTCAAGTTTCATACCATTTGGACTTCGTTTGATGCTCCAACGGTTAACCGAGGGACCGAAAAGGCCTTGTGTGTGTTGCAGCCCAACACCCCTCCAATTTGGCCCAAAACCCACCAAAACCCTCTCCATCATCTAGAGCGTTCGATCACGATCGCGTGGCCGAAAACCGCACCTCATTTGGACACTCCTAGCTCCCTCTATGCCTATAAATACACCACCCTTCCGAAATTTCGGTTCTTCTTCCCCCCGAAACCCTAAAGTTCCAGATCCGCCGCCACCGGACATGTCCGCCGCACCGGACATTTCGTCCGCCGTCGCCCGAGGCCACTGACGGGGCGCCACGTGGCACCGCCCGGCCACCTCCGTCGCTAGCCCGCGAGGCCCGAGGCGGGCCCTTCCCGGCCCGCGTCCCTCCGTCGCCCGCGCCCGCGCGAGGGAGCGCGCCGCCCGCGCCGGCCTACCGCACCTCCGCCGCGCCGGCCTGCCGCACCATCGCCGACCACCGCGCCGCCGCCTCCCCAGCAAGCTCCGCCACTAGCGCCACCCGCCGCTGCGCCAAGCTCCTTCGCCGGCGAGCACGCTGGCGACCGCGCCCCGGCGCACCCCCGCCTCACCGGTCCCGGACCCGGCCCTCTCCGGTCACCTCCCGAAGAACTCCGATGAAGGTCCTCTGGCGAACCTCGATCCACGCGCTGGATCTCAGATCCGGATTCAAAACCCTAGGGTTGACTTCATCTTTTCCCTAAGTCCCAGATTTTTTTGCTATGTTCATCGTGCCGTAACTTTGCATCCGTAGATTCGTTTTGGGCATATAGCATATCAAAATGTTCGTTTCAGAGAGCACATCATTTCATCTCATTGCATCATTTTCATTTCAGTTCATATTGATGCCCGAAATGCTGTTGGAAGAGTGTTATTTGAGATAATTGTCAGATCTGCTGCTCCAAATAGCTATCCAAGTATTTTTGTGATGTGTGTGGTGACTAGCACAAGCTTGCAAAGTGGAGCATTTGTTAATGCTGATTTCAGGGACTTAGCAATTCCACTAAGTCCTTGGACTATTTTTATCAATATGCCATATGTTCATGTTGTTTCCTAGTGATCCGTACCTCTTTTGAGGATGATCAGTAAGGACGATTTGTTAATCTTGTAGTGCTCTATCCATGCATATCTGTGTTTGCAATTATGGAGCACCCTAGCTTGAGTCAATCGAGCTCTACTTTTGCTATTTCGTGAATCTGGGCAGATTGTCTACTTGTTAGTGATTTTGCCGAGGATGTTGTAGATGATCCGTGCATGCTATGTTATTGTTCTTGCCATGTCTAGCTTGTATAATGTGTATTCTTGATGGGTGCATGCTTATATTGTCATGACATGCTCTGTAGTGAGTGCATCGAGCTCGTAGACATGCCTACTTGATATCTGATTTGCATGTTCCAGTTTTTCACTAAGTCTGTGATCTGATTATGTTTTTGCCATGTTCACATGCTTGCAATTGTATTTTCTGATCCCTCTTGGCTCAAGGTCACTAAGGGACTTTTATTAAACTCTTTGAGTAGCTCCATGCCATACTTTACTTTGCCATGTTCAGGCCCTGTAGCATATAGTTTTCATGCTCCAAAGTGTGCTACGTGATCTGAAATTCCAGACAAGTGTTAATTTCACTAAGTCTGAAATCTGTTTACCAATTGCACTTTTGCCATGCTTGTTTGAACTTGTTAATGGATGAATTGGCCATAGCTCAGTGTTCATCTTTTGTTAAGCATCATGAATGGATCCCTGCCATGTATTTTTATGCCATGTTTGGGTGCTGTAGCATGTTGAACTTGTTGCATTTAGATGGCTACTTGCTGTATATCGCAGACCGGTGCCATATTTGAATTGCTTGCCATTTCCAAACCGTGTCTCCGATTCCGGCGTTCTTTATATCGTTTTCAAGTGAAATCATCTCACCTTTCCAGTGGCGCACTTGTATTTCCAAGTTGAGGCCAGGTTCATTTATTCCTTGTCAAATCTTGCATATGCATCACATATCGCATCCCGCATAGCATACCATGTTTGCATCATGTGTTTGAGGTTTGCACGTGGTTGATTGTGTCCTTTTTGCTTGTTTGTCTTGTTTGGGTAGAGCCGGGAGACGAGTTCACTAATGAGGAGCCCGTTGAGTTTGCTTTCGAGGATCCAGTCAACTCTGACAACTTTGCAGGCAAGATGATCATACCCTCGAAATCACTTCTATCTTTGCTTTGCTAGATGCTCGCTCTTTTGCTATGCCTATGCTACAATGCCTACCACTTGCTTATCATGCCTCCCAAATTGCCATGTCAAATGTCTAACCCACCATGTCCTAGCAAACCATTGATTGGCTACGTTACCACTTTGCTCAGCCCCTCTTATAGCGTTGCTAGTTGCAGGTGAAGATTGGAGACCGTTCCTTGTTGGAACATTATTTACTTGTTGGGATATTACTATATTATATTGTTATCTTAATGCATCTATATATTTGGTAAAGGGTGGAAGGCTCGGCCTCTCGCCTAGTGTTTTGTTCCACTCTTGCCGCCCTAGTTTCCGTCATATCGGTGTTATGTTCCCGGATTTTGCGTTCCTTACGCGGTTGGGTGATAATGGGAACCCCTTGATAGTTCGCCTTGAATAAAACTCCTCCAGCAATGCCCAACCTTGGTTTTACCATTTGCCACCTAGCCTCTTTTTCCCTTGGGTTTCCGGAGCCCGAGGGTCATCTTATTTAAACCCCCCCGGGCCAGTGCTCCTCTGAGTGTTGGTCCGAACTAGAGTCCTGTGCAGCGCCCCCTCGGGGAAACTCGAGGTTTGGTTTTAGTTGTATGGAGAGCTCATCTGAGTGTGCCCTAAGAATGAGATATGTGCAGCTCCTATCAGGATTTGTCGGCACATTCGGGCGGTGTTGCTGGATTTGTTTTAACTTGTCGAAGTGTCTTGTAGAACCGGGATACCGAATCTGATCGGAACGTCTCGGGAGAAGGTATATCCTTCGTTGACCGTGAGAGCTTGTCATGGGCTAAGTTGGGACTCCCTTGCAGGGATTTGAACTTTCGAAAGTCGTGCTCGCAGTTATGGGCAGATGGGAATTTGTTAATGTCCGATTGTAGTTAACTTGAACCTTAACTTAATTAAAATGAATCAACTGTGTGAGTTACCGTGATGGTCTCTTCTCGGCGGAGTCTGGGAAATGAACACGGTGTTGGAGTAATGCTTGCGCAGGTTGTTCTCTAGTTATTCGTTCGTGCTTTGCCTTCTCTTCTCGCTCTCTTTTGTGAACAGGTTAGCCACTATATATGCTAGTCGCTTGCTGCAGCTCCACATATTACCTTGCCTTACCTATAAGCTTAAATAGTCTTGATCGCGAGGGTGCGAGATTGCTGAGTCCTTGTGGCTCACAGATTACTTCCAAACCAGATGCAGCGCCTGACGACTCCGTTCCAGATGACGCGCTCGAGCACAAGTGGGAGTTCGATGAGGACTCACGCCGATACTACGTGTCTTTCCCTGATGATCAGTAGTGGTGCCCAGTTAGGGTGATCGGGACCATGTCGCATGTTGGGTTGATCTTTTATTTTGGCACCGTAGTCAGGCCCTGAGTGATTGAATGATGTAATGCTATTTATGTACTTTGTTTGACGTGGCGAGTGTAAGCCAACTATATTCCTTCCCCTTTTATTTTTTATATTACATGGGATGTTGTGAAGATTGCCTAACTTGCGACATTGCTTTCAATGCGGTTATGCCTCTAAGTCGTGCTTCGACACGTAGGAGATATAGCCGCATCGAGGGTGTTACACGCACTCTCCATACCTCGGGGCTTCTTTCACAGAAGCTTAAATTATTTACCTGGGCCTCACGCCCAACACATGTGTTATACTTCCGCATGTACCTTTTTTCACCATTATATGCATCGATATGACTTAAGTTTTGGTCAAGTTGGGTTGCCTTGTATTTATGCCCTAAGTTCCCGTTAATTCGGCTAGGGCATAAGGGGAGCACCTCTGCGATTGTTACTGCCGGGTCAGCCGGATGTGTACCTCAGACTGGGTGAAGCCGAAAGCTAGCGTTCTTACGGGAATATTCGGTCGGTGAACAAAAAATGACTTTTATTTATTATCCATATCTGCCCCCAGATGCTTTTTCTGCATTTCTTATCACAGTCTGTACATGCACTTTAGGGCATGCTTACCCAGGGAAAGGAACCCTTAAGGGAACTATTCTCCCTAGAAGATGTTTCTTACTACCCATGTAATATAACATAACTAGTTGGGCACTTGTCTGATAAAGCACTAATGACCCCTACGCCTGGTCTCCACGCATACCCTAGTTCTTATATAACTGAGCGGGTATTCGGATTCACTCCGAACTATCGGGCTCGGAGGTTGAAGCGAAAAGGTCCGCAACGACAAATGATCTACAATCCGGCTTGAAGGCATTATACATGTCACTTTAATTACATAGTCATGCAGACTGACTAAACTCCTCTTCTGTACCATCAACAGGTGGTCTAGCTTACAATCATGTTGGGAATACTTTGCGGCTAATTCTACTTGCCCATAAAATAAGCTAACGGGGATCTCTTTTCCGTCGGGCCCCACAGATCCGATCTCGGCCATGTGATTTGGGTCTGCCTTGGTATACCGAGTCTTCACCATGGCCCAGGCCTCTCTGGCACCTTGTCGGCAGGCCAATATCTTCCATAATCAGAGGCGCCGCTGTGCTCCCTTGAGCTTCTCCGTAAGCTCTGCAACACCCTTTGGCAAGGAGACAGATGGCCACAAAGCCTGGGCAACACCTTGCATCACCTGCCGAACTTGTTTGTGCAGATGTGACAGCTCGGACAGAAGATCACCCGCAGACCCGGGCATTTCCTCCGCGGGACGACCCGTCAGCATACCTACAGACATAACGTTGTTAATCGACTTCTTCGCCAAACTCCTTTAGTAGGATTTGTTCAAGCACTTACTAAAAATGTCGTGCCGAAGCCGCTTATTCTCCTTCTCGGAGTCCGCAAGCTGGCCCCGAACGTCTTTTAGTTCAATGTTCAGCTTAACATTGGCATCTTGAAGACTGTTTTTCTCCAGCATAACCTTACTCAGCACACGTTTGCCGGCCTCTAGCTATCGCATAACATGCTGGTCCCCCGGACTTTCTCCGGGCTCATCTGCAAAATCAATTGTTAGATCTGCAGACGCGCTGCACACTATATGGTAACCACCATTCTTTAAAGTAAATGTTACCAGCGGGAGGCTTTTTCTGTTCCTGCAATGCGGCAAGAGCGGCCCCCAGTTGGGTCTTGCATTCCTCCAGCTCCTAGGACAGCCTAGTATTCTTCTCTGTAAGAACCTGCACATTATAGATGATCCTTAAATCAGTTCTGCTAACTGTTTCAAGTCTCACAGGCTACTGATACATATAAATCGTCAGATTTACTCACCCGTACATCCTTTACATACTGATCCGTGGCTCTGTCTAGATCATCTTGAGCAACACGGAGGTACGCCTCTCCAGAATTGAAGGCGTCGAACGCCTCTGGTGAGAAACAAGCGTCGCGGAGTACGGCCCGGCGGCGCCTATGATTCATGGCTCTTTCCACTTATGAGTTTGTAGCGGACAATCTATCCGCATCCTCTGTCGGGGATTATCCGGCGCCCGCCCCATATCGCCTTCCGCTTCTATGTCCGGTCCTGGCGCCCGACTGATGGAAGCTTGATTGGCAGCATCGCCGGACATATTCCGGCGAGTGTTCTTTCTGTTAAAGAAACGTGGGCGTCATTACATTTCAAAAAAGACGACAACCACGGAGCAGGGTTTTTCCTATACCTTTGTGTCGGCGTCTCCGTCCTGACTTCCTTCCTTTTTGGCCTACCCGGCCTCGGCACCTCTTGTTGGCGAGTTGCTGCGGGTTCAGCAGGGCGTCCCGAATGCCTTCCCTGTAAAAGATGCCATGTGTATATGGTGGGTGAAGTGCCTAAAAGGGGATCCTAGTTTTGGAGTTGGGACTTTTTGATTTTTCTTACCTGCGATGCAGGAAGTAGTCCCGGATAGTCGGCCGTAATGGCCACCGGGGCATCGTCGCAGCTTAAATGATAGAACTGCCGGTCTATCAGTTCCACGGAGATAACCGGGTCTTCTTCGAGTCCGGAATCAATGGCCCGGTCAGGGTCCTCTGGTTGTGGAGAAGGGCTGCTGACCTCCTTTATGGCTTTTCGCAGTTCCTGCCGCAAGGTGGCAAGGTGAATACTTACGACTAAGAATGCGGGAAAAATGGGAGCAGGGAAATATAACTTACCCAGCTTGGAGGACTGTACATAGAGAATCCACCCCGTGGCTTGATGCGGGTGAACTCCTCTTCCTTGCCCTTGAACCGTTCGGACAGAATCTTCGCTAGAGCGGCAGCATTGTCCGGACCCTTACGCCCACAGCGGGTGGCGTCATCCGCCCCGTTATAACACCACAAGGGGTGCCCACGATATTGGAGTGGCTGCACTCCCCGCATTATGCAAATCGACATAACTTCGATTATTGTCAATCCGGATCGAGCTAGTGCTTTGATCCGGTTCATCAGATAGAGGACTTCTCCGTTGTCTTCCGCCTGGGGGCTCCATGGGCACCAACTTCGGTGCTTCTTCAGAGGAGCATCGTTGAACTCAAGTAGACCCCGCCGAACAGGGTCCGGAAGGGGGACGTCCTCCATATAAAACCATTCTGAAGGCCAGTCTTCGAATGGCTTCTTCGGGGTACCGAACAAATATCCGGTATCGGCGATGCACCATACTTCGGCTCCGCCCACTTGATAAAGTGATTCCCTCTGTGTACGAGGGACAAGGCAAAATAGCCTTTTCCACAGCTCGAAATGAGCCTCGCAGCCCAGGAACAACTCGCAGAGAGCAGCATAGCCGGCATTTGTAGGATGGAGGCAGGGGTGAGATTGTGTAGTTGGAGGCCGTAGAACTCCAGGAGCCCGCAGAGGAACGGATGAATTGGAAATACGAGTCCCCTTAGTAAGTAAGGAACAAGGCAAACCCGTTCCCCCATGGAGGGACGGGGAAAGTTCTCTGCTTGCTCCCCGCCATTGTAGGTGGCGAGCCCGACTCGAACGGGCACCATGTATGCCGGAGGGAGAAATCCCTTAGTCTGCAGCTCGACTAATCGACTGTGCGGGACTGAACACCACTCCCAATCACCGAGCTTAGGGCTACGGGGGCGGGAGGAGGAGCTGCGGAGGTCGGCCATGCTGGAATGGATCTTTCCGAAGCACGCTCTGATGAATTCTAGCTGGGGGAGGATGATGTGGATTGGATCTAAAAATCCCCATCCCTTTAATAGACAATTTATTTATCTGGCTAGGGGGGCGAATGTAAAAACACCCTGGTGCCTCGTATTCATTCGACGCGTGGGAGATAGCCCTTATTGGGCACAGAAGCCAAGAGGTTCAACATTTATGGAGCCAGACACTTCTTACGAACACTTGAAAGTTGGAGAAGAACCCGCCCTGCAATGTCGAAGGCAACACTACGTGCCGGACTCATCATCATTGAAGCCTGGTTCGGGGGCTACTAAGGGAGTCCTGGATTATGGGGTCTCCGGACAGCCGGACTATATCCTTTGGCCGGACTGTTGGACTATGAAGATACAAGATTGAAGACTTCGTCTCGTGTCCGGATGGGACTCTACTTGGCGTGGAAGGCAAGCTAGGCAATACGGATATGTATATCTCCTCCTTTGTAACCGATGTTATGTAACCCTAGCCCTCTCCAGTGTCTATATAAACCGAAGGGTTTTAGTCCGTAGGACAACATATAATCAGACCATAGGCTAGCTTCTAGGGTTTAGCCTCTCTGATCTCGTGGTAGATCTACTCTTGTACTACCCATATCATCAATATTAATCAAGCAGGACGTAGGATTTTACCTCCATCAGGAGGGCCCGAACCTGGGTAAAACATTGTGTCCCCTGCCTCCTGTTACCATCCGCCTTAGACGCACAGTTCGGGACCCCCTACCCGAGATCCGCCGGTTTTTACACCGACATAACCCTTTACGACGAGCCCTTTGTCACCTCCATAAATGAGAAACATATCCTTAGTCCTCTTCAGGTACTTCAGGATATTCTTGACCGTTGTCTAGTATTCCATGCCGGGATTACTTTGGTACCTTCCTACCAAACTCACGGCAAGGTTTACATCAGGTCTGGTACACAGCATGTTATACATAATAGACCATATGGTCGAGGCATAGGGGACGACACTCATCTTTTCTCTATCTTCTGCCGTGGTCGGGCATTGAGCCGTGCTCAATCTCACACCTTGCAATACAGGCAAGAACCCCTTCTTGGACTGATCCATATTGAACTTCTTCAATATCTTTTCAAGGAACGTACTTTGTGAAAGACCAATGAGGCGTCTCGATCTATCTCTATAGATCTTGATGCCTAATATATAAGCAGCTTCTCCAAGATCCTTCATTGAAAAACACTTGTTCAAGTAGGCCTTTATGCTTTCCAAGAATTCTATATCATTTCCCATCAATAGTATGTCATCCACATATAATATGAGAAATGCTACAGAGCTCCCACTCACTTTCTTGTAAACACAGGCTTCTCCATAAGTCTGGTAAAACCAAACGCTTTGATCATCTCATCAAATCAAATGTTCCAACTCCAAGATGCTTGCACCAGCCCATAGATTGAGCGTTGGAGCTTGCACACCTTGTCAGCATTCTTAGGATCGACAAAACCTTCCGGCTGCATCATATACAATTCTTCCTTAAGGAAACCATTAAGGAATGTCGTTTTGACGTCCATTTGCCATATCTCATAATCATAGAATGCGGCAATTGCTAACATGATTCAGACAGACTTCAACTTCACTACGGGTGAGAAAGTATCATCATAGTCAACCCCTTGAACTTGTCGATAACCCTTAGCGACAAGCCGAGCCTTATAGATGGTCACATTACCATTCGCGTCTGTCTTCTTCTTAAAGATCCATTTATTTTCTATGGCTCGCCGATCATCGGGCAAGTCAGTCAAAGTTCATACTTCGTTTTCATACATGGATCCTATCTCGGATTTCATGGCTTCCAGCCAGTTGTCGGAATCTGGGCCCACCATCGCTTCTTCATAGTTCAAAGGTTCACCATTGTCTAACAACATGATTTCCAGGACAGGTTTGTCGTACCACTCTGGTGCGGAACGTGTCCTTGTGGACCTACGAAGTTTAGTAGCAACTTGATCTGAAGTTTCATGATCATCATCAATAACTACCTCTCTAGTCGGTGCAGGCACCTAAGGAACATTTTCCTGAGCTGCGCCACTCTCCTGTTCAAGAGGCAATACTTCATCAAGTTCTACTTTCCTCCCACTTACTTCTTTCGAGAGAAACTCTTTCTCTAGAAAGGATCCATTCTTGGCAACAAAGATCTTGCCTTCGGATCTGAGGTAGAAGGTATACCCAATAGTTTCTTTAGGGTATCCTATGAAGACACATTTTCCCGATTTGGATTCGAGCTTTTCAGGTTGAAGTTTATTGACATAAGCATTGCATCCCCAAACTTTCAGAAACGACAGCTTAGGTTTCTTACCAAACCACAATTCATACGGTGTCGTCTCCATGGATTTCGATGGAGCCCTATTTAAAGTGAATGCGGCAGTCTCTATAGCATAACCCCAAAATTACAACGACAGATCGGTAAGAGACATCATAGATCATACCATATCCAATAGAGTGCGATTACGATGTTCGGACACACCATTACGCTGAGGTGTTCCAGGTGGCGTGAGTTGTGAAACAATTCTGCATTTCCTTAAGTGCGTGCCAAATTCGTGACTCAAATATTCTCCCCCACGATCTGATTGTAAGAACTTGATTTTCCTGTCACATTGATTCTCAAACTCACTCTGAAATTCCTTGAACTTTTCAAAGGTCTCAGACTTGTGTTTCATTAAGTAGACATACCCATATCTACTCAAGTCATCAGTGAGGGTGAGAACATAACAATAGCCACCGCGAGCCTCAACACTCATTGGACCGCACACATCAGTATGTATGATTTCCAATAAGTTGGTTGCTCGCTCCACTGTTCTGGAGAACGGAGTCTTGGTCATTTCTCCCATGAGGCATGGTTCGCACGTGTCAAATGATTCATAATCAAGAGACTCCAAAAGTCCATCTGCATGGAGTTTCTTCATGCGTTTGACACCAATGTGACCAAGGCGGCAGTGCCACAAGTATGTGGGACTATCATTATCAACCTTACATCTTTTGGCATTCACACTATGAATATGTGGAACATCACATTCGAAATTGAATAAGAATAAACCATTGACCAGCGGGGCATGACCATAAAATATGTCTCTCATATACATAGAACAACCATCATTCTCAGATTTAAATGAGTATCCATCTTGCATTAAACAAGATCCAGATACAATGTTCATGCTCAAAGCTAGTACTAAATAACAATTATTGAGGTTTAAAACTAATCCCGTAGGTAAATGTAGAGGTAGCGTGCCGACGGCGATCACATCGACCTTGGAACCATTCCCGACGCGCATCGTCACCTCGTCCTTCGCCAGTCTCCGTTTATTCCGCAGTTCCTGTTTTGAGTTACAAATATGAGCAACTGCACCGGTATCAAATACCCAGGAGCTACTACGAGCGCTGGTTAGGTACACATCAATAACATGTATATCACATATACCTTTGGCATTGCCGGCCTTCTTATCCGCTAAGTACTTGGGGCAGTTCCGCTTCCAGTGATCGTTTCCCTTGCAATAAAAGCACTCAGTCTCAGGCTTGGGTCCATTCTTTGGCTTCTTCCCGGCAGCTTGCTTACTGGGCGCGGCAACTCCCTTGCCGTCCTTCTTGAAGTTCTTTTTACCCTTGCCCTTCTTGAACTTAGTGGTTTTATTCACCATCAACACTTGATGTTCCTTTTTGATTTCCACCTCCGCTGATTTCAGCATTGAATATACCTCAGGAATGGTCTTTTCCATCCCCTGCATATTGAAGTTCATCACAAAGCTCTTGTAGCTAGGCGGGAGTGATTGAAGGATTCTGTCAATGACCGCATCATCCAGGAGATTAACTCCCAGCTGAGACAAGCGGTTGTGCAACCTAGACATTTTGAGTATGTGCTCGCTGACGGAACTATTCTCCTCCATCTTACAACTGTAGAACTTGTTGGAGACTTCATATCTCTCGACCTGGGCATGAGCTTAGAAAACCATTTTCAGCGCTTGGAACATCTCATATGCTCCATGTTGCTCAAAACGCTTTTGGAGGCCCGGTTCTAAGCTGTAAAGCATGCCGCACTGAACCAGGGAGTAATAACCACTACACGTCTGCCAAGCGTTCATAACGTCTTGTTCTGCTGGGAAAACAGGTGGTTCACCTAGCGGCGCATCAAGGACATATGCTTTCCTGGTAGCTATGAGGATAATCCTCAGGTTACAAACCCAGTCCGTGTAGTTGCTGCCATCGTCTTTCAGCTTGGTTTTCTCTAGGAACGCATTGAAGTTGAGGGCAACATTAGCGTGGGCCATTTGATCTACAAGACATATTGAAAAGATTTTAGACTATGTTCATGATAATTAAGTTCATCTAATCAAATTATTTAATGAACTCCCACTCAGATAGACATACCTCTAGTCATCTAATTGATACATGATCCGAGTCAACTAGGCCGTGTCTGATCATCACGTGAGACGGACTAGTCATCATCGGTGTACATTTTCATGTTGATCGTATCTTCTATACGACTCATGTTCGACCTTTCGGTCTTCTGTGTTCCGAGGCCATGTCTGTACATGCTAGGCTCGTCAAGTCAACCTAAGTGTATTGCGTGTGTATATCTGGCTTACACCTGTTGTATGCAAACGTTAGAACCTATCACACCCGATCATCACGTGGTGCTTCGAAACAACGGACCTTAGCAACGGTGCACAGTTAGGGGGAACACTTTCTTGAAATTATTGCGAGGGATCATCTTATTTATGCTACCGTCATTCTAAGCAAATAAGATGTAAAACATGATAAACATCACATGCAATCAAACAGTGACATGATATGGCCAATATCATTTTGCTCCTTTTGATCTCCATCTTTGGGGCGCCATAATCATCATTTTCACCGGCATGACACCATGACCTCCATCATCATGATCTCCATCATCGTGTCTTCATGAAGTTGTCTCGCAAACTATTACTTCTACTACTATGGCTAACGGTTAGCAATAAAGTAAAGTAATTACATGACGTTTATGTTGACACACAGGCCAAAAATAAATTAAGATAACTCCTATGGCTCCTGTCGGTTGTCATACTCATCGACATGCAAGTCGTGATTCCTATTACAAGAACATGATCAATCTCATACATCACATATATCATTCATCACATCCTTTTGGCCATATCACATCACACGGCATATGCTGCACAAACAAGTTAGACGTCCTCTAATTGTTGTTGCAAGTTTTTACGTGGCTGCTATAGGTTTCTAGCAAGAACATTTCTTACCTACGCCAAAACCACAACGTGATATGACAATTTCTATTTACCCTTCATAAGGACCCTTTTCATCGAATCCGATCCGACTAAAGTGGGAGAGACAGACACCCGCTAGCCACCTTATGCAACTAGTGCATGTCAGTCGGTGGAACCAGTCTCACGTAAGCGTACGTGTAAGGTCGGTCCGGGCCGCTTCATCCCACGATGCCGCCGAATCAAGATAAGACTAGTAACGGCAAGTAAATTGACAAAATCGACGCCCACAACAACTTGTGTTCTACTCGTGTATAGAAACTACGCATAGACCTAGCTCATGATGCCACTATTGGGGATCGTAGCAGAAATTTAAAATTTTCTATGCATCACCAATATCAATCTATGGAGTCATCTAGCAACGAGAGGGAGAGGAGTGCATCTACATACCCTTGTAGATCGCGAGCGGAAGCGTTCAAGAGAACAGGGTTGATGTAGTCGTACTCATCGTGATCCAAATCACCAATGATCCTAGCGCCGAACGGAGGGCACCTCCGCGTTCAACTCACGTACGGAGCAGAGACGTCTCCCGCGCCTTGATCTAGCAAGGAGGAGGGAGAGGTTGAGGAAGAGAGCTCCAACAGCAGCACGACAGCGTGGTGGTGGTGGAGCGGCAGTACTCCGGCAGGGCTTCGCCAAGCTCTTACACTACAAAAAAATACACTTCCATGATGATACGTGTTTGTCACAGTAGGTCGCTTTTTTTGTCATGCATGTACATCCATGACAAATTTATGACAGAACCAAGATAGTCATACCTGTGCTGTCGTAGAAGTGTTCCATGACATTACCAAAATTATCATCACGGAAGTGCCCACTTCCATGATGATAAATCGCGCGTCACAGAAGTGCTTTCGTCAAGGGTGACCGACACGTGGAATCCACCGTAACAGAACGCCGTTAAGCTATCGGGTCGGGTTTTGGATCCGATAACCCATTAACAGCCCCGACCAATGGGAAATTTCCACCTGTAAAATTATTATTGGCCGGACGAAACACGTGTCAGTTCGTCAGTTGGTCAGACAGGCGCCTATGATACGTTGACACGTGGCACGGCCCAACAGAGGCCCATTCTTGTGAAAAGGCCGGCCCGTTTGACTTGGTCAAAAGCTGGCGGGCCGACCCATGGAAAGCCTGTTAACGGCCTGTTCGCATATAGCCCATTTACAGCCTGCTAACCCAAGGCCCGTTACACCCTATCCGAATTAGGCCTAGTAGCGTCATCTGGGCCATCCAATATGATTCCAGCCTGTTTTCACTTCTGGCCCATGTATGGCCCATGACGTCTTTCAGCCCATCTGAGGCCCTATGTAACTCTTGGCCTATTAATGGCCCGTGGTGAAACTGGCCCGTAATGAACAGTGTATCACTTTACACACATTAACGACCCGTGGTGAAACTGGCTCGTAATGAACAGTGTATCACTTTATACCCATTAACGGCCCGTTATTCCGTTGGGCCGTTTCCAGCCACGGCCTTCTCAGAGCTCATTTATTCTTGGGCTCATTTCCAGCATTCGTTTACTTACGGCCCGTTACTGTCATTTTCTGCTTGTGGGCCAAATTCAGCCCGTGGTTACAGTTGGCCCATTTGTGGTCCGTTAATACGTTGGGCCGTTTTCATAGCGTCATCAAATACGGCCTATTAATGATGGCCCGTTACGTTCGGCCCATGAACGGACGATTCCAACTCTAGACCGTTTACGGCCATAATGCTGCCTATTATTGGCCCATGTTTGGCCAATCGATCATACGGCCCGTATAAGGCCCATTGATGATACGGCCCGTAGAAGGCCCATTGTTTCTACGACCCGTAGAAGGCCTACAGTTTCTACGGCCCGTAAAAGGCCCACTGTTTCTACGACCCGTAGGAGGCCCAGTGTCACTACAGGAAATATTAGTCCATGGTTATTGTGGCCTAGTTTTAAAAATAGGTTATTGTAGCCACTAGTTAACCGCAGAAAAAGAACTGCAATGACTACAAGCAAACAAATAAAAAAGACAACAAGGAAATAAATAAGCAAGCAACTAACGCTAGGCTATCACGGCTATTACACATATTACATCCACTGGGCATCAAAGTTCGCCACCAGTGCAAATATAGGGAACAAAGCAGCATATCATATACACTGGCCGTCAAAATTGGCCACCAGTGCAAATAAACGCAGCAGCAAAACAAGAGCATAACTGAAACAACTTCAGAAGAACTCAAGAAACGTTATCCTGGGTATCCACCATGCTGGCAATAAGCTTAGCAAGCTGATTAGCTTTGTCTTGTTTGGCGCTAAAATCCTCCAACGCTTGCTGTTGCACTAGAAAGTATGCATCTGAATGCTCCAGGGACTTCCGCAGTCCTTCCGCTTCTTGTTGCAGCACAGCTGATCGATGTCTTTCAGCTTGTAGTTGAGACTCAACAAACCGAACTGATTCAGACAATGAGTTTGAATAGCTTGTGCAAGCGGTAGTGGCCAGTAACTCCAACACTAAACCAAGACAGGATGTGTCACTATCCTGAACCTTATCTGCATTACTTCCTTTACCGTTGCTTAATAAGGTACTCTTCCCCAATATTCTCTCAGCATTCTAAAAGAAGAAACAAGCAGACACATAACAAGTTTAGCATGTACTAGTATATGAAACTCATTTCGGTGAACCAGATCATTAGTAAGGTGGACAGGATTAAACTACCAAGTCTTCTATTGCCAAGTACTAGTACATAATAAAAGCATCAAACAAACATATATCTATGTCCTATGGTAGCAATGGAATCTTAAATTAGAACAGTTCTTCTTCAGGTTTAGGCACTTGTTCTACATGAACAGAGTACAGTAAGACGCAAGAATATAATACTTAAAAATAGAAAATGAGCTCATAGACCTTACCACATTCTTGGTTCGGGACCAGTACAGAACAAGGCGTTCCCAGTCATCGTCCAGTAAATGTGTCTGAGGAGAACGTAAGGGAATTTGATGAGTTTCTTTGCCGGTGAAGTACGTTTTCTTCAGGTAATTCCGATACTGCCACCAAGCATTCTTGAAGATAGCAGAGGTATTAGCACAGGTTACCTCATCCTGAGTTTCCAAATCGGTCCTTCTCTATAGAGAAAAATGGGAAAATTTGTTGTATTATAACCATCATGGAGGTAGGATGTATGGGACAAAGCAAAGTAATTGCCATGAATAACATTACTTACACATAACTCCTGGACAAACACCTGCAACTGGCATTTTCCTTCATCTTCAGTATAATATTTCCAAGATGGGAAGATACGCACATACGGTTTAACAACATCAAATGCGATAGATGCTAAACTACGACTAGCTGGTTGTGCTTCCTCCATAGGAATAGGCATACTAACTGGTGGAGTTGGGGTTCGCCGTGATAGTACTGGCCCTTTGGGCACTGGAGCTGCCTTACTAACTGCTCTTGTTTGAGAGCTTTGTGGTGGAGATGGTGCTGTGTCCACAGGAAGTGGGTTACTATCGGCTGGGGTTGGGGTTAGATTGGGTGAAGTTGGTTCTCTTTCCATCTTAGTAGGGGAACAATCTGCGAGAGTTTGGGTTATATGTGGTAGGGCTGGTTCTTGTGCATGTACAACTGGGGTGCTATCTCCACCAAGAGGTAGCACCGTTTTATTTGAAGACCGTGTTTTTAGTCCGCTAGATACTGGCATCACCCTCTCCAATTCAAATGGCTGATAAACAGGAAACATAGTTGAATGTACATACATTGTATGAGAGACAGATGCAATAGATAGTGTGGAAAAAAGAGGGCGTGAAATAGTTGACATGTATATTGTTTAACTAAAACGGATAGCATGACATAATTTCACATATATGATGTCTATCTAAACTGGATAGCATAGCATAACATAATTCAAAGATATGATGAATAACTAAACAGGATCACCTGACATAATTCACCTACATGTTATCTAAGTAATCAGGATCGCATCATTTAATTCACATATATGATTTATATGCTAAACAAAGGGCATTCGATATGATGTTTGAACTAAGAACATGGTGTTGAATATTTTGTATATGATGTCTAAACTATGCAATGCAAGACACCTTATGCATGATATGAGCAGTATAACCGTGCCAAGTTAGAGCATACACCTCAGTGGGGGAATAGGACTGGTCATCTGTCTCTGAATCCATCTCTGAGGAGCTATCGGGGCCCAACAAGAGATCTGCTTCGACAGGTAGCACTGTCTGCTCTGAAGGCCTTGTTTTCACTCCAGATTTTTCCATCTCCCACCCAAATGGCTGATTCACAGGAAGAGTAGTTTAATGTACAAACATTGTCGACAAATGGAAATGTAATGAAGAAAATGATGGGCAAGATATCATTCAAATATATGATGCCTGGTTAAACAGGATGGCATTGCACATTTCACATATATTATGGCTGGCTAAAAGACATGAGACTGCATAATTCCCATATATGATATAGAAACTAAATAGGTGGCATTACAGAACATGTCTAAACTAAGCATATGACATATATGATGTCAAAAGTAGGCACTGCAAGGCAACATATGCATGATATGACTAACATCATCATGCCAAGGTAGAGCAAACACCTTGGGGGTAAATAGGAGTGGTCAGCGGCGTCCGAATCTGCCTCAGAACAGATATCTTCCTCTGGATTACAATCTGGAGAGGGGTGGGGAGGGTTTGCCATTGAACCCACCATGGAGCGATGACTGCATGACATTGTATTGCCGCGCAAAACTCTTCTCTTTTTCTCTACATGTTCAGCATGACTGCGTACAAGATCTGACATGCATACGAAAAAAATATGGTGAGATTGTGTAAGGAGAGCATGCAGAAATTTATAGTGATGGTAACAACCAGTGGATCGATGTTTTTCGGTTGAACCAAAATAGCCCTAATGGATCGACGTGAATGTATAGTAATAAGTGATGCAACAAGTGTACAACCTCTTTGCCGTAGCCATGTCGACCTCAGCATCATTGGGTTGGTCGCTGAAGCAGTTGAGGCAGAGGTGGTTGTCGGAGGTGTGGAGGAAGATCTGAGGAATCTGTAAACGGCGTCCAGGGCACTGCTCTGTTGTGATGGATCGTTCTGTCGTTGGAGGAGCTCCGGTGAGCCGTAAGACGTCAAGGCTGAAGCAGCACAAGACATACATCGTCAATCTCAAGTGGGATTCTAATAGCATTTCCAATAGATGATGTAAAATGGATGTAAAATTAACATCACCAAAAACCACCTGACTACAACAGATGAGGTAAAAACTGTTGACTCTGAACTTAACTGTCGAAACTGAAATTTACTGTGGAATCTGAATGCTACTGTCGAAACTGAATGGAATGGTAGTAGAGAGGCACTTGACATGTAGTTTAGGGAGGGCCTGCAGTTCATCTTCAACCTGCACCCCCCTGAGCCGCCAGCCACCACCGGCCGAACCGCCGGCCCCAGTGTCGCCTCGCCACTGCCTCCCCGGCCAGCCCTCTAGCCCCCCCACCCTGAACCCTAAGATAGATAGTGGGTTACCTCTCCGGCGAGCCCCCGTCCCCGCTGCGGGTGGTTCTTCTTTAACTCCGGCGAGCCCCCCCAACCCCTGAAAATCGACTAACCCAAAAGTCGATTCAGTTGACTGAAGTGTGGCTTAATCGGAGCAGAGCAGCAGCACGAGCGAGGGGGAGAGCAGCAGCAGCTGGGCGAGCGAGCGATCGATGGAGAGCCGGAGTAGCAGCAGCAGATCCGGCTGGTATGGACGCCGCCGCCGAAGGGGCCTCGCACTGGGGGAGAGCCGCCGTGGAGATGTCGCCCGCGGCGCCGGCTTCAAGGTAGCCGCTCCGTGGGGGTGCGGGATGGAGCACCGTCGGCGCCGGGAGGTCGAGTTAAGGAGAAGGTGCGATGCGATGAGTGTACAACCTCTTTGGTGGCGCCGAGTAGCCCTCGGCTTCGTCCGAGGAGTCGGTGAGGATGCTACGGTTCCGGTGGAGTAGGTTAAGGCGGCGCTGTGGGGATGGAGTAGCCACGATAGACGAGGCGATCGTCGGAGCAGCTCCTTGGAGGTGGAGGACGGGGCGGCTGAACCGGCGGGACGGCGAGATGGACGACGGATCCTCATCCGGGAAGGTGGACGAGGGACGTCGAGCTGTTGCGGTGGACGACATCGTCGGGGAAGAGGCTCCGTCTGGGCAACGGTGATGTGGCGGACGGAGGAGGGTGGGTTTCGAGGCTGGAGCGGAGAGGTTATGGCGGCCTGGGATTTCGAATGGCGAAAAGGGGGTGATGGGAGGGGGTGAAGCATGACTTAGGAACGCGCTTGTACAAAATGTAGGGTGTGTTACAAAAGTACCCCCCACCGATTTGAACTAGCGGCGCTTTCGGCTCAGGGTTAGAAGGCGGATTTCGCGTGTCGGGATTTGGCAGCTGGAGGGAGTTTTCGCGCGCGTTGTAATTTCGTGATAGCAAGGCGCGGGTTGTGAAGGCCCCAGTTTTGGGAGCACGATATCTGAATTTTCGGGATATAATAAGACGCGGGTTGAATTTCAGGGACAAGCCTAATGTGTCGTAATATTGTACTTGTACGTACCAAATAAATTCGCACTTCCCTCAACCAAAAAGAAAACGAAAAAAATAAAACTATTCACACCACACAAAGAGAGAGTCTTGCCCCGTTTTACTATACAAATGCTATTCAAAGCTACTCCCTCCTTCCATCTATATAGGACCTAATGCATTTTTCGATGCTAACTTTGACCAAATATTAGAGCAATGATATATGACATACAACTTACATAAAGCACACAGTTAAATTCGTCTGTGAAAGGTTCTTTCAATGATATAATTTTCACATTGTGCATGTCATGTACTATTAATCTTGTCAATAGTCAAAGGCGGTCTTAAAAATCTCATTACGCCCTATCTAGATGGAAGCAGGGAATATGAATCCATGTTATGTCCGATTAAATTTTTTCGCTTGTTGTATAATGCATGTAACTTACTCATACCAACATTTTAGTGCATTCCAAATGTCTATACTACCGCTGCAATTCGAACTAAATTTGAATTCGTTTCTCTATTTCAATAAGAATCTACAATCATGATTGTTGCCAACTTCAACCATCAAAGTTTCCTTGCTATCCGCCAGATATAAATCAGACGGCCTATAATGCAGGATGGAAGGCACACCATCATCAACAACTCCGTTTTTTATAAGAGTAGAGATAAAATATATTAAATGTAGTATACCATGTTCATAACCACACCATGTTTATCACCGTTATATATATTCACACATCCGTCGGTTTTAAACACTATGATAAATTCTTCAAATATCCGAATTCGCTTTTTATAATAAAGTATATATGTTCTCTATTCGTCTTTTACACCCACACAACCCTCTTATCTTTGTAGCTAGCGCTAACTTTCTCTTGTGCATGCACACGCCCGCATCCCTCTCACCCTCCCTCAGCATTCTCTAGCTCCATCGCGCAAATTCGTGTTTTCACTTTAGGTCGTTCACCCATGGTGTGTGTAGGCCCCCCAGCTCCTTCTTTAAGGAACACATCGATCGATATGCCTCTCTAGCCAGGTGTGCCTAGCACAAACACAAGCTTCCCCTCTTCTCTTGTCACAGTCCATGCCTCACTCCCACCACTCTTTTCATCGTTCTCGTACTCGCACACTCCTCCCCCTCGATATAGTATGCCTCTCATACCACCTCCTACATGCATCCCTCTCTATCTATCCTTCTCCTCGTGCCTCATTTGCTTCTAACACACACATGCATGTATACCGATCGATCTCCCAACATATACCTAGATCGACTTTAACTACCCCCCCATCGATCGACGTACCTCACAAGTTATGTCTCTCCTTTCTCTTACAAAGGGCGATTGATCTTCCTATGTAGTTACGTCTGCTTACCACAGCCACATCGTCCCCCTCATCATTCGTGCATGCCTCCTAACCCGTCTCTCACACGCACGTGCACAGACAACAAGCAACCATCTCCTCTCTTATTGATATTGCGGGCGTGCCCTCCGTTTGTCTAGCAAGCCTATCCCACCATTTGTTAGAAGCAACTCTACTACCACCCCCTCCAACACTCTAGCTCTGTCTCTCTCCCAACCTTATTCATCTCCTGCACATATGCATGGATGCCGATCGATCTCCCTTAATACATGAGGCAGATCGATCTCCTTAATACATGAGGTAGGCCTCTCTCCTCCTCCACACATATACCAGCCATTGTACCTCTATAGTTAATTGGGCCTCCCTCTTCCCCCACCACACACCGATAGTCGAGCGCTGCAGGTAGGTATCCATGCCACAGAGACAAACTGCACATGTCCCATCTCACATTCCAGTAGGCCAGCCACTCTATATATTTGACGTGGGCACACACAATTTTGATGGCACTCTTTATCGATCACGCGCGCACACACACACACATCATCCCTCTCTTCGATTCTATAGACAACTCAAGCCGATGATACCTCCACTCTCTTCTCGTGGATCGCCCCCTCTATATATATGTTATATCCAGGACTCTATTTCACACACATTGCATATGTTAAATTTTTTGATTGACCCCCCCCCCAAAAACTCTCAAGAACCCACACACTATATCTCTCTAGGTTTGTATCTCTCTAACACAACCCCACGTAGGTGGTGTACGTATACAAGAAGAGAATAGGTGCACCGTGCATGTACTCACGCTTCGTGCCCAGCCACACCCGCGCGAGTACACGGTGGAGCTCATTTCTTTACGAAATGGCAGCCCACGTGCTAATTTGAATGCCTATAGAGGTTGTTTACCTAGGGAGGTCGTGTACCACGCGTGCACGAAACAAAGTTCGACTTGACGCGTTGCCGCATTATTTTTAAATAAAGTTATAGCGCTCAATGGCACGTACACAAAATATAAAATGATTTTTACGGAGGAAAAGGTAGTCCGCTCTTCAGAGTATCTCAACAAGGCTCCGGTGGCCTCTCTCTCTCTCTCTCTCACCATTGGTCACTGATCCGGCCGCATCTCGTCCGGCGGGAAAGGGAGTGCGGTGGCCTCTCTCTCTCTCTCACCGTTGGTCACTTATCCGGCCGCATCCCGTCCGCCGGGGGAAAGGGAGTGCAGTGGCCTCTCTCTCTCACCATTGGTCACTGATTCGGCCGCATCCCGTCCGCCGGGGGAAAGGAAGGAAGTGCATCATTTCTCCGTTCGACGGCGCCGAGGAAGCACATCCCGATCTACGGTACACGCCGTTCTCTCTGACCAAGCTCCGGCGCAGCAGGGCCTACGCCACATGCTCACAGATTCCGCCCGCTGCCGCTCACCTAGTTACATCCCAACGACCTCTAGGTATCCCCTCCGGCCTTGCTCCACTGCCCGTTTTCCCACGTCGCTGCATGTGGATCTTCCATAGTTCTTTGCCCAAAACATAGCTCATTCGGCGTACTTTCCATATTGCATTCTCGTCCTCACACCGTTTTAGACAAACACAACCGTGTTGTTCTCTTCCCTTACGACAAGGAATATGCTTCTTTTTTGTCATCGCATGTGTCATCAACTGTTATTGGCCAGTAATTGTTTCCTTTCTACCTCTTTTTTGCAAACAGGGCTATCCATTTCACCTCGTTGCTATTGCGACCTTTTGGTGAACTGCACAAATCACTTTTTTCTTAAGAGTGTTTTGTGCAGTTGTACTAAAATGTCACACGGGAAAGGTCTCTACATTTCAGTACGACTGCACAAAGGGAGATTGGTTTGGCTCTATCCTCCTCATCCAACTCCGAGCCTAATCTTCTCCAACTAGTTAGTCTTAAGAGAGACCACAAAGGTGACCGGCTTCTATTTGTGTGTTTATTGTTTCATCAGCAGTCCTCTATTATTGTAATCACACTTGATATCTTTGGAACAGGGACGCTCAGCTCTATTTTAGTGGAACTGCACAAAATGATCGGAATGTTGCATGCTCCAGACAGCTACTTTTTTCCCAACATGCCTTGTTGATTTAGACAGAGCTAGGGGGGACGTTGCTGCCAATGAAAGCATGGATCAATTTTAATATAACACCTTCTCACAACTTTTTCTTCAGTTGTGATGTAATTATTAGCTCTGATCTGCTAATAATTGACATGCATTAGCAAGGCAGTTAGTTTTTTATTGTTTCCGAAAGATCATCGATGACAAGACACGCGACACAAAAGCTAAAAGCTCACACCATTGTACAATTTCATGTCGCTGGAAAATTATTTATATAGTACGTCAATTATGTAAACAAATGATGGAAGCTTGATAGCATTGCTAGAAGCCTCTTCATCATCCGGGTACATGTGCCATGCATGAAATTATACTCCTTCGTTCCTAAATATTTGTCTTTTTACAAATTTCAAACGGGCATATTTTAGAGTGTAGATTCACTCATTTTGCTTCGTATGTGTACTCCCTCCGTTCCTAAATATTCTATTCATCTTAACAGAGATTTCAACATATTTTAGAAACACAAATACTCCGGAGTATATTTAAGAACCGAGGGGGTAGTGCACAACCACATGGGAGACTCAGCCCGGTCATTGCGCCGCATTAATAGTGAGTAATGAGCAGTCAAATCATAAGCCCCACCTTTCCCACTGTAAGTTGCTCTAAAGAAGCAACCATCAATACGCTTTTCTTTGAATCCGCTCATACTACTCCATCCGTCACTGTTTATACAACGCGCTTCAGAAAAAAGAAAAAAAATCTATGGGACCAAGGCGACTAGCGATCGGCCTGAAAAATAGCATTGGTAGTTATAGCACAGCGTCTATTACTAGAGGGAATAATGCGTACACACATGCATGCAGTGCTTCCACCCCGGGTACCCACATGCATGCACTCCGTAGTAGTACAGTACATGGAGAGAAAATTATGGACTTGATTGCGGTTACCACGCCCTAATTAATTGAGCATTAAACCAAACGCGTCTAAAGTCTCTCTGGTGGTGGAAATGCATTGAGATAAATGCATAATAATGAAGCGCGCCCTGTAAACTGTGACGGAGGGTGGAGTAGTATGAAGGTGCAAAACCAAGTGCGCGTACTAGTACTGCGCTTGGCTCTTCGCCCCTTCGTGAAGTCGAACAATGATGGTACTCCGCATGTTGGGTACTACAGTGTATGCCTCTGACAATCTGACACCGAATTGACTAATGCATGTCCACCGAGGGTAGGTTGCATTAGTCAAAAGGCGTAAGCGAGCTTCACCTTGTCATGCAAGCTTCTCCTCGCTCTGCGAGTTGACGGGACACACCAAAAAGTAGTGCTAGTCTATACTCCCTCCTTTCCGGTTAATATGGCTTAATCTTTTTTGCGGGTAAATGAGAGAGATTTATTCATATATAAGCATTCTTAGGACGATCAGCCAAGACACTGGTCACTAGGAAGCCAAAAAAAGAAGTAGGAAGCGAGGTGTTTCATCAAGCCAGCTCTCGGCCACATTCAAAGTGCAGCAAGCACGGTTCGCACGAAGATGCGCCGCAAGGTTTGCTGACCTGTTTACATGTTGAATAACAAAAAAAGAGGAAATATTACTGAGCGCTACTATTTGTAACAGGATATGAGCCAGAATTAAGCGAGAATTGTGGCGAGTGTTCCATGCAATCAACTTCCATTATCAAATGCGAGAACCCTCGAAGAGAACCAAATGTGTTGAAGATTGCTTTATCACATTTTAAAATTATAATAAGAGTGCAGACGCTCCTCCATCCGGTTCCTAGTATTATAGTGTAGTATGCTTCTGGCAATCTGACACCGAATTAACTGTTGCACGTCCACCGCCTGAGCGAGGGAGAGCTTGCATTAGTCAAAAGTTTCTCATTGTCCTGCGAGCCACCGCGCGCAAGCTTCTCCTGTCCTGCAACCTTCTCCTTGCTCGGCAAGTTGACGGGACACAGCAAAGTAATGCTAGTCCATGCTGCCTCCTCTCCGGTTAACATGGCTTAATTTCAAACGAGATAAATACACTGTCTGTCACTGTATATTTGTAAAAATACGGTCAGTGGACTTCATAATATGCTCATTGCGCTCAATATATATATTTTCCGGTGTTCATAAGGTCACTAGCTCACCCTGACTGAGTATGTGTGTGCATGCACGTGTAGGTTGAGCACTTGAGCATCACCGTGTGTGTTCCGTCGTGTGCTCGGACATGCATGCATTAGGGCGTCGCGCGCGTTTTTGCGTCCATGTGTACGTGTGACTGTTGCATACACGTAGGGGGAGTACGTGTAGGGGACACTAAGGAGCAGTCAAATCACACAGTAAGTTAGTCGGAAGAAGCAACCATCATTTCACTCTTGAATGACACGTACGCAATATAAAATGGTTGATATGGAGAGAAAAAGAAAACCACTATACTCCCTCCTTTCCGGTTTATAAGGCTCAATTCAAAATTCTCACCAACCAAGGTAGATGGTGAGTGGTGGAATACTTTTTATAGTTTGCAAAAGCACCCAATTAATGCTCTTGTTTTCCTCAAAAAAGTATGTTTACCAATGCATTAATTGCAATGCATGCATGCATAAATTACATGCATTGGTCAATTTTCTCTTAGTACTTGCATGCAATGATTTAATGCACCTTGGAATCTGAACATGTGATGGAAAACAACCAAATTGAGCCTTATGAAATGGAAAAACTAAAATTTTGAGATAAGCCCTATAAACTGGAAAGGAGGGAGTATATACACTAGCAGGGTGCGTGTGAGAGACGGGTCAGGAGGTGAATGAAACATGGCCCCAGGGGGTGGCTGGCCCACCTATCATACAGCCAAAGGCAGGTGCAGTAGAGGGCCGAGGAGTAGTACGAAATCCTACGCACCTACGCACGCTAACCAAGGGCTGAGTGATCACTCGAATCGCAAGATCAGTTGACTAGAATCTACGCTAGACCCATGGAGGCGATGAGCGCGAGCATCAGCCGGCTGTGCCAGATGGTCCACGACGCCAGCCTGCGGCCCGGCAAGTATTATTGCTTGAGGCCGCCAGGGCGAGGGGCCGCTTGGACGACAGCTACACATCCTTGTTCGATGATGTCCTCGTCGGTTTCCTCTACAAGTTCACCGTCGTCAAGAAGCTTGCGGACGACTTTGACGTAAGCCTCCAGCCGACGCGCCCAGGCTCTGCGATGCCCGCCACCCTCAATGGCCACTATGGTAACAACCTCTTCGACGCACTGGTGGCCCTGCGACTGCCCGCCGTCGCGCTGGAGAATGTCCACCTCGAGGTCGCGCTCGCCGTGCAGCGCCTGGCGCAGCAAGACACCATCGACATAATCACCCACATCTACGCGCAAATCATCCACAAGGACTAGTACATGCAGGAGGAGGACGATAGGATGCTGGCCTTCTTGGAGCGCAGGGCAACCTTGGACGGCACTGTTCAGAAGCACGTTGAGCTCGCCGCCAACGCCGCTGCTCCTCAAACGTCGGTTGGTGACCCGGCGCACTAGGGCGTGAGGATGTCGTTGAACGTTGATTGATCCATCTGTATTTTTATCCTTCCGTCAAATCCATGTAGTAGTATATGATACTACAGTAATTATCTTACCTTTTGCATCAACTTCATAATTTTCGTACACACTCCATGCATGAACGGCGCCAGAAGCAAACTTCTCATTACTCTAGGAAAAATCGTTATTTTCTATCTATCGGTCGCACCATGGAGCAGAACCAAATTTTACAAGTTACGAGTTGAAAAGGAAAAGCCTGCCGTGTTCACGTCGCACCCCCACATGGTTGGTCCGGCATGCCGCTCAAGCGGGAATGTGTGCGGTGTTGCATTTTCACTTACAAGTGGGACCGCAGTTGAGCAAACCGACTATCGGCAAACCCCCACCCCGCCCACCGCGTGATGGTTGAGAAAAGACGACAAGAGGGAGAAGAGATGGCTGTAGCACGGACTCCAAGAAAATTGGTGTCGGATGGGACTCGTGTGGGTGGCGTGTGCTGTACTCCTAGACGTGAATGCTAGTTATGGCCCATGCCACCCCACTATATCGAGCCTATAACGAGGTACGTAGAACAAATTTCCTGCAGTCCGTGCTCAGCCCTCCTCTATCTCTCTTCTCAGCCAGCCAGCGGACGCGCGGAGCCCATCATCTGTTTGCTCACATGCGGCCCCACATGTCAGTGAAAACGCAAGAGGACCCACTGAACCTGCACATCTTTCACCTCGACGTGCTGGTGATGAAAAACAAATCCAATTAAGATCTTCGGTGGCCGCTTTTGGAGTTACTCAAGAGTAGTAAGATTTTATTTACACTTTAACCCAAGATGCACATCTCGTGGCTTCAACTACCACTCTATTTTCTTTCATGACACGACCTGGATGCTGGATGTCCCACGTGTCGGCAAAAGGAGGAAGAACCCGACCAAATCTTCGGTTCTACTCTCGGATTAGACTAGTTGTGCTAACTTAAAAAATTTATTGTGTACTCCCTCCATTCCAAAATACTTGACTTCCATTTGTCCAAAAATGGATGTACCTATATACTAAGACATGTCTAGATACATATATATTTTGACAAATAGAAGGCATGTAGTATTGTGCAACGGAGGGAGTAGAATGGATGCAAGTTTTGTATTGGGAAGAAGAGTACATCCATATATTGATAGTGCGCAATTTAGTAGATGTTCTATCACTTTTAGCTAGTATAGAATAGAGGCTAGACATGAGACTAGATGCGAGGAAGCAACGTCTACTTCTTTACACTCGAAGAAGAAAGAAGCACGCAAGATCAAGCCTCCGTAGATCAACAATGAATGCATCGAGAAGGCACTAATCCAACTTACTACAGGAGTAGTCAAAATTATCGTTGGAGTTCATGCAAAACGGAGGTCCGTTTGGGGTCGTGCGTTGGAGTTGGCCTTACAAGTGGGACCGCAGTTAAGGAAACCGACTATCGGCAAACCCCCACCACGCCCGCCGCGCGATGGCTGAAGTTAGAGAAATGACGAGGTTGAAGAGATTGCTCTCGCACGGATTCCAAGAAATAATATGGTGTCAGATGGATGTCGTGGTGGTGGCGTATGCCGTACTCCTGGACGTGAATGCTTGTTCTGGCCCATGCCACCCTACTACTCCTACTACTTACTCCTACTATATACTATACTACTAGTATATCGAGGATTCGAGGTGCTGGTTACGTACAACGAACACATTAACATATGGCTACAGTAAAAACACCTGCCCGACGCGCGAAGCATGTGAAGCTAGTACAAATAGTGTACTACTATTGTTGATTGGCCTCATCTGATAACCTGTTGCAATGCACGTACAATTATGTATTCGGAAAATATTTTTTTGCCTCGTCGCACCACTCACTCAGAGAAGCGACTCGAAAGCCATTCATAAATTTAGTAAGTTCATCACAGGCATATCATTTTATTACATAGTACAACAGGTCATCAACCCGAATCGACAATGAGGATACATTATAAATACTAAAGTCTTCACCACACAACAAATAACAAGCCATGAAATGAACTTCAACACAACCATTCCGCGGTGTTGGAAACGCTTGCTTTGAACCACAAGTGATTCTCTAGGACGGGCCATCCGTTGTCAATCTGGAGAACAACGCATGACTGATCATCCAGGCTGAAGCGGCCTACTATATCAGTACCAGGGTAGGGAACCACCCAAATGTCCGAGGTATAGACACAATTGCTTCTCATAAATGTGTCAACAGCAGTTGGATCGCCTTTCACCATCATCGGATAGTTTTGTCCAAGGAAGAGCGAGTTTTCTCCAAGACTATCAATTCTGTGCAAGGGAGAAGGAGTTGGCGCTAGCACCCTAGTATCCATCCCGAATACCATGCAACGGGTGTTGGAATAGGTCCGGAGAGTGCGACCATGGGAGACTACACCTGCTTCCTTAGCAGTAATATCATTACTGGGATGTATACACACAAGAAGAGGTGATCCATCGGAATTAGTTTCCAGGAGCCACAGAGTATATCGGCGCTGCTCGTCCTCATGCTCGTGATCATCACCATCGTAATCTCCCCCTTGGTTCTAAAAATCTTCAAGTATAGGTGGTGGGATGTTCACAGGACCTTGGAAACACAAGAAGAAGGTTAATTAGTAAAGGGAAACTTGCTAACCCGCATGCATGTGGATGAAACAATTATAATTATGGTGGAAGACAAACGTACCGAAACAACAAGGATGCCATGCAAAAACAGTACCACGAGTGGTGGCAGCAAACACAAGGCCCTCGTATTCAATTGCATCACAGTACTCATCCATGTACAGAAACTGATTTTTGAGCAATATCCATCGAGTGAAACCATCAAGGACGGCAACAAGCTTGTCGAAGATAGCAACAACATCATAGTTTTTGTAATTCCAAGAGCGGTTGGGAACTCGACAAATTGCTATCTTCCGTAGACGACAGTTACCATGATCATATTTGAACGTGCATACATTACCGATGTGCTCAACCTCTGGGCAGTGTGCTGAGATTTTTGGAAGTGGAACCCGGTGACGAGTGTACACATTCACAAGTTCCCACTCGCAGTTGGACCCAATGTAAACAACCCAATCTCCATTTGCGCCCTCCCAAGCCTTGCCCTCAAGCGATGGCATCTTAACATCACACGTATCATTATCAAGCGACATCAACTTGCACAGGGCGAGGCCTCCGTCGTGCCGACGCCAGTCATCAAGGTCACGGCGAAGAAGATAGGGGAGATCAAACCGCTCCTTGACCCTTGGGTTCCTTGCAATGATGTTATTAGTTGAGTCGAGAATGGGCTGGAACAAACCTGCCATGCTAGCCGAGGTGATGACGTTGCACCGATCAATGAGTTCCTCCACCACGTCATCTTTCATATTGGGGCAAGAATAACGAGGTCGTTTCCGGCCTGTTCCCTCCATGGAGAAGACGATCGAACAATGGCAGAAGAAAGGGTGAAGGGCTGAAGGAAAATGGAGGAGGGAGAGGAAGAGCATGCGGCAGTAGTTTCAAATCGAGAGGCAAAGGCGAAGAGTCGGTGGACGGTTGCGAGTTTGCCACGGTTCACGAAGAGGAGCCCCGGCCTACACGTCCGTTCGGAAATACTCCTACTACTCGCCGTCGTCTCACTGATATGTTGGAACGGGACCACATGTCAACGAAACATGGTGTGTAATTTCTCGTGCAAAATGCGATCTAGCCGCGTTGGCCCGAGGTGCTGCATTAGTTATCGACCTTTATTTTTTTAATGGTGTGCCGATCAGTTTTGAAGCACGACTAACTGGTACTGTACGCAGAGAAAATATAAACTACTCTACCACTACCCCACCTCCTGTACTAGTAGTATAAAAAAGATATATATAGGCTGGAGCTTCAGCGCTTTCTTGCTAAGGGCTGCCCACTTGCTTCTCTCACTACCACCCTCTCTCCAGATCTAAAAAAGACGGCCCCTCTCTCCCTCCTCACCGGTGGTCACAGATCCGCCAGGGAAGAAAAGGACGTGCAGCATTGACGCACTCGTCGTCGGCGAGCGAGGTCACGTACTGACGACAAGGCCGTCCTCTCAGGCCTAGCGCCCGCGCGGGATGGCCTCTGTCCCCAAGCTCGCTGTCGTAGTGTGTGCGGAGGACGACGACCACGAGCAAAGCCACTTCCCGCCGACCCTCAGGTATGCTACCTCTTTTCGAGCCATAACCTTGTTCTATTGCCCCATCTGCTACGTCGTTGCATGTGGATCTTTTTCCACTCCACCATCTTCCCAATTTGCTATCCTCTACTCTGTTGGCCACGCAGACGAAAACCATAATTTGCACTATTAAAGGAAACCCTACTTCATGCAGACTAATCCATGTCTGGGTTGAATAAGGAAAGGAAGGGAGACTGTACTGTCCAAGAGAGTAGGCATCGAACCCGCATCTAGGTTGAAAAGGGGAAATCAGTAGCTAAGGAACGAGTCTCGTGTCTCTTGGTTGAAGAAGGGTAGAAAGGCATGACAACGCAATAGAGAATGACCAGGTCGATCGGTTTGTTGTCCTCGCATAGGAAAAAGGTGGCTAAAGAGAACAAAAATGGGACCATAATGCACATATGCTGCCTGGATATTTGTTGCTCTGGGCAACCATACCTCCCGCACCACTCTGCGTCCGTGGAGGTACATCGTACTGGTGCCTCCCATGCTCTTATTGCCACTTTTTTTGCTGTTAGTATAACGCCAGCAGTCAAGTCAAGAAATGCTACTGCTAAAGTGATGCCATATTTAACTAATCCCGCTCTCAGTCTAATTCCACCCATAAATTTAAGCAATGCCATTTAATGTCACTGGATTATTTCAGGGTTAGCTATTGATTGTGGATGTATTAAAGATTTTTCAGCTATAAGGCATTCTAATGCTGTTGCACAGCCAGTATACCAACGATGAAACTTGTTACTCCCATCAGATTTTTCCACTGTTAATGCTTATAGATTACATACCTCGCTTTCATGAGATAAGTTAATTTTTTTGTACAGTGTCACCAAAATGCCAAGGCGCTGATGTCATTTTATTTTGGTTAAACTGCACAGACAATTATGAAGACAAGAGGAAAGGTCAAGAGTGGGCGCCTCCTCCCCCGGCTGTTCTCTTGAGGAGGTCTGTATGTTTGTCTCTAATGCCTATCGACTACATACCTGACATCATGATGTAATGTTAAGTCATTTCCTTTTGTACAGTGTCACTGAATTGTCAAGGCGGTGATGGCATTTTATTTTAGTAGAACTGCACAAAATTTTCTTAAAAGAAGAGGAAAGGTCAGGAATGGCTCACTTTTCCAGAAAAAACTATGTATGCCTTCCTCACATCAGTCGTTGTTGCTTTATTTATTCCTTCAAACAGGTGGTTAGAAATAGTCTTGCTACCTTTTCCCATTAAGAAATTGGTATGCTTATATTTATGAGTCTATGCTTCAACTAGTGCCACTTTTAGAGTAACCACACTTTCAATATCTATGCAAACAGGGATGCTCGATTTTAGTGGAACTGCACAAAAAGTCCATCTAGTTCAACATTAGGAGCATGTTTTTTTCCCAACCTCTATATCCAATTGGTGGCACTATGAGCTGTTCATTACGAAGGTACATGGTTTGCTACTATCTTGCTACTCTTCTTGTACTGTCATTAGATAGTAATACTAGTGGTTTGCATGTGAATTTATTGGCAGGGTGGACCTACATTGGAGGTGCAGGACAGGATTCAATGATTGGATGCTCAATTTTGGTTGTATCAATTTCACCTCTTCCATCACTGCGAACATGGATATCCTTGGTCTGATGAAGAATAGGCGCTATATTTCTGCTTTGAACCAGCAAATCAATTCAGTATGAAATTGTCTAGGGCAAAACATAACTGTATCAGATTGTCCAGTGCAGAACATGACAGATGCTAAGCGGAAGAGACATGTTTAAACAAAAAATACAAGGTGTGGTATATGTTACTAGCTGCTTGATATTTGTGCAGACAGAGATGTCTGCCCGTTGCTATTTGGCAAACCAACAAAGTGCCCGCAATTTTGGTTGAACTGCACAAGAGAATAGTATAGTCACTACATGCAGTGCCATTTGAAAATAGACACAGAAAGATTGGATAGTCACATCATGGACTGCAGAAAAGTAGTAATGTACTATTTATTGGCCAACACTAGGTGCTTCATTGCTTTGGTCTGATTATACAATGGACATCATTTTGCCTAAGTTAAAGTTTTTATTCCGAAAATAGTCTCGCAGTGTGATCGAGGGAAGACCAAATCATATTGCAGTGCATGTTCCTCCATCATGTCTGGTTCATTCTCATGGTTCCAGCTGTTGGTGAAACCACTTATGTTTGCAAGAGGAATTGTAGACTCCACAAACAAATTTGTCTTTCAGTCTGTACTGAATGTTGGCCAATAGAAGCATCCATGTTAGTAGGAAGAACAGATGTTTTTTTCTAGATCTTTTCTTTTGGAGCTACATATTTGTATATGATCTGTGAGTCATTGAGATGCATTAACATGTTGATCTTATGTATGGGAATCGTACTAGTTAGTTTTAGTTGTGACGCAAGATCCGACGTAGCTGATCTTTGCTTTTGGAGCTACATATTTGTATATGATCTGTGAATCATTGAGATGCATTAATAGTTACTTATTTCTGTTTGCTCAGTGTTTACAAGTTACTGATCGATCACTAGCTAGCCCACAAATGCGCTCCTGGCAGTTTATTTGCGACGCAAGATGCGAAGTGGCAGTTTTTTGAATAAAAATGCCTACCTCTAAGGAAACTGACAAGCTCGTACGCAAGCAAGTGCCTCCTATCGCACCTCTGGCAAGTCCGAGGCGAGGCGGAGGACGCCGGTGCCGGTGTTTAGCATGGACAGCAGATGGCGGCCGGCATCGTCTAGTTAGCTAAGAGTAAGTTAGTACTTGTACGCTACTAGAGTGTTAGTGGGAGTAGATAGTTAACTTGGTTATGCTGGTTGTCAACGTGGAAGTTCAGTACTCTCTATGTGGATCAGACCTGTTACTTTGGTCTGAATGTTGAACTTTCCGTTTGAACGTATGGAATGGGCTGTTATTTTTTTAAATGGGTTGTATTTGTCCTCCACGGTTTAGAGGCTGACTTGTGGGCCTAGCAAGTTGACGCGTACATAATCAGGAGAAGATTGTACGTGGAGAGGACGACAGCAGGGACCCGCCAAGGTCATGGCAGTACGCAAGTAAGTGCCTCCTTATTTCAAGCCAATAAAAAAATGGCTCCTCCTAGTGGATTTCTGACATCTGGGTCCCATGCCATTGTCAACGTAGTCAATAAACAAGAGAATTGCACAACGAGCGGCTGACACCAGGGACCCAGCAGCTCGCCCAGTTATTTTTGTTTTTGGTTAATTTGATAAATGCCACTCCAAATCTGGTGTATCCGAGAAATGCCACTGTAATTTCCAAACTTTGAAAAATGCCATTTCTAGTGCCATTTTTCGAAGTCTGGAGTGGCGTTTTTCAAAGTTTGCAAACTGCAGTGGCGTTTTTCAAAGTTTGCAAAAATTGCAGTGGCATTTTTCAAAGTTTGGAAATTGCAGTGGCATTTTTATGAATCGCCATAATTGGAGTGGCATTTATCTAATTTGTTTTTGAGACGGAAGCAGGGTGCCAACTGGGCTGTGCGGGACACTCTGGCCTATCTAGACAGCCTTTTCTTTTATGTTTACCACAGACAAGCCCAGTAGTTTTTTTTGTTTCTGAAAATGGCTAGCCCAGTTTTTTGTGATTTGTCAAGTAAGTCACTTTATCAGGCCTGTTGGGCTGCAAATCTTTCAAGACGAGGAGAGCTTCATTCGGCTGGCCGAGAAAATGGCCTATCAGTAATGAGAAATGGGTTGTACATTTTAAAAACACATCAAACCGGCAATTATTTTCAAATATATTTTCTTTTCATTTTGAGATTTTAAATTGCATTGATTTTTATGCGTGGACAATTTATTGGATTTTATATTGATATACATTTATTTTTAAAATCAGTCTGAATGTGACTCGAAACTTCAGGATTAAAAACAGTTCAGACCGCACCGCCATATGCAAAGTATCATATAATTTTTTAACTGTGGCCACAATATGGGTTGTAATGCTAACATAAAGAATATGGGCTCCAAGAAACCCGTAAGAATTAGCAAATGGGCTGTAAATTATTTGAAATAATGGCAGATGGGTTGTATGTTGTTTTCCACAGATTTGAGGCTTTCCACAGATGGCCTGTATAATGTTGGATGTCCATCCAACGGCCGTCGTGCTTCTTCAATCTCTGCTCTTCCTGCTCCAGCCGCTCAAACAAGCGCCGGCGGGACTGCCTGCTCCCTCCTCCCCGCGGCCAGCTGTGCTGCCGCGCAGGCCTCACCGCCCCACCGTACTCCCATCACTGGCCTAGCCATCCCTCTACTCACCCACACCTGCTTTTATTCTCCGGCGATGGCAGACGAACCAGTAAACCCTCGTACTGTCGTACTCCCTTCCGCGTGGGAAACAAAAACAACGGCCGAGTCTTCCCTGCCTCCGTGTCGTTCCCTTCCTAGGCCTCGCCGTCGTCCACCGCCCTGGTGCTCTCAGCGTGGCGTGGTCAGCGTGGTCAACGACCGACATGCATCTGAAGTGGACTGTACGTGGAGAGGCTGACAGCTAGGTCCACGGCCGCACGCAAGGAAATGCCTCCTTATTACATGCAAAATAATGATTTCCTCCACCTGACATCTGGGACCCACCGAAACGGCCTCTGTATTTCACGAAAAAACGTTACCGCTGCTGACAGCTCGGACCCACCAGCTATATCTTCGCACGCAAGGAAGTGCCTCCTTATTACGCACAAAAAAATGAATACTCCCCCTGCTAGCTGGGACCCAGTATAGTGGGCCTACTAAGTTAACGGGGACGAAGGGCTTTGTCAACTTAGTCAATATGCACGATTCTAGCTCGGCTGACCATATGATGTCCATCCAACAGCCATAGTGCTTCTTCAACCTCTGGTCTTCTTGCTCCAGCCGCCCAAACCAGCGTCGGTCGTGCCGCCTGCTCCTGCCTCCCGCGGCCGGCTGTGCTGCCGCGGAGGCCTCACCGCCCCATACTACTCCCACCGCTGGCCAGGCCATCCCTCCACTCCACTCACCCACACCCCCTGTTATTCTGCGGCGACGGCAGCGCAGCCGAACCAGTGAACCCTCGTACTCCTCTCCGCGTGGGCATCCACTGCCGCGTCTTCCCCGGCTCTGCATCGTCCCCTTCCTAGGCCTCGCCGTCGTCCACCGCCGTGGTGCTGTCGGCGCGCCGTGGTCAATGTGGTCAACGACCGAATTCCATCGGAAGAATACTGTACATGGAGAGGCTGACAGCTGGGTCCACGGCAGCCGCAAGGAAGTACCTCCTTATTATGCGGAAAATAATTATTCCTCCACCTGACAGCAGGGACCCACCATACGGGCCACCAGTATTTTGTGAAAAAAATCATTTCCCCCTGACTGCTGGGACCCACCGGACGGGCCACCATATTTCGTGAAAAAAATGTTCCCACCGCTGTCAGCTCGGACCCACCGGAAGTGCCTCCTTATTACGCACAAAAAATGAATACTCCCCCGGCTAGCTGGGACCCACCTTGCTGGGAGGCTGACTTGTGGGCCTACTAAGTTGACAGGGACGGAGGGCTTTGTCAACTTAGTCAATATGCACAATTCTAGCTCCAGTGACCGTATGATGTCCATCCGACGGCCGTGGTGCTTCTTCAACCTCTGGTCTTCTTGCTCCAGCCGCCCAAACTAGCGTCGGTCGTGCCTCGTGCTCCTGCCTCCCGTGGTCGGCTGCGATGCGGCGGAGGCCTCACCGCCCCCTACTACTCCCACCACTGGCCAGGCCATCCCTCTACTCACCCACACCCCCTGTTATTCTGCGGCGACGGCAACCTCACACCGCAGCGAACCAGTGAACCCTCGTACTCCTCTACGCGTGGGCATCCACTGCCGCGTCTTCCCTGGCTCCGCGTCGCCCCTTCCTAGGCCTCGCCATCGTCCACCACCCTGGTGCTCTCGGGGCGGCGTGGTCAACATGGTCAAGGAACGACTTCCATCGGACATGGACTATACGTGGAGAGGCTGACAGCTGGGTCCACAGCCACAGCAAGGAAGTGCCTCCTTATTACGTGCAAAATAATTATTCCTCCACCTGACAGCGGGGACCCACCGGACGGGCCACCGTATTTTGCCCCCCTGACTGCTGGGACCCACCAGCTACATCTTCGCAGGCAAGGAAGTGCCTGACAGTCGGGACCCACCTGGTCGAAGCGTACGTAGCATTGTCATTCTGGTCGCGGACGTGTATGTACATATATACTGGTGGATGTAGAGGCGCGCACGTGTCGTAGTAGAGGCGGCCAGGGTGCAAGAAAGAAAATACGGCCACGTATGTGTACATACGGGCGAGGTCTCGAATGCCTACTCACGCATGTGTACGACGAGGGCTTGTGTACATGGCTGGGTTGGAACGGAGAAACAACATCGTCGGCGTGTTCATGGGTTGGAACGGAATGCGTGGTCATGTTCATCGGGAGGGCTTGGATGGAAGAGGCGATGGAAACGAGGCCTAGCGTACCGCACAACAGAGGAAACGGACCTCCTATGGTCGAAACAGGGGTCCTGTTGATCGGGAGGGGTGTGGCGTACCGCAAAACGGAGGAAACAGACCTCCTACGGTCGAAATGGGGGTCTGTTGATCAGGAGGGGTGTGGCGTAGCGCAAAACGGAGGAAACAGACCTCCTACAGTCGAAACGGGGGTCCTGTTGATCGGGA